>NW_026126020.1:0-504629 GCF_943737965.1 Phodopus roborovskii | reverse complement strand
CCACCTTTATATGGAATACGAGATACACAACTAGGATAATAGTTTTCCTTCTCTAATGTAAATTAGATCTTGAAATCAATAGTTTTAAGACATACAAAGCTTTTAAATTGTATAGACTAAAATTTAAAAATTAGAAATGCTTTGATTGCAATTCAATTCAAGTAAGGTAAATATAATTTTATGAGATTTTTGTTTGAATGTGTGTGTGTGTGTGTGTGTGTACTATGGGTTCTGATGAAGAATTTTCAAATTTGGATTTTGAATTAAAATATGGAGAAACACACATCAAACCTAAAGCATAGCCCATTCGTTTCCATACTCATCTTTCTGGACCTAACACAAATACTTGACATGTATTAGGTACTTGGCAAAATATGTAGATGACTAAGTCAGGGAACAAACCACCGATTATTACCCAAGATTAGCATCAAATTTGTGCCTAATTTTAACAAATAAGTTATCTACTGGGGTTTACTTATGGCCTCAAAGAGGACTAGGTTGTCATGAGCCTTGCAGGCTCAACAGGGAGTGCTATAGCACACAGTCAAAGATGCCATTATTAAAGAATACATTAATTAACACAAAGGAGTGTTCCTATGATTAGTAAGTAGAACTTTTCATCCCCAAGAAGACTAATGAAGCAAACAACTAGAATATTTGTGCTATTCAGTGACCCTAGGGCAGATTTTACATTTGCCACAGGGAACAGAGGGTTCACAAAGGAAAATAAAATAAAAAAGACTGGCAGAGTAGAAATCTGGGAAATGGAGTGCTGGGCTGTAAAAGTAAAGCACATATCTAGAGATGATCTTGCTATACTGAGTTTAATGGGATTAACTTGGATTTTAGTACATATGTCATATTGTTTTTTAGCCTTGCCCCATATAATTTCCAGTTTGGAATGACATCTATAGCAAGTAAAAGATCTACATTAAATTCAGACCTCATGACCATGCATATTCAGTTATATTTAGTAAATACTAATTAGAATCTATCAAGTCTTAGAAAGTATAGTTAGACTACACTGTACTGGGTTTTTTGGAGCAGACTAGGTACCCATGAACCACCAAATAGTGATTCCCTCTCTTGGTTATACTCTACACTTGAGAAACTGTTCATGACTTGTTAAAAATCGTAGTAGAGATAACATCTGACTATGGGAATGATGCCACCACTATGAAGTTGTTTAAGTCTATTATCTTGAGTAGCAAAATTTGATTAGGGATACCAGATACCCCAAATTTATTCCAAATGGTTTTTTTAAAAACACTAAGTCTTAGTAAGTCAGGAAAGCAGACTGTATTTTTCAGAGTTCTATAGAGTAATAGAATTTACAGAATGGATATATACATATATACATACATATATGTATATACATACACATATATAATGACCCCTTTGGGAGGTCAAATGATCCCTTTATAGGTGTTGCCTAAGATTAGCAGAAAATACAGATATTTACATTACAATTCATAACTGACAAAATTGTAGTTATGGAGTAACAATGCAAATAATTTTATGACTGACAGTATCCACAATATGAGGAACTATATTAAAGAGACACAGCATTAGGAAGATTGAGAACCACTGTTATATAGACTGGAAGCAGAAGGTGTGGCCCAAATTAGGAGGGTCTTCCCACTTCAAAATATTTGAATTAAAGGTTTATCTTCTCCCTTGAAGATCCAGGTTAGAAGTGGACATTCCAACTTCAAATTATTTAATTAAGAAAAAATATGCCTCATAGGTCTGTCCCACCATCCCACCATTTTTAGGTTCTAGTTAATTCCAGTGGTAGTTAAGTTGACAACCAAGATTAGTCAGCACACACAGGTATATTATGAAATTCGTGCTGTTTCGTTGTTTTACATGCCTCTGTTTGAATTTTGAATTTCCCCCTAAGTCCCAAGTGGTAAAAACGTAGTCTTCAGAAGAACATTATTGGTGAGGGAGCAGAGCCTTTAAAAGATTGGGCCTCTGCCTCTTTCTGAACAAAGTGTGAATGGGGAAGGGCAGTGGTGAGCCATAGGGGTGGGGTACAGGGAAGAGAGGGAAGAGGGGGAAAATTACAGTGATATCTTGCTTGTACAAATAAAGCCTGTTTGAAGGTCGGAGAATGGAGCATATATATGTATATATAGAATAATATATATATTATTCTATATAGCCTTTCTTATATTAATTATAACCTTTTCTAACTTTTAGACAAAAATAAAGGGGGATATGTGGTGATACCTTGCTTGAGCAAATAAAACCCATCTGAAGGTCAGAGAAAGGAGCTTGCCACTAGCTAACCATAGAGGTCTGGAGGTCTGTACAGACAGACAGGAGTAACACAGCTGGGCATAAACAGGATACAATCAGGGAGAAACAGGGACTTCCTCTCTTGTCTGCTGAGATGCAAGGAGGTTAAGGTGTGGCAGTGGCTTGCTCCTTCTCTCTGATCTCTCAGCATTTTCCTCTATATCTGATTCTGGGTTTTTATTACTTAGACCAATTAAGAACTCCATTTACACCCCCCACCATGATGATAATGGACTAAAACTCTGAAACTGTAAGCAAGCCACACCAATTAAATAATTTCCTTTATAAGTGTTGCCATGGTTGTGGTGTCTCTTCTCATAGCATAGAAACCCTAGCTAAGACAATGTTCATCTGGAAATACTGGCACAATAGCTTCTTCTAAGATTATTTGGGTTGTTTTTATAAGTTAATTCCTTGAAGCTATAGGATTATAGTCGTTATTTTTCTGGCTGTTGGTCGAACTGTTCTTGGCCACTGGACACCACTTATACTCCTTATATTGTAAACCTTTCTCATCTTTACTGTGTCTTTGTTACTTTTCTATTTTTGTGCTAAGATATCATGTCCAAGGTAACATAAAATAAAGACTCTAATGGGTCCTACAGTTTTGAAGTGTGAGTCCTTGGCTATCATAATGAAGTATGGCAGTGGGCAGACAGGAATGATACTAGAACTTATATCTTAAGACATAATCCAAGGCAGGGAGAGAAAAAAATAACTAGAAATAGCATGTTCCCAGTGACATGTATCCTCCATCAAGGTCACAGGTCCTTTCCAAACCAGTTCCACAAACTGGGGACCAAGTATTCAAACATATGAGCCTATGGGGACCATTTTCATGCAAACAAACACACTATGCAAGGAGCAAACAAACTTTTGACTTTGTAACCTCTGACTTCACTGGCTCTCTGGACCTTTTATTTTAAGGGATGCTATAATTAGATTGGGCTTACCCGATCTTCTTGTCAAGGTCAAAATGATTTCAGAATCTAGCATGTCTTCAAAGCCTGCAGAACAACATATAAAAAATTGTATTTGATTAAGTGGGGAAAGGTAGGTATACACTGCAGGGTAGTAATTTGCAGAGTCATTCTTAGAATCTTGCCTGGAATAGTTTGCTTTCTGTTTCCTAAAATTCGTGTGTTTTCCTAATATAAAATACATTCAAATCTTCCCAAAACTCCCAGTACTTTCAGCCAACTAATGGCATTATCTCAAAAAGCCAAAGTATTATCATCTAAAACATCTAAACTAGATTAATATGAGGACCTTGTACATAATTCATCAAGTAAAGATCTTGAAGACTGTTCTTCCCATTTGTGGATTTGTAAAACAAAGTAAAATTCTACCTGAAAAACTCTCTAAGTGTTAGTAGTAGTTTTCAGCCAAAAATAAATGGGTGATATAGAAGATGAAAATACTTAATTGGGATAAAGTATGTCTCTCTTGGTTATAAGGCATGGGAATTGTCTTCTGTGGCTCTCAATTGTATCTTGCATGAAATTACCTCTGTGTTCTTGTTTCTGTCCTTTGTATTTAACCATTTGGTTCTTCCTTCTGAGTAATCCTCTATTTTAAAATAAAGGTAGCATGCGTTTCAAAGCCTGATTTAAAAAAAAAAAAAAAAAAAAAGATGTCCTTTCATTTTGCATTGTATCTCTTTCATTCTAAGCATACAGTTTTGCTTCACTGGAGATAAGGTATGCTTATCTCTACCTTTTTTTTTTCTCTAACTGAGGTGTTTCAGTGGGGGTTGTTCTTGACTCCTAAAGGACAGGTATGTTCACTGTTACTGGTACCTCCTATCTTTAAGCTAGAAGGGTTACATGAAAACACTGTGCTTTGAATACCTTATTTCTCTGTCACTGGTCTCTGTACTCCTTAAATTTCACAGAGGCCATTTGATTTGGTTGAGAGAATATGAGCCTAATTATTATTTTTAACATTCCAATTAGTGTACATTTAATGTAGGAAATGATGGAATTAATTGTACTTTTCTGTGTGTGTGTGTGAGTGTGTAGTTGTATGCATGCACAAGGAGCACATGGTGATCAGAAGACAAGTTGCAGGAGTTAGCTTTCTCAGTTTTCTCCTTCCACTATGTGGGTCCCTAGGCTTAAACTCAGGTGTTCAAGGTTGACAGCAACCACTTTAACTGGCTGAGCCATGCCATTGGTCCTATTCTGTCTTTTTCATCTGACTATAATCACCTGTTTCTATGAACATTGACCGAATCACTTTCTTTTTTTTTATTTTTTTTTATTTAATTTGTTATTTTACATGTAGATCCCAGTTCCCACTACCTTTCTCCCTCCCTTTTATCCTTTCTGCCTCCTCACATGCACCCTGAACACCCTCCCCTCCCAACCCCCCAAACCAGTTCCACATGTAGGGCAATGCCATCCAGGTGGGGTCATGTAGATCTGTCAGGTCATGTGAAGTAGGGACTAGGATTTCTCTCCTGTCTCTAGGTTAAGGCAGTTATCCCTCCATGGGGGATGTGTCCTTTTGTGCACCAGGGATACATCCTGGATCCACTGTCTGAGGACACTTAGACTGCTCAGTCCTTCTGGCTGAGACCCATATTCAGGAGGGCCTGAGTCAGTCCCATGCTGGATTCCCAGCTATCAGTCTCGGGGTCCTCTAGCTCCTCCTTGTTTAGGTAAGCTGTCTCTATGTGTTTCTGCAACCTGGTCTTGTCCTCTCCCTCTGCATCTGGATTCTAGTTCAACTCAGTGTTTATGTATGGGTGTTTGCTTCTGTTTCCAACAGGTACTAGATGAGGGCTCCATGGATAAGTTAGTTGTTGATCTCACTATCCGGGGAAGGGCATTTATGGTAGCTTTTCCACGGTTGCTCAAATTGTAAATTGGCAGCAGTCTTTTAGGTCTATCTTTCTTCAGGTTCAAATTTCTCTTCAAACCAATAATGGCTCCCTCTTTTATGTTCTCTCTCTCTCTCTCTCTCTCTCTCTCTCTCTCTCTCTCTCTCTCTCTCTCTCTGTCTGTCTGTCTCTCTCCTATTCCTACCGTGACTCAATCTTCCTAGTCACACCTGCTTTCCTCTAGTCCCTTTGTCTTTCTCTTACTTCTCTCTCCATTCGCTGCCCCCCCCCACTTCCCCTGTGCTAAGGGGGACTTGTCCCTTACCAGTTCTGTGAGGGACTTTATATGAATCTCTTAGAATCTACCTTGTATCCTAGTTCTTCTGGTGGTGTGAATTATAGGCTGGTGATCCTTTGCTCTAGGTCTAAAATCCATATATGAGCGAGTAATACTATGTTCCTCTTTTTATGACTGGGTTACCTCATTCAAGATTGTTTCTTCAAGTGCCATCCACTTGCCTGCTAATTTCATTATATTTTTCTGCAGAGTAGTATTCCATTGTGTGGATGTGCCACATCTTCTTTATCCACTCTTCATTTGAGGGGCATCTAGATTGCTTCCAGGTTCTTACTATTACAAATAATGCTGCTATGAACATAGTTGACCAGATGTCTTTGTTGCATGGATGTGGATCATTTGGGTATATGCCTAAGAGGGGGATTGCCCCGTCCTATGGTAAAGTAATTCCCATTTTCCTGAGTAATCAGAGTACTGATCACCAAAATGGTTGTATGAGTTTGCACTCCCACCAGCAGTGGAGGAGTGTTCCCTTTCTCCACATCTTCTCCAGCATGAATTGTCATTGGTGTTTCTTATTTTAGCCATTCTGCCAGGAGTGAGATGGTATCTCAAAGTTGTTTTGATTTGCATTTCCCTGATAGCTAAGGATGTTGAACATTTTCTTATGTGTCTTTCAGCACTTTTGATATCCTCTATTGATAATTCTTTCTTCAGTTATGTACCCCATTTTTTAATAGGGATATTTGGTGTTTTGTTAACTAGATTCTTGAGTTCTTTGTATATTTTGGAGATCAGCCCTTTGGCGGATATAGGGATTGGTGAAAATCTTTTCCCAGTCTGAAGAATGCCGTTTGGGTCTTGTCCACTGTGTCCTTTGCCTTACAGAAGCTTCTAAATTTGAAGAGGTCTCATTTATTAATTGTTTCTCTCAGTGTCTGTGCCCCTGGAGTTATGTTCAGGAAGCGGTCTCCTATACCAATTTGTTCAAGGGTACCCCTCCTATTTTCTCTTCTATGAGGTTCAGTGTGGCTGCATTGATGTTGAGGTCTTTGATCCATTTGTACTTGGGTTTTGTGCATGGCAGTGCATCTGCAGTCTTCTACACACCCTCATCCAATTGTGCCAGCACCATTTGTTGAAGATGCTGTCCTCGCCCCATTGTATTCTTTTAGCTGTTTTGTCAAAAAGCAGGTGTTCATAGGTGTGTGGGTTAATATCAGGATTTTCAATTCGATTCCATTGGTCTACCTGTCTATTTTTGTGCCAATACCAGCTTGTTTTCAGAACTATAGCTCTGTAGTAGAGCTTAAAGTCAGGGATGGAGATTCCTCCTGAAGTTCTTTTATTGTACAGTGTTGTTTTGGCTAGCCTGGGTCTTTTGTTTTTCCATATAAAGTTGATTATTATCCATTCAAGGTCAGTGAAGTATTGTGATTGGATTTGAATGGGGATTGCATTGAATCTGTAGATTGCTTTTTGGCAAGATTGCCATTTTTACTATGTTTATCCTACCTATTCAAGAGCATGGGAGTTCTTTCCATTTTTCTGATATCTTCTCTAATTTCTTTCTTTTAGAGCCACAAAGTTCTTATTATATAGGTCTTTCGCTTGTTTGGTAGCGTTAGCCCAAGATGCTTTATGTTGTTTGTGGCTATTGTAAAGGGTGATGTTTCACTGATTACTATCTCAGCCTCTTTTTTGTCTGAATAGAGTAGAGTTACTGATTTTTTTGAGTTTATCTTGTATCCTGCTAGTTTGCTGAAGGTTTTTATCAGCTGTAAGTGTTCCCTGGTAGAGTTTATTGGGTCGGTTATGTAAACTATCATATCATCTGCAAATAGAGACAGTTTGACTTCTTCCTTTCCAATTTGGATACCCTTGATCTCCTTTTGTTGTCTTAGAGCATTAGCTAGAACATCTAGTACGATATTGAAGAGATATGGAGAGAGAGGGCAGCCTGTCTTGTTCCTGAATTTAGAGGAATCGCCTTAAGCTTCCCTCCATTCAATTTGATGTTGGCTGTTGCTTTACTATATATTGCTCTTATTATGTTTAGGTTTGTTCCTGTTATCCCTGATCTCTCCAAGACTTTTATCATGAAAGGGTGTTGAATTTTGTCAAAGGCTTTTTTCAGCATCTAGGGAGATGATCATATAGTTTTTCTTTTTCAGTTTGTTTATAGGGTGGATCACGTTGATAGATTTTTCATATGTTAAACCATCCCTGCAATCCAGGGATAAAGCCTACTTGGTCATGGTGGATGATTTCGCTGATGTATTCTTGAATTCGGTTTGCCAATATTTTATTGAGTATTTTAGCATTGATGTTCATAAGGGATATTGGTCTGTTGTTTTCTTTCTTAGTTGTGTCTTTGTGAGGCTTGGGTATCAAGGTTATCATGGCCTCGTAAAAAGAGTTTAGCAATGAACCTTATATCTCTATAGTGTGGAACAATTTGAGGAGTATTGGTATTAATTCTTCCTTGAATGTCTGGTAGGAATTCTGCACTGAAGCCATGTGGCTCTGGGTTTTTTTGGTCGGAAGGCTTTCGATGACTGCTTCTATTTCATTGCGTGTTATAGGTCTATTTAAGTTGTTTGTCTGTTCTTGATTTAATTTTAGTAAGTGATAGTTTTCCAGAAATTTGTTCATTTTCTTTGAATTTTCAATTTATGTGGAATGTGGTTTTCAAAGTGTGACAGGAAAATTGTCTGGATTTCCTCTTTTGTCCATTTTTGTGTTCTCCTTTTTGTTTCTGATTTTGTTAATTTGCATGTTCTCTGTCTGCTTTTTCGTTAGTTTGGATAAAGGTTTGTCTATCTTGATTTTCTCAAAAAACCAACTGTTTGTTGCATTGTTTTTATATTATTTTCCTGGTTTCTATTTTGTTGATTTCAACACTCAAGTTGATTGCTTCCTGGCATCTACTCCTGCGGGGTGAATTTGCTTCTTTTTGTTCTAAGGCTTTCAGTTGTGCTGTTAATTCTCTTATGTGACTATCCTCTGTTTTCTTCATATAGGCACTTAGTGCAATGAACTTCCCTCATAACAATGCTTTCAAGGTGTCCCATAAGTTCAGATATGTTGTGTCCTCATTCTCGATGAATATTTCAAAGTCCTTAATTTCTTTCTTTTTTCTTCTTTGACCCAGGAGTGGTGCAATTGCACATTGTTCAGTTTCCATGACTTTGCAGGTTTTCTGGGATTTGTGTTGTTGTTGAATTCCAATTTTAAAGCATGGTGGTCTGATAAGTTACAGGGGACTATTCCTATTCTCTTGTATCTGTTGAGGTTTGTTATGCCACCTAGTATGGTGGTCGATTTTAGAGAAGGTTCCATGTGGAGCAGAGAAGAAGGTATATTCTTTTGTTTTTGGATGGAATGTTCTATAGATGTCTGTTAACCCCAGTTGAGACATAACTTCTGTTAGTTCTTTTGTTTCTTTGTTGAGTTTCTGATTGGTGGTCCTGTCTAGTGTTTTGAGTGGGTATTGTAGTCTCCCACTATAAGTGTGTGAGGTTTTATATGAGCTTTGAGTTTTAGTAGTGTTTCTTTTACGAATGTGGGTACCTTTGTATTTGGGAAATAGATGTTCAGAACTGAGACTATTGATGGATTTCTCCTGCGATGAATATAAAATGACTGTCTTCATCTCTTTTGATTAATTTTGGTTTGAAGTCTAACTTGTTAGATATTAGGATAGCTACACCTGCTTGCTTCTTATTTCCATTTGATTGGAAAATCTTTTCCCAACCCTTTACCCTGAGGTAATGTCTATCTTTGAAGCTTAGATGTGTTTCTTGTATGCAGTAGAAGGATGGATTCTGTCTTGGTATCCATGTTAGCCTGTTTCTTTTTTATAGTGAGTTAAGACCATTAATGTTGAGGGTGAGTAAGGACCATTGATTGTTGATGCTTGTTTGTTGTAGATTTGTTGTTGGCAGTGGTATTGTGAATATATTTTGTCCTGCTTTACCCTTGGTTTCTGGTGCATTAGATTATCTGTTGCCTACATCTTTGTGGGCATAGTTAACTTCCTTTGGTTGGAGTTTTCCTTCCAATAATTTCTGTAGGGCTGGGTTTGTAGATACGTATTGGGAAAATCTGTTTTTTGTCATTAAGTATCTTGTTTTCTCCATCTATAGTGATTGAGAGTTTTGCTGGGTATAGTAGTCTCTTAATATAGTGTTCTCTTAATACTTTTAGAACATCTATCCAGGACCTTCTGGCCTTGAGGGTTTCCATGGAGAAGTCAGGTGTAATTTTGATAGGTCTGCCTTATATATTACCTGTCCTTTTTCCTTCGCTGCTCGTAATATTCTTTCTTTATTCTGTATGCTAGGTGTTTTGATTATTATATGTTGAGGGGTCTTTTTTCTTTGATCCAACCTATTTGGGGTTTGGTATGCTTCTTGTACTTTCATGGGCATGGCCTTCTTCAGATTTGGAAAGTTTTCCTCAATGATTTTGTTGAATATGTTTTCGGCACCTTTGAGCTGGACTTCCTCACCTTCCTCTATGCCTATTATTCTTAGGTTTGGCCTTTTCAGCATGCCCCGCATTTCCTGGATGTTCTGTGTTAAGGATTTGTTGTATTTACGATTTTCTTTGGTCAATGAATCTATTTCTTCTAGTTTATCTTCCGTGCATGATATTTTCTTTTCCATCTCTTGAATTCTGTTGGTTATGCTTGAGTCTGTAGTCTAGATCTTTTGCTCAGTTTTTCAATTTCCAGCATTCCTTCAGTTTGTGTTGCCTTTATTTTCTCTATTCCAGTTTTCATGTCTTGAAACGTTTCCTTGACCTGCTTAATTGTTTTTTTCCTTGGCTTTCTGTACTTTCTTTACTTACCTTAAGAAATTCATTCATTTCTTCCACTTTTTTGTTTATTTTTTCTTCCATTTCTTTAAGGGATTTTCTCACATCTTCTTTGGGGGTCTCTATCATTTTTATGATGATAATTTTTAAGTTGTTCCCTTCTGCTTCCTCTGCTTTTTTGTTGTGTTCCCATCTAGTTGTGTTAGATTCCCTAGATCTCGTGGTGTCATGCTTGTACTTTCTGTTGTTAGGTGTTTTCTTGTATTGCTGTCTTCCCATAGCTTCTTCCAGTAGGTGTGGGTGGGGTCTCTCCTCTCTCTATGGTACTTCTCCGGTGGGCTTATGTGGGTCAGAGGTTTGATGTCTGTATCTCTGGGTGGTTCAATGTCTCTAGGTAGTCTCTCCACAGGCAGGGGCCCAGGGATGTTGGTCAGCGATCAGGCTCCAGCAGAAAACTGGCGATGGGGGTCAAAGATCCCGAAGGCTGGGACTCTGGATGTTCCTTGTGCCTGTAGGCAGATCTAGCCTTGGCCTGGTACTCTCCAGCTGAGGCCTCTTTAGCAGAGTCCCTGCTATGGGGGTTAATGATCCTGCTGGCAGGAACTCAGAGTTTTCCGGCAGAGATAGGCGGATCTCTGGGAGGGGCCCCTGACTCCAGTAGAAGACCGATGGTGGGGGTCAGAGACCAGGCAGGTGAAAATTAGGGTGGTCCCACGTGGATAGGCAGGTGTCCTGTGTTCAGAGCTGCTCCCAGAAGTTCCCCAAAGTTGTCTGGACTGTTGGCCCCACCCTCTGCTCTTAATTGTACTTTCATACATGTATATCATATATTTTCTTATAGGTACCCCAGTTATTCCTCCACTATTTTACTTTTCTTGAAAATTAACTTGGTGTCCATGGTAGGAATGAGTTACATGCATAGGGATCCAATGGAAACTCTGAAAAAAACACAGGCAATTCTCAATCATATTGGTTGTTGTCCACTAACTAAAAGCCCTACTGCTGAAGACAACACATATCTCATTGAGTCAAGATGGTGCCTAACTACAGCCTTCACACTACTGGCTAGTATTCATGGTGCTGAAAGATACTCTGCATGCTACCAGAGTAGAAAATAACTGTTAACCTATCTATGAACCCTCTGATCTACAATGGGGACCTACCCTGAAATTGTGCAACAAAGTGGAGATAACTGTGGTAGTTACAATGAGAATGGCTCCCATAGACTCATGTGTTTGAATGTGTTGCCCATAAGGAGTGGCACTATTAGAAGGGGTGTCCTTGTTGGAGTATGTGTGGCCTTGTTTGAGGAAGTTTGTCACTATGAGGTCCCAGTTATTCAAGCTTGCCTAGTGTGGCATTCACTTCTGCTGTGTGTTGATTAAGATATAGAACTCAGCCCTTTCTCTAGCATCATGTCAGGCTGCATGGTTCCTGTCATGACAATAACAAACCAAACCTCTAAAACTGTAAGCTAGCCTCAACTAAATGTTTTCCTTTAAAAGAATTTCCTTGGTCCTGGTGTCTCTTCACAGCAATTGAAACCCCAACTAAGACAGTAACCAACCACTGTCTGATTAGATAAAGGCCCACTCCATGAGACAGAACCCATACATGAAACAGCTTTAGTAGCCAAGAACCTGAGACTGTATTCAATGAGCCCAGGGGAAAAAGAAATACTATTGTTTTGCTAAAGGAGCATAGTAATAAAATGACACCCAATGACATTCTGCTATACCCATAGATGATCTAAAATCCATCTTCAGAGAAACTTTCATTTGCAGTAGATGGAAACTAACACAAAGACCCATAACAATGTGAAGAGAGTAACAATGTTTTGGAGGACTCGGTCCCAAATAGTGTGTCTTCATGAAACCCATCCTCTCAGCGTTCAGGACGCTCTGCATAAGTTAAAACAGAAAGACTATAAGAGCCAGAGGGGATGGGTGACTCTCAGGAAACAGTGTCTTCCAGACACAAAGTGGCTGATGCACACACGAGCTCACAGAGACTATGATAGCATGCTCAAGGCCTGTACAGGTTCACGTCAGATTTGTCCCCAGCACAGAATGGGGAAAGTGGATAACAAGTTCCCACCTCTAACCAAGAAGCTATGTGCAATTGACATCCACTTGCAAAGGAAAAATCAGTTTTCTGCTATGGAGTTTCACCTGGTATATTAACCAAGCTAAATGCTAGGAGCCATGCTCAGAAGTAGATGACCAACACAAGACAAACTCAATGATATTTTTTAGACTTTTTGTCTCTTGTTTTGGGGGACACTTCTTTTTGTCTCACTGGTCTTTTGCTTGCATATTATGGTTTCTAATTTTGTATTTTTATGGATCTTTGTGTGTATGTGTACAAGCTTGTGTTTCTTATGTTTTCCTTGTTTTGTTTTCTTTTCATTTCCATTTATTTGGGTTTGTTTGTTTGCCTGCTTACTTTCTAAAGACAGAGAGGAATAAAGGGTATCGGGTTGTGTGGGAGCTGAATTGACGAGGATCTAGAGTTGGGGGAGGGGAAAGCATGATCAGAATATATTGCATAGGAAAAAGAAATTTTTTCAATTAAAAAAAATGAAATTTATCTCAGTATGATTGAGTGCTTTGAATTTTAGATAATTTTTGGCAACTCATTGGTGTTTGTATCAAAGCATTCATTTTTTTTTTACCCTATGCCACACTCTCAAAAAAAGTTGTAATTTTAGTGTATTTTACCATTTAGATAGGATAAAATTTTCCCAAATCGATATCACTCCCTAAATATCTCTTTATTGCTATATTTGGAAACAATCAGCAAGAAACCAGGAGATCTTGTCAGAGCTTTGTGTGGGGTTTGCCTCAATTAAATAATAGTTTATCATGCATTATGATTCCTATATAACTTCAGATACTGTTTCTCTAGCCTGTGTGCTATTTAGCAATCTATGTTCTTGCAGTTTCAAGAAAAATGTCTTTTACACCCTGCTTGTCCCTCACAAGAAGGAGCTTTGCAATGCACCTTTTTCAATTAGGATCTCCTTGTATAGTCTTGCCTGGTCAGTTTGCCACATAGACCTGGGTAACCCCAAACTTGTGACAATAACACTGACACTGTCTTTCAAATCCTGGGATTGTCATGTATTGTCCCAGAGGGGAAAGAACATATTTTCATTCATAGTAGATAATGAGAACGATATTCCTTAAATTTCTTCTATACTCATTCTTTATTTTACATATCGACCCCAGTTCCCTCTCCTTCCCTCTTTTCCTCTTTCCCTCCCTCCCTCTCTCCCACCCCCCACTCTCCCATCCCATTTTGCCCCCCACTCCACAGGGAAGGTGATGCTTTCCAGGAGGGATCAACAAACTCTATCAAGTCATTTGGAATAGGGACTAGGCCCAGTCTTTTTGTACACCAGGCATCCATCCCGGTTCCACTGTCAGAGGTCCCTTAGACTGCCCAGACCTTCTAACTGAGACCCATGTTCAGGGAGTCTGAGTCAGTTCAATGCTGGTTTCCCAGCTATCAGTCTGGATGTCCATGAACTACCCCTTGTTCAGGTCAGTTGTCTCTATGGGTTTCTGTAGGCTGGTCTTGTCCACATTTTCTTATCACTCCTCACTCTCTGCATCTGGATTCCAGTTCAGCTCAGTGTTTAACTGTGAATGTCTGCTTCTGTTTTCATCAGCTACTAGATGAGGGCTCCATGGTGGTAGAAAAGTTAGTCATCAATCTCATTATCAGGGAAGGGCATTCAAGTTAGCCTTTCCACTGTTGCTCGGATTGTTAGTTTGGGTTATCCTTGTAGGTCTCTGGACATTTCTCTAGAGTCAGTTTTCTCTTCAAACCTATAATGGCTCTCTCTTTTATGGTATCTCTCTCTCTTTTTCTCTTCTCTATTCCTCCCTTGACTCAATCTTCCTGGTCTCACATGTTTTCCTCTCCTCCCCTTCTCTTTCTCCTAACCCCCTCTCCACTCATAGCCCCCCCATTCCCAATATGTTCAGAAGATCTTGTCCCGTCCCCCTTCTGTGAGGGACCTTATATGACTCTCTTAGCTTCCTCCTTGTATCCTAGTTTCTCTGGCGGTGTGAATTATAGGCTGGTGATCTTTGTTCTTTGTCTAAAATCCATATATGAGTGAGTACATACCATATTCCTCTTTTTGTGACTGGGTTACCTCATTCAGGATGGTTTCTTCAAGTTCCGTCCATTTACCTGTGAATTTCAAGATTCCATTGTTTTTTTTTTCTGCTGAATAGTATTCCATTTTGTAGATGTGCCACATCTTCTTTATCCATTCTTCAGTTGAGGGGCATCTACTTATTTTCTAGTCACTTTCTCAAGCCACTCTTAGATATTTGTTATTGAGTAATTCAGACAGCACTTCATAGTCTGTCCATTCATTTTTAGGAAATTTCTGATAAGCCATCGCCATAGATCCCAGTGAATCAAAGTACTTCTAATGAGCATTTTATTTCTCTTACTTGTGGTAGTAGCACGTACCCTGCCACTAGAACTCCATTACTTAGGGATATTGTCATTCACAAATAAAATCAGGTAGTCCAATTTCACTGTAGAATTCATCTCCATCATCTCCAGTCTACAGAATCCCACAGAAATCTTCAAAAATTCAAGTACCTTCTTGCCAACTCAGTTTTAATACCTTATGGGCATATCAACAAAAATGTATCTTTCCCATACTTCAGGGGTTTTTTTCTTTCCTTACTACTGTCCTTACTTTATTAAAAAAGCCAGAGAAGGTGCAATGTTTGTCAGTGAAATTATGATACTATAATGTGGTAAGCTTGATCCTTATCTGCATTTACTGTTTCTGAGGGATGGGGAACTCCTTTAAAACTACCTTAGAACCAGCCTTGTGCTACATGTGTTCTTAGTTTTCTATAGTGTCTTCTCTATGCATATTCTTTAACATCTTCAGATGAGAACAATTGCTCTTTCATGTTTTTGATAACTTTGTCTCTCTGCTTAAGTGACATAGTTATTTGATTTCAGAGATGTTTTCAGCCACCCACTTTATTTCACATGACTAGTAGCAGTTATATTAATAATTGTGGTATGTCTACTGACCTGTCCTAACATTCACCTACCATACTTTCCTGATCTTCAAGGAATGTTATTTTTCCTGAAACGATATTTAAGGAAAATACATTTCTTGAGTAGTTAAACTTAGAACATGATTTGGAGTTTGAGTCCCTCTTATGGTGAAGTAGGAGCTGATGGGCATTTAAAAAGTGGTGGTTTAGTAGGCAGCCATTAGGTGAGGGGGCATATACTTTGAAAAGATTCAACAGTTCATGTGGGAGAGGGTCCTTGGCAGTTCTTGGAGAGGATTCTTATACGAAACTAAGTCTGGCCCCATCAAGCTGTCCCTAGCTTCCTGTTTGATCTATGTTCACTTATTCCTCAACACACTCCTACCACTACCATCCATTCACACAACAGGGAACAGGGATTGCTGTGCCAATGAAGGCATCACGTTTTTGGAAGTTAACAATGAGCTACTTTGTGTTTTTTTTAATTACTATATCTTGGGTTAGCACTGTAGTGATAGAATCTGTCTAATAACTATATGAAGTAGCTCTGATGTCTATTAGTGTAGCCAAGAAGTGCAGAGAAAGAAACAGGGACTGTAATAGCAATCCTCCAAATCCTAGCCAAAGTGGCTCTGTCTTTTAGCAAGCAGTCATTTAGCTACTCTACTTGCCACAATGAGACCAGCAGAGTCCCCAATAAGGTCAAGGACAAAGTACACAGAAACATAACTTCCCCAGAGTTTATCTTTGTCTTGCAATGTTTAAAGCTATAGTCATCTCTATTGAACCCAAATTTACACAATTCCATTGTAGCACCAGAACCATAAAATGGAAACTTTGTAGGGTTAGGGTATATATGTTGTATACCTCCTCCTATGAGAGATAGCTGATAGCTGTCGGTCCAAGAGAACTTTCCCACAAAAGGAAGGATTTTTTTTTAGACAGAGTTTCCTCTGTATTTCTTTGGAGCCTGTCCTGGAATTAGCTCTGTAGACCAGGGTGGCTTCGAACTCACAGATATCTGCCTGCCTCTGCCTCCCAACTGCTGGGATCAAAGGCATGCACCGCCAACGCCTGGTGCTTAAGGAAGGATTTAGCATTAGAAAGAGAATAAGTCACAAGATGGTATATGCATAATGATTGGACATTATGGCATACCAAATAAGACAGTGTTCTATATTCATGCTGTTATCCCCACACTGAAAGTGTGATATAAGTAATGGGATCTTACCATGCTGTTTTGTGTTTTTTCTAATACTTTCTTTAGCATCCCTTTAGCTTCTAAGCCCCAGGACCAGGCCACATTCAGATGGAATAAGTGGCAATAAACTTTTAGAGTACATCCCCAAGGTTACCCCATGCAATCCTACTATTTTCCACGGGATAATGCCACAGAAGTTTGTTTTGTTTTCCTGCCCACCCATTGTAAAAACTGGTTTAAAATACAGATGATATCATGCCCACCTGAAGGTGTCTACCATGTTTAGAAAATGTAAGGACACCTAAAAGAAAGTTTAAGAGTCAGACACAGGCAAAATATTTTCATTGGCTAAAACCAAAACCAAACCAAACCAAACCAAACCAAACCAAACCAAAAAAAAAAAAAACAAAAACAAAAACAAAAACCACTGGATTTCCTCAGGCTCTGCCATAAATGTAATGAATCTACAGCTATTTAGAACATCCATGGTATTTGTGACCCCAGTCTGTTCAAATGTCCCGTCCCTTACATAGCTTTGTAGAGGTAGGGCAAGGGACTGGACAAACATATTCAAGAGCCTTCTAATGTAACTAAGATCCTTATGAGGCAGGTCAAGAAATCCAGTTTTCCAGGACCTGTTCAGTTTAGTGGTCAGCAGGATCCCTGGCAGCCACAGCTATGGGCTATAGCAACAACAACCTGAACAGATACTAAGGGAGTAGAAGCTTAGAGAAACAATGCTAGCCATATTTAAATCCCTGAACTTGGAGCAGGCAATCTCTGTTCAGTAATAATGACAGAATATCCAACAAAGGGATAAACTGAAGGCCTTTTAATTAAATCCCTTTCTGGAACGGCATAAACTCAGACCCTTCAAAGGTAGCACAAGTACTTAAAACAAGAGATAAGTAGATTGCAATGACAGCACGTCAAGGGGGTTGAAGAAATGTTTACCACGATCATAAGCTGTTAAATGAGAGAAAAAAAAAGTCTTGGTGACAGGGGCAGGCTACATCCCTGTGATTTGTTGGCTACAGAGGCAATTGAAGAAATGCCCTCAACACTGTATAAAGCAGTGGCTCTCAACTTCCCAATGCTACAACCCCTTAATAGTTTGTCACAGTGTGGGGACCTCTAACCATAAAATTATTTCATTGCTACTTCATAACTGTAATTTTGCTACTGTTATGAATTGTAATGTAAATATCTGATAGTCAGGATATCTGATATGTAACTTCTGTGAAAGGGACATTTGATCCCTCACCCAAGTGGGACTGAGAACCACTGGTATAAATTATTGAAACTTTAGTTAGTTTTACAGCTGGACTGAGTAATACATCTCTGTTGCTGAAGAAATCATATACTTTGATTGCAGAACATGGGGAAATTAATTTGAGACTGAACTGGAAGTTCTCACCATTGTGGCCAGGATTTGAAGTGCCAAAGGCCACTAGATACCTAATTTCTTAGGGTAAATTGTTACCGATGGCCCTGCTCCTCTATGAGCCTGTTTATTACATTTAGGGTACACCCTGTGGAATATTCTCCCAATGCAACAGTTACAGAAATCGTGTGGGTGCTATAAACAACACCGTGACTGGATCTTATGCCTGTTCCATGGGAGGGTCAGGTTTGATACTGTGTATAAAGGGCAAAAACACTTGTGGCGGGGGAAGACATTCATGGGCCCTAAAGGCTCCTTCTGTGTTTCAAGCTGTGTGTGATATTGTGGGGGGTGGGCCATAGACCACAACTTTGCCTATGTCCCTGTCCATGCTGCCACTGTCCACTGACCTTCAGGAATTCTGGATAGGTCACTCCTCTTCATGTATCACTGCATTCTGGAGAAAGCTGAGGCAGAGAACTGCAGACAGGGCACAGAGGCAGGGCTTCAGCTATCAGCAAAACTTTGTGTCTGCCCTTAATTCATTGAAATTCCATTTCTTTTTCTTTTTAAATTAAAATTGGTGAGATTTTGGATTGAGAATTTCATGCATGAATACTCTATTTCCATCATTTCTACCCCTTATCTCCCTTGTCCATCTTTTACTGTTACCCTTTCCCTCTCAATTTCAGGAGTTCTTTATTTCCTGTTTGCACACATCAGGTCCAATTTGTGCTGATCATATACTCTTGGATGTGTTGCCTTCCAGTAGAGTATGATAGATTTACCACGGGCCACACCCTTAAAGAAAAATGACTCTCTATCTCCCTAAAGCTGTCAATTGCCAATAGCTTCTTGGCAAAGAGTGGGGCTTCACTCCCACATTTCTACTCCATGCAGGTCTTAGGTGTGCCATCACAACCACTGGGAGTTCACATGTGCAGTTGCCTTGTTCTATATAGAAGACACAATTTCCTTGCACTTTCCACCCCCTCTGCATCTTCCACAATGATCCCTTAGCTTTTGGAGGAAGGCATATGCCACAGATGTACTGGCTTGGGCTGAGCATTCTGAAGTCACTTGTTTTCTGCTGCTATGCCTACAGCAGTAGACAGATATCCACTGTCTCTTTTTGGCAAGCTTTATAGTGTTATGTACATCTCCCCAAATTCCCTTCTCTACTTTGCTTCCAATCCCATCCCAATTTAACCTTTCCTGTTCTATTATTCCCCTTCAAGTCTTTATACCACTAAATTCTATCTCCACTCCCTGAGAGCGCTCCAACCCATTTCCCCTTACGAATTTCTTAACCTCTGTAGATGATCCAAATATATCTGAAGATTCAAATCTAACTCCACAAATGAGAGTAAACATGCAACATTTTTCTTTCTGTATCTTATCTACCCTACTCAGAATGATTGCCTTCAAATCCATTCATTTATTTGCAAACTTCAGAATTTCAATGTTATTAATAGTGGAATAATATTCCATTGTGTAAATGAACCACATTTTTATTATCAGTTCATCAGTTGGTGGGCATCTAGGTTGTTTCCTGTTTCTGCCTATTGTAAATAGAGCAACAATAAACATGGCTGTGCAGGCATTCCTATGGTAGGATATGGAGTCCTTTGGATATATGCCTAAGAGTCATAAAGCTGGATTGTAAAGTAGATCCCAGATTCCTGCAGAATGACCACAAGGATATCTACAGTGGCTGCACTAGTTTGTACTCCCACAAGCAATGAATAAGTGTTCCCCCTTTCTACAGCCTTGCCAACAGGTCTTGTCTTTTTCTTTGTTTGCTTAATCTTAGCCATCCCTACTTTAATCTGAATTTCCCTGCTGCTAGACTCAGCCCCATCCACTGCCATTTCTGGTCTGGGTTCCGAGACAGATGTATACAGTGATGACTGAACTGAAGAAATATGGGACAGGTTTACCCCTCTTTGGGCTCGCAGAAGCCTATTTGCTATTTGTGACTTTCTGGTGACTGAGTGGAACTTGTTCAGTTCCTGTGGTGAGAATCTGTCTGAAGACTTGTATTCTAGTTTCATCTCTGCTGCCATAATAAAATCCTCTTATCAAAAGCAACACAGAGGAGGTAAGGGTGTTTTTCAGGTTTTAACAGTCCAATATTGTGGTTAAGGTAAGGCAGTAACTTAAAGCATCACATCCAGAGTGGATCCTTTTTGTTTGCTCTCTTAATACTCAGCTTGCTTCCTCTACTTTTCTACAGCCCAGCTTCCAGCTTGTGAAATGGTGCACACAAAGGGTTGGATCTTCCCACACCATTTCACAAACAAAACAATCCCCATGGGACAACCTGATCTAAACAATCTCTCTATTGACACTCTCCTCCCATGTGATTCTGGGGAAGAATGGTGCCTGCTTTGGTTTTGAATGGTCCATGTGAGCACTGTGTCATCAAAGATCTTGTTGCCCAAACCCTGCCCAGCTGCCTGAAATTTCTCTACCACAGAGAGACCAAGAAGTTGTAGATGTGATGGGTTAGGGAGTGGAGCTTCTCAAAAGGAGGAAGAGACACCATCCTATCCACTGATGTTTTATGGGTTGTACCTTACAGTACTCTTTGAGAATCCTTCTTAGAAACCAGTTATCACTGGATATGGCAATCTAATCAGAGGGTACCAAGCAATCATTCTTCAAAACCAGCACTGCCTTGCTACAAAGTGCGGCAATCATGCCTGACAGGAGTCTGAGCTGCCATTTGGAGTGATGGTACTTCAAGACACTTGATTCTCAGTCTCTTAGCTCCTTGCTTCACATGGTCTTTCTTCCCAGGTGAGATCATTCATTTTCCACTAAATGCCAGTGACTAACCCATTAATCTGCATCCCATACTTTTCTCCACCACCCCAGGCATGACTTGACACTCATCTATTGAGCATCACTACATGAGTGATCCAAATTATCAGACTCAAGTCTTCAGGAATATGTATTGAAGAATACAACATAAGAAAAGTTCTCACATGTACTAAAGTGTAGGCTGGTAGGGGAATATTCACATACACTATTGCATGAAATACAGGATTAATTTTCTGTGGCGACATAACAGAACAAAAACAAAAGGCTTGGTAGTTTCTAAATTGAGCTCTGGAATAAAGACACATCCGTGCTGATGCAGTTAGAGAAATGGAGAAGGAAGCCAAATAACATTTGCCATTGTGGCAGTCAATTGTCTGTGGCATTTGCTTGGTGTTTGCAATGGGATTTTAATATCATATTGCTTTTGGTCTTTAGCACGGGCTAAAAGGTTAAGAGGGAGACATGGCAGATGTCATTAAAAAATAACTTCACTAAGTTGGAAACCAAGAAAAATAAAATCAAATAACAACATAACCACCCCCTCTTTTATCTTTAATTGGCAAAGACATTCTTTCCTTCTCAATGTGGTACATTTTGTTGAGTCTGTGAGAAAAAAAAACAATTTTCATTGTTTCTAACAAAAATATAAACGAAGATATTTTGTGGGCAATAGATGTCAAAGGCTGTGAATCTAGCACAAATTGTGATACAGCAAACAGTTTCCTGAGTAAATAAAAATAGATGCCAATAAAGATGGAATTAAAACTTTATACTGGCCCCGAACTCCCTGGGTTGGTCCCTGATCCTGCTGCTCCTGTCTCCTGTCCCATCGAGAGCAGCCTTGGAGCTCTGATACACCCCCACCCATCCCCACCGTGAGAATGCCCCCCCTACCCTGTGCCCTACCCTACCCCTGATCCTGACACTCTGGTTGAGCACTGGGACAGAGGGTGGAGCCAACAGTCTACCCTACTTCGGAGACTTCTCGGAGCAACTCTGAACAAAGGAGACCTGCCTATCCACGCGGGACCACCGGTAATTTCCACCTGCTTGGTCTCTGACCCCACCTCCAGTCTTCTGCTGGAGTCCCGGGCCCCTCCCAGAGATCTGCCTATCTCTGCGGGACCACTGTGATTTCCTGCTGGCATCTTCTACTGGATCCTCATCCTTGACCCCATCCCTGGGTCCCTGTCTGCGGAGAGACCGCCTAGAGGGCTTGGACCACACAGAGCTACAGATATTGAATTTCTGACCCACATAAGCCCACCGGGGAAGTACCATAGAGAGAATCGGAGACCCCACCAACACCTACTGGAATAAGCTATGGGAAGAGGCAATACAAGAGAACACATAACAACAGAAAGACAAGCATGACACCACCAGAATCTAGGGAATCTACACCAACTAGAACGGAACACAACAACAAAGCTGAGGAAGCAGAAGGGAACGACTTAAAAATTACCATCATAAAAATGATAGAGGCCCTCAAAGAAGATGTGAGAAAATCCCTTAAAGAAATGGAGGAAAAAAACAAACAAAAAAGGGGAAGAAATGAACAAATTCCTTAAGGAAAGTACAGAAAGCCAAGAAAAAAACAATTAAGCAGGTGAAGGAAACAGTTCAAGACTTGAAAACTGAAATAGAGAAAATAAAGGTAACACAAACTGAAGGAATGCTGGAAATAGAAAAACGGAGCAAAAAATTGGGAACTATAGACACAAGCATAACCAACAGAATTCAAGAGATGGAAGAGAGAATCTCAGGCGCAGAAGATAAACTGGAAGAAATAGATTCATCGACCAAAGAAAATCATAAATCCAAAAAATCCTTAACACAAAACGTCCAGGAAATGTGGGACACCATGAAAAAAAAAAACCTAAGAATAATAGGCATAGAGGAAGGTGAGGAAGCCCAGCTCAAAGGTGCCGAAAACATATTCAACAAAATCTTCGAGGAAAACTTTCCAAATCTGAAGAAGGCCATGCCCATGAAAGTACAAGAAGCATACCGAACCCCAAATAGGCTGGACCAAAGAAAAAAGACCCCTCGACATATAATAATCAAAACACCTAGCATACAGAATAAAGAAAGAATATTACGAGCAGCGAAGGAACTATATAAAGGCAGACCTATCAAAATTACACCTGACTTCTCCATGGAAACCCTCAAGGCCAGAAGGTCCTGGATAGATGTTCTAAAAGTATTAAGAGAACATGGATGCCAGCCTAGGCTACTATATCCAGCAAAACTCTAAATCACTATAGATGGAGAGAACAAGATATTTAATGACAAAACCAGATTTTCCCAATACATATCTACAAATTCGGCCCTACAGAAGGAAAACTCCAACTTAAGGAAGGTAACTACGCCCACAAAGATGTAGGCAACAGATAATCTAATACACCAGAAACCAAGGGTAAAGCAGAAATAATATATTCACAATACCACTGCCAACAACAAATCTACAACAAACAAGCATCAACAATCAATGGTCCTTACTCACCCTCAACATTAATGGTCTTAACTCACCTATAAAAAGACACAGGCTAACAGAATGGATACGAAGACAGAATCCATCCTTCTACTGCATACAAGAAACACATCTAAGCTTCAAAGATAGACATTACCTCAGGGTAAAGGGTTGGGAAAAGATTTTCCAATCAAATGGAAATAAGAAGCAAGCAGGCGTAGCTATCCTAATATCTAACAAGTTAGACTTCAAACCAAAATTAATCAAAAGAGATGAAGACGGTCATTTCATATTCATCGCAGGAGAAATCCATCAATAGTCTCAGTTCTGAACATCTATGCCCCAATACAAAGTCATCCACATTCGTAAAAGAAACACTACTAAAACTCAAAGCTCATATAAAACCTCACACACTTATAGTGGGAGACTACAATACTCCACTCAAAACACTAGACAGGACCACCAATCAGAAACTCAACAAAGAAACAAAAGAACTAACAGAAGTTATGTCTCAACTGGGGTTAACAGACATCTATAGAACATTCCATCCAAAAACAAAAGAATATACCTTCTTCTCTGCTCCACATGGAACCTTCTCTAAAATCGACCACGTACTAGGTGGCATAAAAAAACCTCAACAGATACAAGAGAATAGGAATAGTCCCCTGTAACTTATCAGACCACCATGCTTTAAAATTGGAATTCAACAACAACACAAATCCCAGAAAACCTGCAAAGTCATGGAAACTGAACAATGTGCAATTGCACCACTCCTGGTTCAAAGAAGAAAAAAAAGAAAGAAATTAAGGACTTTGAAATATTCAACGAGAATGAAGACACAACATACCTGAACTTATGGAACACCTTGAAAGCAGTGTTATGAGGGAAGTTCATTGCACTAAGTGCCTATATGAAGAAAACAGAGGATAGTCACATAAGAGAATTAACAGCACAACAGAAAGCCTTACAACATAGAGAAGCGAATTCACCCTGTAGGAGTAAATGCCAGAAAATAATCAACTTGAGGGCTGAAATCAACAAAATAGAAACCAGGAAAACAATATAAAAAATCAAAGCAACGAAGAGTTGGTTTTTTGAGAAAATCAACAAGATAGACAAACCTTTATCCAAACTAACGAAAAAGCAGACAGAGAACATGCAAATTAACAAAATCAGAAACGAAAAGGGAAACATAACAACAGACACAGAGGAAATCAAGACAATTTTCAGGTCATACTTTGAAAATCTGTATTGCACAAAAATTGAAAATTCAAACGAAATGGAAAAATTTCTGGATAACTATCACTTACCAAAATTAAATCATGAATAGACAAACAACTTAAATAGACCTATAATACTCAATGAAATAGAAGCAGTCATCCAAAGCCTTCCAACCAAAAAAAGTCCAGGGCCAGATGGATTCAATGCAGAATTCTACCAGACATTCAAGGAAGACCTAATAGCAATACTCCTCAAACTGTTCCACAAGATAGAAACAGAAGGTTCAGTGCCAAACTCTTTTTATGAGGCCACAATAACCTTGGTACCCAAGCCTCACAAAGACACAATTAAGAAAGAAAACTACAGACCAATATCCCTGATGAACATTGATGCAAAAATACTCAATAAAATACTGGCAAACCGAATTCAAGAACACATCAAAGAAATCATCAACCATGACCAAGTAAGCTTCATTCCTGGAATGCAGGGATGGTTTAACATATGAAAATCTATCAACGTCTTCCACTATATAAACAAACAGAAAAAGAAAATCCATATTACTATCTCCCTAGATGCAGAAAAAGCCTTTGACAAAATTCAACACCCTTTCATGATAAAGGTCTTGGAGAGGTCAGGGATAACAGGAACATACCTAAACATAAGAGCAATATACAACAAACCAACTGCCAACATCAAACTGAATGGAGAGAAACTTAAGCCAATTCCTCTAAAATCAGGAACAAGACAAGGCTGCCCTCTCTCTCCATATCTCTTCAATATCGTACTGGAAGTTCTAGCGAATGCTCTAAGACAACAAAAGGAGACCAAGTGTATCCAAATTGGAAAGGAAGAAGTCAAACTGTCTCTATTTGCAGATGATATGATAGTTTACATCAGCAACCCAATTAACTCTACCAGGGAACTTCTACAGCTGATAAAAACCTTCAGCAAACTAGCAGGATACAAGATAAACTCAAAAAAATCAGTAGCCCTACTTTTTTCAAACGACAAAGACACAGAGAAAGAAATCAGAGAAACATCACCCTTTACAATAGCCACAAGCAACATAAAGTATCTTGGTGTAACGCTTACCAAACAAGTAAAAGACCTACATAATAAGAACTTTGTGGCTCTAAAGAAAGAAATTAGAGAAGATACCAGAAAATGAAAAGATCTCCCATGCTCTTGGACAGATAGGATAAACATAGTAAAAATGGCAATCTTGCCAAAAGCAATCTACAGATTCAATGCAATCCCCATTCAAATCCAATCACAATACTTCACCGACCTTGAAAGGATAATAATCAACTTTATATGGAAAAACAAAAGACCCAAGATAGCCAAAACAACACTGTACAATAAAAGAACTTCAGGAGGAATCTCCATCCCTGACTTTAAGCTCTACTACAGAGCTATAGTTCTGAAAACAGGCTGGTATTGGCACAAAAATATACAGGTAGACCAATGGAATCGAATTGAAAATCCTGATATTAACACACACACCTATGAACACCTGCTTTTTGACAAAACATCTAAAAGAATACAATGGGGCGAGGACAGCATCTTCAACAAATGGTGCTGGCACAATTGGATGAGGGTGTGTAGAACACTGCAGATGCACTGCCATGCACAAAACCCAAGTGCAAATGGATCAAAGACCTCAACATCAATGCAGCCACACTGAACCTCATAGAAGAGAAAGTAGGAGGTACCCTTGAATAAATTGGTATAGGAGACCGCTTCCTGAACATAACTCCAGGGGCACAAGACACTCAGAGAAACAATTAATAAATGGGACCTCTTCAAACTTAGAAGCTTCTGTAAGGCAAAGGACACAGTGGACAAGACCAAACGGCATTTCTCAGACTGGGAAAAGATTTTCACCAATCGTATATCCGACAAAGGGCTGATATAAAATATACAAAGAACTCAAGAACCTAGTCAACAAAACACCTAATAACCCTATTAAAAATGGGATACAGAACTGAAGAAAGAATTTTCAATAAAGGAAATCAAAAAGGCTGAAAGACACTTAAGAAAATGCTCCACGTCCTTAGCTATCAGGGAAATACAAATCAAAATAACTTTGAGACACCATCTTACTCCTGCCAGAATGGCTAAAATTAGAAACACCAATGATGACTCCTGTTGGAGAGGATGTGGAAAAAGGGGAACACTGCTCCACTGCTGGTGGGAGTGCAAACTTGTACAGCCATTTTGGAGATCAGTATTACGGTTCCTCAGGAAAATGGTAATTAGTTTACCAGAGGACCTGGCAATCCCCCTCTTAGGCATATACCCGAAGTATTCACATCCATGCAACAAAGACATTTGTTCATAGCAGCACTATTTGTAATAGCAAGAACCTGGAAGCAACCTAGATGCCCCTCAATTGACGAATGAAGATATGGCATATCTACACAATGGAATACTACTCTGCAGAAAAAAATAATGGTATTTTGAAATTCACAGGCAAGTGGATTGCACTTGAATAAACCATCCTGAATGAGGTAACCCAGTCACAAAAAGAGGAACACAGTATGTACTCACTCATATATGGATTTTAGACCTAGATCAAAGGATCGCCAGCCTATAATTCACACCACCAGAGGAACTAGGATACAAGGTGTATTCTAAGAGATTCATATAAAGTTCCTCACAGAACTGGTAAGGGACAAGTCCCCTAGAGCACATGGGAAGTGGGGAGGGGGCAGCGAATGGAGAGAGAATTAGGAGAAAATGAGGGGGAGGAAAGGAAAACGTGTGCGAGCAGGAAGATTGAGCCTGGTTAGGAATAGAAGACAGGAAAGAGAGAGAGAGAGAGAGAGAGAGAGAGAGAGAGAGAGAGAGAGAGAGAGAGAGAGAGAGAGATCATAAAAGAGGGAGCCAATATTGGTTTGAAGATAAAACTGAACACAAAGATGGGTCTAGAAAATTACAAGACTGCTGCCAAATAACAATTTGAGCTTCCGTGGAAAGGCTACCATATATGCCCTTCCTGCAGAGTGAGATCAACAACTAACTTATCCATGGAGCCCTCAACTAATGCCTGTTGCAAACAGGATCAAACACCCATACATAAACACTGAGTCGAACTAGAACTCAGATGCAGATGGAGAGGACAAGACCAGGTGGCAGAAACACATAGAGACAGCTTACCTGAACAAGGAGGAGCTAACAGGCCACCAGACTGATAGCTGGGAAGCCAGCATGGGACTGACTCAGGCCCCCCTGAATATGGGTCTCAGCCAGAAGGACTGAGCAGTCTAAGGGACCTCAGGCAGTGGAGCCCAGGATGTATCCCTGGTGCACAAAAGGATTTTGTGAACATATTCCCCATGGAGGGATAACTTCCTTAATCTAGAGACAGGAGAGAAGCCCTAGTCCCTACTTCACATGAACTGTCAGACCTACATGACCCCAACTGGATGGCATTCCCCTACATATGGAATTGGGTTGGGGGATGGGAGGGGAGGGTGGTTAGAGTGCATGTGAGAGGGCAGAGAGGGTAAAAAGGAGGGAAGGAGGGAGGGAGGAAGGGAGGCAGGGAGGGAGGGAGGGAGAGGGAACTGGGATCAACATGTAAAATAATAAATTAAATTAAAAAAATGCTTTGACTCCAAAATTTAAGTTGAAGGACAAGTTACTGGGGAAAAGGATTTCTATTTTTGTTTCCACAGAAAATGAAAAGATGTGGATTCCTTCCAGACTAATGTGGTTTGATCAAGCCAGACCGCCTGAAACAGAGTACCAGGTGATCCTACATTCAAAACAGCTGGACAAAGCAGCCTTACAGACTACAGCCAGGATTTCTGCATCTTCTTAGAATCCCCCATGACAGTGCCCTTTACCCGAAGGAAGTAGTTTGGAAAGAACGACGCTCAAATTCCCAAATATTGCCTATAAATATTTGTTTTCATTTAAATGGACTTGGTTATATAAAATAAATTAAAAAAACTTTATACTGGAAATACAGATGTCTTAAAGAATACTGGTGAATAAGTGTAACTTTTTCTGTAAAGCTATGCAACTGTTGACAATAATGACAAGGAAATATATTTAATTACATGAAAGAAGTTAACAAAGTACTTAGAACTTTGTACATGGATGACACTGGTTTTGTAATAATTATGTAGAGAACAATAACAAAAGTGTGATAAAATATTAATTACAGTGTTTTTACATGATAGGATTATACTTCATTTTCACATTTTTATTTTATAATATCTACTCTAATTTTTCAGATTTCTAATGTGAAATTAGAATCTTACTTTGTTAGTATGTAAACATACAAAATAACTAGTTTATTACAACACAAATATCTGTTACATTAAGCTAATCTCAAATGTGATAAATAATAATGCATGCAAACCAATTCAGCAGCTTCAATACAAAAATAATGCCATTTTTTCCCATTTCATATTAAGAGCTACAAGAATCTCATCCTCAAAATTCCTTGAGAAGTACCTTGTAGTTTCATTTTTATGGAACAAAATGAGATCCAAAGCAGCTAAATGCCTTGTTTAATAAAACTATTGATAGTTAAACAACACTATGGAGTCAGATGATGTGGCCTTCTTTCCATCAAGCATGGGTGTCTAGAAAGGGGGAGTATGGGTGAAATATGTTAGATGGCAGGAATTGGAAAGCAAAGGCTGCAAAGCTGGTTCTGTGTGTAGAGTGCTTGTGGTGGAAGCATGTGGGCCTGGAGCCAGATCCCCAGAAAGCACAAAAAGGCAGTGTCTGTCTGCATCCCCAGCACTGACAGACAGAGATGGCTGGGTCCAGCAAAAATGAAGAACTGTAGATTCAGGAAGAGACCTGGTCTCAAAAAACTAAGGTGAATAAGTAATCAGAGAAAACATCCCAGTGTCAACCTCCAGTCTCCACATAGGAGATATAAACATACACACACACACACACACACGCGCGCGCACACACACACACACACACACCCCTAAAATAAAATAGGCACACACACACAAACACACACACACACACACACACACACACACACACACACACACACACACACACACACGGATTTCCTGACAGGAACATGCAGGTAGAGACCTTACCCTCTAGAGTTGCCTAGCCACCAATTCAGCAGAGGTAAATACCTTCTTGTAGAGCTCAGAGACTCATATTTTAATCCTAGCACACAATAGGGCAGAGGCAGGTGACTTTTGTGAGTTCGCAAAGCCAGCCTGATGTATATAGAGCATTCCAGGCAAACAAGGTGACATAATGAGGCCCTGTCTCCAAAACAAAACTAAGCTTCTTACCACTGCTGCTAGAATCAAATGCCAGGTTGAAGCGGTTTCCCCATTTAGTGTACCTATTCCAGTATCCCTGTCTCTGTCTCCATGATATGCAAAGAATGAGTGGTCCCAGTTAGATTTCATTGTGATTTTTTAAAATCTGTTTTGGTTTTTGTTTTCTCTTTGGCTTCTGTCTTTTACCTTGCCCTCTGCTCCCCTTTACTTGGATATTCTCACTCTTCTTTCCTTCTCTCCCTCTTACCCTCCCTCTCGCTCATTTTCCATCTCCCTCTCCCCTCTGCTCTTAGATAACCTGGTGATTAGAGTAGATTCTAAATTTTCTGGAACTGCTTTAAGCATTTAGTCCCAATTTTCTGCAGTTACTCTCACTCTGCAATGGGAGCAGAACATTCCCTGGTAGGAGTTGAGCCCTGCAAAAGAGACTTTGGACTCCTACTTTCCTCTCCACTGCTTAAAGATGCATTTCATTGCTACTGATGCTAGTGTTTATCTGTTACCATCCACCCCACAGGATACCGGCCCTACATCTATCCCTTGGTACTTCCCCAGAGACTGAAGTACCTGGTGAGTGGCTGTGTCTGCCATCTCCTGAATCATTTCACCATTTTATGGAATCAAAACTATGACACTAAGTCATAGATTTCTGTTCTCTAAAAGTCTCACAGTCAATATCTTCATCCTTCCAGCAAAGACTTTATCCATAGGAACTGAGAAATGGCAAGGCCAAAAGTCGAAGCTACCACCACCACATCCTTACTTGAAGAAGGCCACCTACTTGAGGAGTAACACAGATATTTTACTGTTTTAAGACAAAATAAACATTTATTATGATAAGACAATAGGAAATTAGTTTATCCTTACAGACACTGCAGGACACATCTTGCTTCCTTGTTTGTAGCAGTTTTATAACTTAAAAAACCTATAATTTTCTTATAAGGAGAAGTCAAGGACATAAACAATGATAGGGACAATCTTCCCAACACACCTTGGGTTCTAGCTTTTAAGAGCAGAGATCCACCACTTTCTTCCAGAAATAAAGTATGAAAAACTCTGCTTATTTCAAAAAATTATAATGTTAGGCTAGATCATAAATCTAGGCTAGTTTGCCTATGCTAGGGATAACAGGCTTTTAAAAATTCCCCTTTCAAGCGGAGTATAGATTGTGTAGGTAAACAAGGCACAATGTTTGCCTAATGGTTGCTCCTGCACTGCTCAGCATGTTAATATCTTCATCAGAAAATCCTAGAACTAAGCCACAGTCACAACAAGAAGAACCCTCACAATTTTGCATTATCCAGCTCCATCACTTTAGGATTCCAGCCACCCGCAGCCTCCAATCAAAATAGAGCACTAAGAATTATCAGTATTCTTTTGCTATACATTTGCCCATCCTTTCACTTGTACACTATTATATAAAATTATATTAGAGAACAGAGACTTGGATAGTAGAGAGGTGGGGATGGATCTGGGAGAAGTTAAGGGGGGATTGAGAATGCAGCATAAGACTAACGTTTCTTAAGAGTCTGAACTTCCCAGGAACTCTGTCCCTCTGTATCTATCTCCCTCTCTCTATCTCAGTCTTGCTCTCTGACAAAACACCAAAACAAGATTACTCCATTCTTTATTAAGATTCTGAACTTCTGGCCCTGGAGAGGTGGCTCAGAGTTCGAGAACACTGGATACTCATCCAGAGGTCGTGAGTTCAATTTCCAGCAACCACATCTCATAATCATCTGTAATGAAATCTGATGCCCTCTTCTGGCCAGCAGGTATACATGCAGGCAGACCACTGTATTCATAATAAATAAATCATTCTTTAAAAAAAAAAAAAGACTTTAAACTTCCTAAGGACTCCTCACTACACTAGAACTTCTTTCCTCAAATTGTAATGGGTATTCTCTCACCAAGGTCACAATCTTTTTATTTGTCTTTAACTTCGTACAAATTTGCCAATATATTGATAATTACATTCAATGTGCATTTTTTTTTTTTTTGTCAATTCATTTTGCCACTCAACAACAAGAATTCTCAACATTTTCCCATAGTACAGCAGAACACTGTACTGGATACAAATTCAAGGTCTTCATTTGCTGACTATAGTCAAGAGTACAACCCTTACTGTCTCCATCACTCATGTTTTCATCTGTAAAATGGGAGTGGGTAGGAAATTAGCCTCACATTGGAGCCATGGGCACAGAGAGTATGCAGAAGGACTACCTCACATTTCCTTACAGTCACTTTTACCCGTTCTTCTGGATCTTGATTAGGAATTACTAGTCTACACTCCCAATGTGTAGACTGATGGTAATGAATATTTAATCACTTTTTAACTTGACAGTTTCATTTATCTGTAGACAATAATCAGAGATGAATAGATTCAAATGATATAGAGAATTGACTTGATGTCTGTATATGTAGTGAAAAAGTTGCTCAACAGGGATAATGAAGCCATCCATCAAATCATATAGTTTGTTCTGTGACAGGAAAACAGGTCCAGTCTCTTAGCAAATTTCAAGTATAATATTCATCATTCTTAAGTAATGCCGAATCCCTGTATTGTATATCTGGCCTAAAGAACCCATCTAAAGAACCCATTCACTTTACCCCTGAGTCCTTCTATCCTTTAAGCCATAGCACCCAAGTTCCTTCACTCTTAACTCTGGTACCCCACATCTCAGCTCTGGTTTACATAATTAACTCCACTATTCCAGTTCTAATGCATGTTGCCATGGGTCTTGACTTTATTTATCTTTGCGGTAGTAGAATTGTGATGTGAAGTGGTTTGGACAGTCACTTCTCTAATGAGTGACACTGTGTATGTTTTCATGTTTTTATTGGCCATTTGTGTGTCTCAGAGAAATGTGAAGCTGAGTCATTCATACGTTCCCAAAACCCAGGTTGCTGGTCTGAGCCGAATAAGAACACAGCCAGGAGATGGCAGGTTCAACTAGTGTCACACACCATCCCATCATGCACTGCACTTCTGTTATATCCTTACCCAATAGGATTTCTGAGTGCAGGAAACCATGCAGTGTTTCTCCACTTTCAAGCCTAGGGATAGTATAGAGTGTACATTCTGGATATCAACACTGTTAGATATATGACTTGCAAATGTTTTTTCCCAAATTGAGTTTACCTTTTTCTCTCTTGGATTTGTCATTTAAAGCACTAACTATACTAACACATCTGGAGTTCAGGGTATAATTTGGTAGAGCCAAAATTATGGAGAAGAGCTGGCCCTGATGGTCTGAAAGGAGCCCCTTGTTCCTTGCTGCACAGGGTGAACTAGCCTGGGCAACGCCAGAGAGCTCATTCTGGTTGTGAGGATCAAGGAGAGCTTGCAGGCTGATGAACCCTGCAACAACTCAGACCTAGAACCAGGGTTATGAGTTGACTCACCACACATCCACCCTGTCTTTGAACTGCTGGAGCACATGAAGGGTCCAGTCCTGCAGACACAAAGCTGGAGGATAGCAGGAGGATCTCCATGACACAGGGCAACAACAGGATATCCAAGTGGAGGCCCAGGGAGGGCCCAGCATTCCTAGTGTGGCAGAAACCTCAGAACAGACCAATAACCCCTTGCAAGTAAAGATATATGGAATAAAGGGAATGCTGTGTAACACACTGTGTCCCTCTGTACATTCCAACACAAAATTTTTATTCATTTTTAACACATCTTTTTTTCTTTTAACTTAAAGTTTATTTTGGTGGTAAAAGGCACATTCAACGGGACCCGGAGATATTTGGATGGATATGCCTGTAGTAAAACCCACGAAGAATAACTAAAATCTATATTAAAATGCTACATTTAACTGTTAAAAAACACTGAATTGTATCAACAGCAGGGAGAAACATTTGCAAGGAGATGATAAAAGCTGGATTATTACCTACTACCAGTGAGATTAATTTACTCACAGGGAGGATAGGTAGTGGATTCAGTGATCAGTTCATACAACATATTTTCAATCAGTCAAAACACAGGCACTTATGAGTTAATAATGCACGGGGGGGAATAGTAAATGGAATAGCTTAGCTTCAGTGGAAGCTCTTTGCTCTAGTTCTAAGGGTGGAAACTGTGGACAAGAGAGAAGGTGCAGTTTCTGGACTGCAGTAATTTATCAGAAGAGAGTGCCCCAATCTATGAGCAAGAGACACCTTTGATGACGAGGAAGGCACTGGTCCACTGAGAAGATGAATTCCCTCTACAACATCATTTTCTCGAGTTTTTGAAGTTTTGTGATCAACATTAATTTCAAACAACATAGAGCATTAACTGTGAGCAGATGACACAGTATTTGGATATAGGGGTCTTTGGGAAAGCATTTTCATGGAGGAACAAAATGGTTGACAGTGATGTTTTGTCAGTATGAGTGTACATATTCGTGTGTGTGATTGTGTCTCCTCTAGCGTTATAAAATCCCAGGTGCAGCTTTTCCATCATTACAGACAGTGCTCAGGATTATCCTTATAAGATAGACAGCCTAGAAACGGATGAACATAGAAAGATCACACCTACTGATTTAAACATTCGTAAAGCTCAGCCTGCCTAATAATGCCTCACTCTCCAGATCAGGGTAAGCTGGTCACAGTCTCACTGGGGTAGTCCACACTCTGGCCACTAGGAGGCACCGCAGCCATGTCCTTTTGAGTTCTTCCCAGTTAAATCTCTTAAATGTTCCCAGTAACAGCAGTTGTCTGGGGCAAATCTCCAGGTACATTAAGACAGTTCTGTTTGCTGTTGACCCCATGTCTATATTCAGTCCAATGGTTCATCTTCTCCTCCCTCTGTGCAGATGGAGCTCTGCACACTGTAGAGATTTCTCTCCAGGAGTACAGTGTGGGGTCTCCAACATCCCATCCTTTCACAGGCTTCTCCAAACTTGTCTAGTCGCTTGAGTCCCTTCCTTTCCTGCATGCTGTACACACTGCTGCCAGGTCCTGAGCCAGCATCTCCATCTGTGGCACAGGCTGGTGATTCCCACAGAACTAAAAAAGTGCCTGGCCTTCTATAACAGTGACACTCAGAGTACATGTCTCTAGCATATGCTCTGGACTGAAGCGTGGATAAACCCCACTGAAATAGTTGTATCTCTGTTGTCAAGGCAACTCTATGGGGAGGTGGTAAGACTTTTGATAATCAAGGTTTTGTGGGAGGCCCTCTGCTGTCAGAGCCATGCCTCTGAAGGCATGGATATAGGGAACCCAGGCCTGACTTCTTTAGCCTATGCTTCCCAACCGTGAGAGGGCTGGCTTTGCTCCACCATGCACTGGAACCAAATGATGCTGCCTCACCACATGTCAGAAGCAACAGAGTCAAACAGCCCAGGCCTGGAGGTTTCGACACTACTAGGAAAATGTACTTTTTTCTTTATAAGCCGATAGATAGTACTAGATGTTTACTCCTGTCATGCACAGCTGATGGACACAGTCATCTGTTACATCCATCAGGATTTTCAGAATACTTAAATTCTGTACTTAGCTTCATAAACTGAATTTTTGAGGCAGAGTAAGACGCTGTACTCAGTGGCCTGGCAGTGATGGTAGACACCAGGCTGGCCTGGGATTCACAGATATCAGCCTACTCGTGTATCCTGGTTGTTGTAGTCGAAAGTGTGTAGCATGATGCCTGGTTCAACTGGATTCTTAAGGAGCTATTGTCTGTTCATTTTATGGTATGGAGACTCTAAACCCTGCTTTGTAATTGCTAGCTAAGCATAGTCGCTGCTAACGAGTTACACTGCCACCTCACAGTACTTCTGGTATGGTTGTTTGCTGTCTCCATGCCAGACACCGATTCTAACAGGAACTACATCCCCAGCTCCAATATTTTTCTTTCCTGCTTGGTGGACTTATTTTATCTTAGTGCCACCGTGTGGCATAGTTGTGAAATGCAACTGAAAGTGCAGAAATACTGGAAGGAAGGGGCCAAGGCTCAAAACTTGGAGAAAGGGCAATGGTGGCCTCTAGGGAAAAAGTAAGATCATTTCCTGTATGGAATAGAAAGTTCTATGCCATCGGACGTCAAATATTTTCGGTCATTTTTCTGTTCTAACACCTCTGGGTAGTGATCTGTACAATCAAAAGAGAATTTGTGTCATTTTTTTACTTGGTTATGTGAAAATTTCAGGTCTCATTTTAAAAGGAATAAGAGGTAGTTTATTCTGGAGCCATTGTGAGTTACCATGGCTGGGTAACACAGATTTAGGTTACTCCAAATACCATGTTCCAACAAACAGTTTCATGATATATATACACACTCAACATGAACAAAGACACACACAGGGGAGAGGGTTGTAAGTTATCGGCTTCTAAGAGAATTTTCTTCTAAGAGGGATACGTTCAGACACAGAGTGTGGCACGGAATGGCTGTTTCTGAAAGTTGACAGTAGCCCAAGATAAAGTAAATACTCTCTGAAACTACAAAATTCCAGTGTCTGCAGAGTAATGAACTTCCCATCATCCTTCAGTCTCTGCAGTCAAAGAGGCTCCTTCTTGGAAGGAGCCATGTATTTGTTCACGGCCAGACACAGCTTCTTAGCAGGGATTTACTTTCTCAGACTCTATAGCAAGGTGTGTTTGCTCTTTCCATGACCATACTTACATAACATTTTGATTCCTTGGCATCCTTTTAAATTTTATTGAAATGTCAGATTTGATGGCCACTAGACTGATAGCTGGAAAGCCAGCATGGGACTGACTCAGGCCCCCCTGAATATGGGTCTCAGCCAGAAGGACTGAGCAGTCTAAGAGACCTCAGACAGTGGAGCCAGGATGTATCCCTGGTGCACAAAAGGACTTTGCGAACACATCCCCCATGGAGGGATAACTGCCTTAATCTAGAGACAGGAGAATAGCTCTAGTCCCTACTTCACATGACCTGTCAGAGCTACATGACCCCAACTGGATGGCATTCCCCTACATATGGAATTGGGGTGGGGGATGGGAGGGGAGGGTGGTTGGAGTGCATGTGAGAGGGCAGAGAGGGTAAAAAGGAGGGAAGGAGAGAGGGAGAGAGAGAGGGAGGGAGGAAGGGAGATAGGAAGAGGGAACTGGGATCGACATGTAAAATAATAAATTAAATTAAAAAAATGCTTTGACTCCAAAATTTAAGTTGAAGGACAAGTTACTGGGGAAAAGGATTTCTATTTTTGTTTCCACAGAAAATGAAAAGATGTGGATTCCTTCCAGACTAATGTGGTTTGATCACGACAGACCGCCTGAAACAGAGTACAAGGTGATCCTACATTCAAAACAGCTGGACAAAGCAGCCCTACAGACTACAGCCAGTATTTCTGAATCTTCTTCAAATCCTCCATGACAGTGCCCCTTACCAGCAGGAAGTAGTTTGGAAAGAACGACGCCCAAATTCCCAAATATTGTGTATAAATGTTTGTTTTCATTTAATTGGACTTTGTTATATAAAATAATATAAAATAAAATAAAAAAAATTTAAAAAAGAAATTTCAGGTTTGAGTTTAATGAACAGCAGTCCATGACTGGGAGATGTTAACATCTCTCTCACCAGCCAACAAGTGACAGGAATTTTCCATTGCCATGCTTTCTGTTCCCTACAATGCTGCATCTTGTTGTTTACAATGGGATCTTGAAGGTGGCCTTTCAGAATCATAAAACATATATTTTCTAATAATACTTCACATTGGAGAACCCATTGACAAATTATATTCCCGACAGCACTGTGTGAGAGTGCCTGCTTTCCCACACATTGGAAACCAAATGAAGCCTGAATACACTGACCTGTCGCTACAAGTCATCTTCCATTAGTTTTTGATAAAATGTACTTTCACACCTTCCATAAAATTCCATCCCTTGAACATGAAAACCTGTTTTCATAATATCATGTTATTTAGAATATCCAAATAGTCCCAACTATGGAGAGCATGCGGCTAACACATTTTCCATGTCCTTAGACTCCTAAAGAGTTAAGTTCACCCTACTACTGGAACCTGTGGGGACCCTTGTGCTGGATGCCGACTGGTCCTGGGGAAATTGGAATGGCCTATTTTGAGTCCATAGTCTTGTTAATAAAGCAATTGAGAAATAGAGTCAGAAGGAAGCTAGAGGACAATTTTTAATCAGTTTTGAGAGAATACCTCCAGGGTAGGCAAGCCAGGGTCTTGGCAGCTGCCCAGAGGAGGAAGCTAGAGAGGAGGGAGAGAGAGAACCATGTTGTTTGTAAGCATTCATGTGGCAGAGGGAGAGGGGACAGCTGCAGAGCAGCAGGGGGAAGCACAGAGCACAGGGAAAGCATTGCAGACTTTAGGGAGGGACAGAAGCAGAAGTCTGCAGACCTTCACATTCTCCTAGGTGCCTGCAGTGCTGTGGGAAGAAAACTTTGCAAGCTTCTGCACGGTCGAGGGTGGCCATCTGAGAGGAACAAGATCATCGTCTCCTTGTGCAGATAACTGCTTCTCTCAGCTCCCTACCATTGCTCCAGGAAAATCTGCCTGCTTCAGGGGTTGTGGCTTCACCTGATGACTAACAGGCCAGGCTTAAGTAACTCTGACAATAGGATAGTATGTAACATTCATTCTTTAGAGCCCTTTGTACTGTCATGTCCGGGCCAGCTACAGTCACAGGTGTACTCCATTCTTTCCATCAGAAGGAAGTAGCTTCTCCTTAAAGCACCTCAACAGTGTTCTGGTATGCATCCAGGATGGCCTCCAAGACTACTGCCACACAGGCCCTGAAGAGTCCCTGAAATAATGTAAGAGATGGGTTAAAACTGGAGAATAGATATATGCCAAGTTCACCGTGAAAACCCAGAACCAATGACAAAGGTGTTCCCCAGCAGGGACTATTGTCCTGACTGGAGTCTCATTCACTGCTTCCCGTGTCCTACAAGAGGGGCTCTAATGTAGGAGGAGGAAGGAAGATACAGCTCCCTTCTGGTATCCAAGACAGAAAGCCAAGGACATTTCCTTTGGAAGTCTTCTCTTTGTGTTTTCCTGTCTCTAAACTGACTAATCAATTCTGCATTGTCTTCACCATGAGATTTCACATGGCTGTTTGCAGTGGTGAACTCTGTCCTCTCTGAATCCATCACATTCTTGGGGAGAAATTCCCAGTCCTGATAGTAGAACCTACCTCCTGTACGAGTATGTAAAAGCGATTGTATGATGTGCAAAGGAACATATTTCGGCCCACTTCTTTTTGACAGATGGACACTAGACAGGTCAAATGTTTAGTTGGAGGGTCGGTGGTGGGTTAGATGCTAGAATCAACCACGTCCATATTCCCTGTATTCTCTTCCTGTATTATAGCTTGTAATACATTGGTACTCAGAAACAGAATGATGACAAAACATACAATGGAATGAAAAGTAAAGACTAAAATATGATCAGTTAGAAGAAGCTCACAATTCACACATAGTAAATCCTTAATGATCCAGTACTCTGTTTGCCCATTCTGTGCATTGTATATTTCCCTGTTTCCTGATCCACTGAGAATGGAAGTTGAGATATTAGTCCTTTAGAATAAAGTCTTAAAACCATAGCAAATCATGTAGTGCTGTGTCTTCAATGTACACTTGTGGAGGCTTCTGCTACTTAGCTGAGGGCCTTTTTCTCTCCCATTGCCTGGTGGATTATAGAACATTCCAATTTGAGCTGAGCTGCCCTATCACATTTGCAAAAGTTCCTAAGATTGCTTTTTTCCCAGCACTGTGTCATGATTCCAGAGACAGCTTTAGTTTTCTCTCTCAGACAATCTCCAGGCTTGTTTGGCATCCAGCGAGTTCCCTGAAGCATGAGCCACAGTGAAATAAAGACTGTTACCAAGGGAACAGGATGCAGCACAGGCAGGGAACTGTGAAAGATGCTTCTGCAGCTTCAAGAGCAGGTCCATCTCAGCAGGGAGAGCTTCTGTGAGTCATCGACTTACAGCTACTGCTGGCACTGGGTCACCTGTGGCCCTTTATAGCAGGCGATGAATGATCCTCTTTAAAACCACTATTCACTTTTGCATCTGCTCACAGCAGGGAGCGGGTAGCAAAGGTAGTTCTTAATCCATGAGTAATGTCTCTGCTTCCAGTGCTTTCCATGTGTCATGGAAATTACTTGATCCAGGATTACATGAACCTATAAATCCCAGTTGTCATCCCCAGAATTCCTATATATCCTCATCCTGCAAACTCACTGGGGTAAGAAACAGATAGAAACAGATTTGGTGGTAAAGGTGTGGGAATAAGATCCCTTATTCAGTTTGAGTTGGAATGTGATCTGGTGCTGCCATGATCCAGTTATATGACTCTAAATAAATACCCAAAGTCTCAGTATCCAACCTCACAGATAGTAGCCTGTCCATGTCCACCTCTGCTGTATTCACAATAGCAAGAAAATGCTACCAGTCTATATATGGACATCAATACATCAATAGATGAGAAAAATGCAGAGTAATAAAACTTGAATTCGATTTAGCTGTGGTGATATATTAATTACGATTTATTAGAGTTTGCTTGAAGATCAGGAATGCAAAGCAGCCAGCCACTAACTCTTTGTTTGTTTCTTATTTTTTATTAAATTTTAAATTGTTCTTATTTTATATATTGATCCCAGTTCCCTCTTCCTCCCATCCTCCCATGTCTGCCTGACCCCCTTGTACCATTCACCATTCACTTACCAGGAAGGGTGATGCCTACAGGAGGGGTCAACAAAATCTGTGAAGTCATTTGGAGTAGGGACTAGGCCCTCCCTACTGCCTCTAGGCTAAGAGAGTATCCTTTCATGGGTAATGTGCTCCCAATGTCCTTTTGTGCACCAGGGATACATCCTGGTTCCACTGTCAGAGGTCCCTGAGACTGCTCAGACCTTCTAACTGAGACCCACTTTCCGGGTCCTGGTCTGGACCTATGCTGATTTCCCAGCTATCAGTATGGGTTCCATGAGCTCCCCCTTGTTCAAGTCAGCTGATTCTATGGATTTCTCCAGACTTTTGACTCCGATGCTCATCACTCCTCCCTCTCTGAAAATGGATTCCAGGAGTTTGGCTCAGTGCTTAGTTGTGGATCTCTGTTTCTGCTTCCATCAGTTACTAGATGAAGGCTCTAGGATGGCATATAAGGTAGTCATCAATCTCTTCACAGGGGAAGGGCACCTAAGACAGCCTCTCCCATATTGCTCAGATTGTTATTTGTTGCCATACTTGTAGGTCTCTGGGCATTTCCCTAGTGCCAGTTTTCTCTTCAAACCTATAATGCCTCCCTCTCTTATGGTATCTCTTTCCTTGTTCTCTAGTTTTTCCCTGACTCAATCTTCCTGGTCTCGTATGTCTTCCTCCTCATCTCTCCTTCTCTTTCTCCAAACTCCCTCTTCATTCTCTGCCCCCCCATCCCTCCTAATGTGCTCAGGAGATCTTCTCCCTTTCCCCAGCCACTCACTCTACCTCAGACTGAAAGGCAATATTGGCTCCACCAAACCTCAAGACTTAGGTCCCAGATTGCTATGCTCTCCTCGACGTGGCTACAAAATCCTGAGACTGACTGACAAAAGACCCCACTTTTATCTTTTCTATCTCTCCAGTGATGTGATTAAAGGAGAGAGCTCTGTTACTTTTAGACTTATTCAATCTCATGTAACCCTGGGTGTCCTTGAACTCAGAGACACTCATCTGCCTCTGTCAACTGAGAACTATGATTAAAGGTGTGTAACACCACTGCTTGATCTCTATGAATTGAGGTTGACTTTCCTATCCTCAGGTAGGCTTTAATAAATCTTAAATAATATATTACCACATTTAACCATAAAAATGACATCAAGCGCTTTTCAAGAACAATAATAAAATTGGAAATGATGTTTAAATGCATACGGCAGACTCAGAAAGAGAAATGTTATGCTTTCTCTCATGTTTGTGTCTTAAATTTTTATTCTGTGAGTGAGTGTGTGTCTGTGTGTGTGTGAGAGAGAGGGGGGGAGGGAGAGAGAGAGAGAGAAAGGAGACTTGCACAGGCCATGAAACTAGAAAGGGTTCATGACCATGGTAAACAAGTCCGAAGAGAGTGTTGAGGAGGAGATGAAAAAGTATACTATAATACAGGTGACAGGAAGTCACGGGCAGGCTACTAGGGGGAGAAAGGCATAAGTAGGAGTTGGACAAGAGAGCGGAGGGGCATGTGTAAAGATCATTAAAAAATAAAGCATATGAACATGTCAGACTGACACCTACTCTTTCATGTGTTAATTTTTAAACATAGTTCTTTATTAATTCTTTGGGAATTTCATATTATGTACCAAAATCCCCCTCACGTCCCAGTCTCTTCATATCTGGCCCTCACCCCTGCAACAGCCCTCCAAAAGAATCCTCCCAAATTTATTAAAAACAAAACAAATTAAAAAAACTAAATCATTCCTCCTTCATTCCTGACTCTCCAACACTTCTTCATTCACCCAAGTGGCATTGGGAGCTGCAGAGTTTCACACAATCACCTCTTTGAGCATTCAGCCCCACCCACAGATGCTCATTTCAATGAGTCATCAGTCTGGTTCAAACCCAATGTCACATCATCATCACTGGGCCTCACTGAAATTCCTCTCCGAAATCCTGCTGTTGCCATGAATCATGGACATCCTGTGGCCTTGGTTCCCCAGGACCAGGCCCCTAACCCTCTCCAGCAGGTCATAGATGAGGTAGATGTTAGTGTGGGCCAAGCCAAGATCTAGGATGTGGGCCTGGATGATATTTGATGTAGTCAGTCCAGGCTGCTGGGACTGCCTCTCTCAGATGAGGGGAAGAGCCAGCTCTCACACATCTGTGGTGAGTGGACAGGACAGCACTCCCAACCTGTGGTGAGGGGTTAGGACAGCTCTCACACATCTATGGTGAGGAGCCAGGACAGAACTCACATATCTGTGGTGAGGGGTCAGGCCAGCTCTGGCACATCTGCAGTGAAGGGTTAGGCCAGCTGTCCCATGATGAGTGAGACCAGCTCTCCTGCTGCAGTGTCCAGCCAGACTCAGAACCAGCTATCCCGGGGACAGTGAAGTGTGGGGCCCACTCAGCATGGCACACTGATTTCAACAGACCTGGTCCCTAGGGTCCCCTATGGTCACACGAGCCATGGACATCAGTCCAGACAACAGCTGCAGCAGGGCCATGGACACAGGGATGGTGGTCAGCAGCACTCAGGCTGGGACTTCACCTTGGCCTCTGTGGCAGCACAGGCCACCCACATCAGGATGGCCCTGGTGGCAGAACGGCCCTCAGACAACAGCATGGTCTCAGATGGCAACCAGACAGCAGGCATCCTCAGCCCTCTGTGGTCACAGGAGCCTCATGCATCAACCCAGACCCTTGCTGCTTTTAGTGCACAGTGTAAACCTGGGTCTTGGAGGCAGCCTATGCATGGTCTTCACTCTGGGCCTGTGTGACAGCAGGACATGCCCATCATCCTCTTCCTCATGGCCTTTTCTTGTTCAGTTCTGCCCCTTTTCACAGCCCATGAACCTGTGTGCTCTTCATGCCCCTTTCTCCATCACATATTTGCTCATCACTATGGCCGCTATGCAGCAGGCAGGGCAAAGGCAGGCCTGGGGATGTCTTCGGCCAGCCGAGAGTGTGAGGACCCAGGCTGGCCTGTGCTGTCTTTCACCTGCCTGGGCTGAGTGGCAACTGGGCCAGGGGAGGAGAGTGGGAAAATTGATGGACACAAGAAGAAAAAGGAATAGGGGCCATGAGGACAGGAGTGAGCCAGGAGACCAAGAGACAGATGTGGCCAAAATGGCTGAGTCATACAGGAATTTGAGGGGATGGGGGCAAGGAAGCCCAACCCAGGAACTGGGATGGAGAGTTTAGAGCAGGGGGTGTGGATGTGCCAGCAAGAATGACCATATAATTGGTACAAACTGAGGGAATCTGACATCCCAAGTCCACTTTGATGTGTTAAATAGCTACTTCAGTTAGCCATTTGTCCTGAGTTTGAGACTTATCACATATACAAATCTATATTTAATGTCCTCTATATACACATTTATATATATTTAATGTCCTCTATATACACATTTATATATTTTGTTACATAGGTATTAGAAGCAAATATATTCTTTTGTGTAGTTGAGTTTCTATTGCTGTGGAAAATACTATACCTTAAATCGACTTGAAGAAATATAGATTTATTTCTTCTACTCTCTAGAGTCACCCAGACTGGACTGCAAAGAGCAGTAACCCCTTCTCATTGGTGTCCAGAGAATGTGCATGTGGCTAAATCTCTAACAGGACTATTGATTCGGCCATCAGCTTTGCAGTATGCATTAAGCAAGGTAACAGACACAGATTAATATACAAATGTCACCTTTAAAAAGTCAAATTCATTCAGCGTGTACTCTCAAATAGGAAAAGGAGAAGTCAGCAAAAGTTCTCCCCAAGGTCCACCAGGATAGCATGGAGTTACTGTGTCTCATATCTTCACAAGTTACAAAAAAAATCCCTAAACCAAATAAACTCAAATTGAATTATAAGTAAAACTTATCATCTTTATCCCACAATAAAAGTAACACCGGAGTGTTTATTCAAACATCAGTGAGCAGAGATAAGATCAGCTGGCACGTCAAAGTGACTCAGGATGTGTACACACAGCTTTCCTACTCCAAACACAGAGTTAAAGATTAAACCACCTGCAGACAGATGCGTGTCCAGGCTATGGAACAAAGAAAGCACAGGGACAAGCCTGCCAAACAAAATCAGAACCTGCCTGTCAAATAAACAGGTCACGGAAAAAGCCGTCAAAAGCACAGGCCTTGCACATGTCCCATGTTTACACATTGATGCCCAGAGCACAGAACAAACCATTCCATATGTCATGAGAGTAGGGACTGGAGAGATCAGCATCAAGATGAGCGATGGAAGATGACCATAGGCAGAGGAAGACAGAAAACGCTGCCTCACGTGTACAACAAGAGGAGCTTATGTGGGAAAAGCCAAAGAGACACAAACAAGACAAGGCTGCTTTATTCACCACTGACACTGCCAGTGGCCCTGAACATACGACATTTCCTGACACAGCACAGGCCCAAAAGTGTTCCTTTTCTCAACATAATGTCTGTATTTGGGTTTCTAGCCTGGTGTCCCTATTCCATCTCTTTGGCCTGGGCTTATGAACCTGGAAGACTCTGCTGGAGTCTTCTAAAGTGATGCATAACTATTCTGCCTAGAGCAGATTAATCCAGATCAGAAAACCAAAGAACTGCATTGCATTTCACAACTGAGCCCAAATCAAAATCTTAAGAGCAAGATTCCTTAGCTGTTCCTCCTGTTATATCTGATTGTCGCCACTGTGGAAGAACAGGAGGGGTGAAGAGAGAGAGTGTGTGGGTGAAGGGGTAGGGGAAGTGAAAAAAAGCGGTGAGGAAGAGGGGGAAAGAAAGGCAAAAGAGGAAAGAGAGGGAAGGGAAAGGGAAAGAAAGATGGTCTTGGCCTGGCAGCCAAAGCAACTCCAGAAGCTCATGCTACATCCAGTTCACAGAGAGCCTGAGGATGGTGGCCCTCCTGGGCCAGGAATTTGCCCTCTACCTGCCAAGGCAACTCTGGAAGTGTGGAAGCACTCTGCTTGACTTCCAGGTTCCTGAATAAATTGGACTGCACTGGTTAGTAAACCAGGCTTTTGCTTTCTGTTCCAGATGTGTCACTCTCCCTTGAGTCCCATTGCTTCTCTTAGTGGATCCATCCCTCAGAAGTGGGGCACATTAAGAATGCAAACCTTAAACTGGATGGAACACACTTGGCCAGAGAAGCTGGTATATTTGCCTCTTTACGTAATTGTTCAAAGTAAAGGACCCAGATGTATGTGATAAATACAATTGACCAATTCAAAGTAAATACTAGGTGCAGCCAGTCACTAGAAAGTAGTGATTGCTGACCTAGAGAACCCCAACTGCCTTTTCAAACTGCCTGTAGATGGCCACACAAATGCATACTTTGACTGACTTTACAGCCTGGGAATGCAACCTCATTTATGGAACTGTTTCCGTACTCAAACTGCTCCTGATATCAGTAGAATAGTATAAAACATTCATTGGGAACTTGACTACCTTTTACTAAATCTAAATCAGTCTGCTTTCTAGAATGTGCAGTAGGGTCAGAACAGAGGGGACAAGGTTAGGTTAAAGCTTGTAGAGAGGTCGAGAAAACAAAAGGCATGCACACTTTCCTGAAGCCTGTCTGAGACCTGAGCTCTCCTGAAGGCTTCTATTCCAGAAGAAATGCCCTGACAATGATTGCTGTGGCTCTCATCGTGAGGGCGATGCAATGGTAACTGTCACTTAGCAAATATCCTCCCAATATTCTTTGCTTCCCTGGGGCAATACACAACAGGGCTTGCTGGATCCAGAACTGAATGACCTCCACATCAGCCACAGATGCCATCCCTGGAGGGAGGAAGTCTTCAGCTTCACTTGGCATCCAACTTGACAATCACCCTCAATGAGACAGAGCCTACCGCGAGGGGGGAAGTCACAGGTAGGACTTTTAGTTTTCTCCTAGGTAACCAGGCTTCCTTTTCTGCACTTAACTCTCATTCTGGGCAACAGACCTCCAACACTTGTGAGGTAATGGACCTTGATTGATCTCCTCTGAATATACATTTTACTCCGCCTCCACAATGTCTGTAGAATAGCTTGCTGGTTGCTTATACTTTCTTCCTGTTGAGTCTCCCCTTACTAGGTAGAGACTTCCTGGAAAAAAGAGGCCCAAATTACCTGCAACCTGCCACAAAATTCCACAAAAACAGCAGTGATCACCTTCCCTGGAAGGGAAATCAAGGGATCAGTCCTTAAATGTCTGTCCATTAGCCCCCACACATGGGCTTCTGAAATGCCAGGTACAGCCATCATAGCCACCCCATCCACATACAGATTAAGTGATTTCTGCTTTGCCTTATTATAGACAAAGTTTTCTACAGCCTGATGCTCAAGTGTGGCTTCACCTCCTAGTCAGCCAGGTAATTTCTTAAGGACTTATACTCTCTGCTGCACATAGTGTAATAGCCCAATGAGGGACATTTGTTGCTTATCAGTTGACAGACTGGAACATTCCATCATGTAGGGAAGCTCCTTAAAACAGAAAGTAACACTCAAAAGAGTTTCACGAATTCCCTGAAACTGACCATATTCCCTAGGTTCCTCCTTCCCTCTCTCCCTCCCTCCCTCTCTCCCTCCCTCCCTCCCTCCTTTCCTCAGTAAAGTGCTGATAGTCACTCTGGAACTTGCCAAGCTGCCTGAGAGAGGCAGAAACCAAGGAGCCTGAAAGTATCAGAGCCTAGGGAAACTACTAAGGAGAAAATTACATCAAGAGAGGCACCAGTAAGGGACATTCTGAAACCCTTAGGCTGAGCAGTGAGCTCCAGGTTGCCAGCTTTCCTGAGCTGCTATTTCACATACCAATCCCAGTTCCCTCTCCCTGCTGTCACACACTTTCAGAGAAAACCTTTGAAATTTCATCTCCACATTATCATGGAAGACATTTTTTATTCCTCTCATTATGTTAGTGGTACTCCTATTTTAGTCATTGGAGCTTTCAGACTTACCTGGCACCTTAATTTTATCTTCTTTTGTTTGTAACACTCCATCCTCAGATGGTCTTGAAGAAACCTAATTCCATGTGTCTCCATGCACTTCATTGTTTTTCAAGGTCTGAAAGTGAGCAAGAGCAGAAGACCCTTCAGCCACAAGTGGCCAGTTTAACTGGCTGCCCAGCACCTGGATGATTGTGGAGTCTTAGGACAGGCGATGTCATGGAAGTGTGGAATTATAATACACCAAACATGCAATGATAATCTAGCAGCAGAATTGAGGTAAAGTACAAAAACAATGTCCTCTCCCTCAAGATTTATTCCAAATTGTCTTATAGATCACTCGGGCATGAAAATATACTTCTGGGCAAGCTACCAGTCCCAGAGACTATGAGAAAGGTACAATGTTTGCCTTAGATGTAGATCATCACAGTGGTCTCTGGCCACTAAAATTCTGTGACACCTTCACATCTTGGTGAGTCTTGATGGCACCACCACACTCTTAAGGTCAGAATCTCTGGCCTGTCTTCCGTTGTAGGTGTACCTTTGTGCTTCCCCTGACCTTCTAGTGGAACCTTCTTTGTGCCTTACACATGGCTGTGGTCTGAAATCTGTGCGAACTCTCCTGTCTTTTTGCTTAAGGTTAGACATTTCCCACCCAGAGCACAGACCCTCCCTACTCAGGGGTGTCTGCTTGACTCCATGTTCTCAAAGGCGACCTTGTTCTTCTTCTCCCCTCATCTGTTCCTTCCAGTCTCCATCAATTTTCTCTATTGAATGCATTTTCTTAATCATAGTCTTCCAGAGGGTCACAGGGCATTCTCTATACCCTTAATTTCATTCATGTGATGTGTCAGTAGGTTCCTACACGGGGCTAGTGTGATCACAGCAGAACTCTTGGGCACCTGAGTTGCCCAAAAGAGTCCCAAGATTCAGTCTTTTAAATGCTAAGAGATCTGACCACACACCAAAGTATATCTGCCCAGCAAGAATTGGCCTTGAAAGACAAGAAAGAGAGAGAGGGGGGAAAGGAGAGGGAGAGAGAGAGAGAGAGAGGGAGAGAGAGAGAGAGAGAGAGAGAGAAAGAAAGAAAGAGAGAGAGAGAGAAATTGTGGAATTGTGTATAGAGTGAATATGATCAAAACATGTTACATGTTACACTTAAAGAACTAATAAAATTTAGAATATTTTAGTGTTGAGAGAGAGAGAGAGATCCAGAAATAGCAGTGCACATTCTCTTAGAGCACTCACCATGCACTATGAATAATTTCCAAAGCAACAACACTGAGATGTTATTAGAGATAGTGACAATTGTCACTTTCCAAAAAACACAGAATATGAGAAGCACCAGAGGAGTGCATGTATTTGTTCTTGTGTGTGTGTGTGTGTGTGTGTTCGTGTGTATGTGTGTGCGTGTTTGTGTGTGTGTGTGTGTGTGTGTGTGTGTGTGTGTGTACATACGTATGTGATTATGTGTGAAAATATGTGTGGGGATGCAGCTTTCCAAGACAGGCCTGATATGGGATCTCCTGTCACGTTAGAGCTTCTATCTTCACGGGTGAGTCATGTTGCAGAAGATACTGTGAAAAGTGTGAAGAATGGAGTCCAACAAGCCTCCTAGATGCTACAAGTCACTCATATTAGTTACATGCACACAGGTACTGGGATCTCAGGCACAGACTGTGGTCCAATCCCGGATGTTGGTATGAATGTGGGGTTATTGGCGGCGGTCGGGACTCCCTGTGCCATACATATTCATAATGTAACATCCCTGACACATTCTTTTAGTTCAGAGCTTGCTCTGCAATACTGGGTCCATGAATGCTCTTCTACATGGTTATTTCAGGGAAACTCACAGGAGGAGAAGGACTCATATGGGCAGCTACTTTCATCGAGGACATCGAGGAAGCCTGACTGCATTCCAGAAGTGAGGAGTCAGGACTCAACAATACATAATGCATCTCAGCCTGAGGGCTGGTGTTTTGATACAAGGTATTGTGGGTGCTACTCAAGCTAGCACTGTACCACTTACATGCTTGCCTCCAGAGTTGTGGTTCAGGCTAACTTTAGGCTTGCAGTTTTCCTAACCTAGCCTTCAGCCTTCTGGCATTAACATCCTACCTCACAATGAGGGATCTTTTAAATAATTGTGTCAAGGGATCAATTCCCAGGCCTTGAAGACACCAGGCAAGTACTTCAACATTGACCTACATCAGAAGCATTGATGCAAAATTTAGTTTGAACAATTAAATTCTAGGTAAGTGAAACAGGCCATGGTCCTTGCAATACATAGCTGGCATCTTAGATAACCTCTCTAGACTCTTTTGTCCCCAAATTATTAGTAGCTGCATTCATTCATTCATTCATTCATTCATTCATTTATTTATTTATTTATTTATTTATTTATTTTGGTGTGGGATTCCTTAATCCAAAAGGCAAATGCAGAGTCATGGAGCGGCGATTCAGAACCTCACATATATTTGCATATACATTGCAGAACCATCCTTGTGACGGTGATGTCATGGTGATTCTTGAAGGAGACTGGACTGTTTGTTGTCTTTGGCGTGTCACACTATGGTTTGTTTGATGGCTCCAGAATCCTGGAATATGCTGCCACAAGATCTGCAGTAGACAATGGTAGCACCTGGTGAAGGTTATGTTCAGGGGTGATAAGGTTTTTGGAAGACCAGCGAGAACTGGGTGTGCACCTGGCCTGATATGTCCCCTTTCCATGCCTCTTGGTAAAAGAGCAGTAAGTTTTCAGACCCTGGTGGGCATTGGAACCTGTTAACTGCCCCTCACGTGGAGGAACCCATGGTGCCCTCTCTGCCCTGAAGAAAAGAGTTGAGGCATCTGTCCCAGCAGGTAGCTCTCACACCACCTATAAGCAAATAATGTAAATGAATATTCATTCAAGTAGTAGGTACAAGGACATGGTACTTATGGGCCAGCTTGATTCTTGGGCTTACTTTTTGTGCCATCATCTACCCTGTCCACATAAATCTGTCAGGTGTATTCCTTTACCTTCCACCTTAACTTTTGAGACAAGGTCAATCACTGAATCTCAGGGTCGTCATTTCCTGCTCTATACTCTACTTACTTAAATTGTGTGGGTGTGTGTGTGTTGTGTGTATCTGTGCTGTATGTGTTTGTGTAAGTGGGTGCCTGTGAGAACAAATGTGGGGGCTAGTGTAAGATGTGAGGTGTACTCCTTTCATACCCTTCACCTTATCTTTTGTGACAGGGTCACTCACTGAATTTCAGGGTCACTGTTTCAGCTGAGCTGGCTGGCCAGCAAGCCTCCAAAAGGTGCCGGTCTCACCATACACCAATGCTGTGGTCACAGGTACACATGGTCATCCCTAATTTTTATGTGGATGCTTGGTATTTTAAACTGTGCACTGCTGCCTCAACAGCACACACTCCTTAGCACTGAGCCAACTCCCCAGCATGCACAACACTTTTAAAGATTTTCCCTAGGAGCACAAGTCATAACCCCATGGAGCATATTTGAAAATTTGAATTGAAAATCAAGATGATCTGTGAGCCCTTAGCCCCAGGGCTTAAGCCCTGGTCATTTCCTTAGGACAGCAGCATAGTGGAAGGTATTGCCAGGACTAGGACCAAAGCAGATGAGGCCGTGTCTTCTAGGTGATCAGACATGGAAGTGTCGGGAAATTCGACTCCTGGTATTGCAGAGCAATGAAAGGGATGGACACTGCAAACGAGAGTAGCCGTTGCTCTCAAAGTATCTCTTCAGGAGCCCATGGGTCTGAACTCTTCCCACTTAGAGGTGGAGAGTCTGATGATTACCCCAGTCCGTGTAATGAACCTTGACTCTGGGCATACTCTTCTCCATTTTCCCTGCTGGATGTCTTATGGCCCCCATTTTAAAAGAGAATTGTAGTGAACGGTTCTTGGACCCTTGATTAAGATGTCCACGGTGCTTGCAGCTCTCTCTTGTAGGAGACTCAGAGTGTTTGTGTATGGTTAGAGTGTGTGCATCTGGAGACCCTGCAGGGTTTTAGAAACCTGATTTTGAACATGCTAGACCCTTGGCTATCAATTCTGTCTCCAGATGACTCCCTGTGATGACTATGGTTGGGCTATATGGATAGGAAGGAAGGGATCAGTCTCTGATCTGTGTTTGCCATCTCTCTGAACTGTCATGTGCACAATGAGACTCACTCTGCCTTTGGCATCAGGCATTCCTTACATCTGGAATTTTCTCAGTTAGATAAACTTGACACCACTTATCTGCCATCCTCTTCATATTTGGCTTAGGCACATGCATGGGCCTCTTCCCACACCCCAAGTCCTTTGGCTCCAATAGAACCTGCAAATTGTCCCAGCCTGAGGTCTTCGCTGGTGAATCTCTGTGTTCACCACCTAAAGGTATGGCACGCTCAGCTGGACCCTACCCCATGCCTGTTTACTGATATCAGGGGTCAGAAGAATCTCTGGGCTACATGTGGTGCTCATGATCCCCCAATGGGAGACTTTTGCACATGTGCATATTCCAGAACATCCCAAACAGCCTGTTTGGTTGACCCCAATCATTTTCAAATTTGATCCCATGGTAATACTTCATTTACACGTGAGCCTCCCTAATGAACCAGTCAGTTTTCCATTCTGCAATTGACCTGACAGAAGAGTCTTCCTCTTACCCCAACACCCCAGTGTTGCTTTCCTAGTATATTTAAACTTCAATGTGAGTCCCTGGGGACCTTGTCCCTCACTTGAGACTCCCCAGTGGAAATGCTCTTTGAGATGTGCCTGCTCATTTTATCAATCAGGGCTGCTTTTTGTGCAAATGAAGGATGATTGTCTTTCTCATCAAAACACAGCTGAACACATATGAAGGACTGTACAGGCAGCTCTCAGAGAAGACTTGCATGCAAATGAAGGGTGCACTTAAACAAGTCACAGGCCTATTGCTGACCTGTCATGGCAAGTTCTTCCCCTGTGGCCAGGGTATAAAATAGTTTCAAACTCAACTTGAGTTCCCCAACGCCCGTGGTGGCAAAGTGACAGTGCAAGCTGTCTTGAAACAGCCTTTGCAGAAGCATTGCCTTTTTGTGACCAGGCTGTATTTTGACAGCAGCCAGATCTATTTGCTGTGTAACTTTCTCAGAGTGTTCATTGGAACCCATACTAACATGAAGACAGTCTTGCTGGCTGTTTGACTGACATCCCTTCACTGAAAGACAGGCCAGGACATGAGGAGAAAATCTACAGTTGCTAATTAGGAAGCTGAACTTTCCTGTCCTCCTAAATATTGGCATATCTAAAGGAAAATGAAATACTTATTAAAGGAATTGCTAACAATGATGGCCTATCTTTCACACTAGCTGCCATTTAGACATTCTGTTAAGTGACGTACCAGTGCCCAGGAGTAATCGGTGCTCTCAAATATCTGAGTGTGGATGGGAAACTGGTAGCATGGTTGTAACGAGTTCCTTCCAAGTCCATCTTCCTTCCTGGCGCAGGTGGTGTTGCCAGAAACAGTTATGTCTCACAGTCAAGAAAACTCTAAACCATTTTAAATGCCATATTTTGTAGTTCTTTGAAAGGTTTGAAGAATGCCTACCCATTTGAAATACATCTCTGTATATCTAGAAAACCTACCTAACTTAAATGTAAGTTTTGATTATCATAGGTAAGTATAATCTGTAATAAATTATACATTACATTTTAAATGAGCTATATAAACACAATACCTAAACAATAGGAGAAATATGCCTATTAAAAGATTGACTTTAATTCTAGGTGTGGTGGCACATGACTTTAATTCCAGCACTTGGGAGGCAGAGACAAGGAAATCTCTGTGAATTCCAAGCGAACCTGGTGTACAGAATGAATTCCATGGCATCCAAAGTTACACAGAGAAACCCTATCTCGGTAAATTAAATCAATAAAGTAAAAAAAATAGAGTAAAAAAAAGCCATGTAAAACATGGAAAATACACAGAGTCTGGATACTGTATGCTATTGTGTTGTCTTTAAGTTGCTCAATTTCTAAGAAAGGAACAACAAAGTACACTTGATTATCAATGCTGCTAAATTAATCAGATGTATGTATTTTAAAAATGCTTGGACTTCAAAAATTTAAGAGTAAGGAAAGGTTACTGAGGAAAACATTTCTATTTTTGTTTCCACAGAAAATGAAAAGCTATTGATTCCTTCCAGATTAACATGGTTTAATCAAGCAAGAACTCCTGAAGAAGTGTCCCAGGTGATCCACCATTCAAAACAGCTGGGACAAGTCAGCCTTGCAGACCACTACCGCCACGATTTCTGCATTTTCTTAGGATCTGCAAGACAGCTCACCCTCTTGCAAGACTAGCTATTTGGGCAAGATACTGCTCTTTTCTAGACTGTTATATTGCATGCTTTATAAAGTAGACATGCAGGAACCATGGGAAAATGACTGCTGATACAAGGTGGATAGTGCTACAGGGTTCTTGCTTCATGGAAGAGTCTGCCAGACATTCTACAGGACACAGAGTAAAGTGATTGACAAACTGGCAATACGGGTGGGCAGTTTAAAGTTACCTGCTTTGCTTAGGACTCTGCCAGACACAATATGGCCTATAGGCTACAGATGGAACATTACAGTAGAACTTTGGGTTGCTGATCAGGTGAGTTGTTCTGTCATTTCTAGAGTTTATATATTATCCTTCTGTGGTCTTTGATGGAGTTGAAGACAGATAGTTGTGGTCATAGTTTTCCTTAGTTAAGATTAAAGATAAGGTACATATAAGAATTGAGACACACAAAGATATGATAGATGATGGAATATTTTCTTTAAATCTTGCTAAACATTAATGGACTAAATATTGTTAACTGTAGTTCTTATTTGATAATTGTTTTGTTACATATTTTACTGGATTAATACTAAAACCCTTCTTTTTATTTTAGACAGAAAAGAGGAGATGATGGGAAGTGTCATTCTGTAAATATGTTTCTCCTATTGGTTAATGAATAAAGCACTGTTGGCAAATAGAAAGGCAAGATCGGCAGGAGTAGGAGACACAGGATTCTGGGAGATGTAATAGAGAGGAGTCAAAATGTAGGACCAAGAGGAGTAAGAGGTCTAGACCCTCTCTCTGATAAGACCACGTGGAAGCACTTAGATTAATACAAATGGGTTAATATTTAAGACAGAGCTGGACAACAAGAAACACTAGTAAAAGGCAAGCAGGTTTATATCTAATACAGCCTCTCTGTGTGTTATTTGGAGCTGACGCTCCTGTGATACCTGGCTGGTGGGAAAGTGCTTATAACATGGTTATTTAATAAATATGTGCATACAGTGAATTTTACTTTTCTTTTCATAGTTGTGGACTGGTTGTTTTAATTTAAATTTCATATTCCAAAACATGAATATCCAATGTGCTTGCTTGTAATGATGTGTCCTTTAAGTCTGTGATTACTTATATGATGTTATAGAGGTAGGACTCAGATCTGTTGGAGTCATCCCTTATAGTTAATAAGACACTGGGATCCTCTTTCCATACCCTGTCCCCTTTGCTGCCATGTAAGAACACAGAAAGAAGATGGCCATTTGAAAGCCATGAAGACAGATCTTACATACATCACCATAACCTTGCCTTTTCCATTGTGTGGGGTAAGAGGAATTGTAAGAGTTGTCTCTATTGGTTCTGTCTTCTTTTGTGTGCTATTTAGGGTTCATTTTACTCCAGCCTGAAGCAGACAGTTTTCCTTTGTATCCATCCTCAGTGACGTGCAAAGGAAGAAGTGACCACAGACTGCAGGTCTATTCACTCCTGTAGGATTTTCACCTTTTGAACAGTGTGAGCAGGGCTTCTATGACAGATGGCCAATGCTTCAATGTAAACATTGGCATTCTTTCTGGGTTCAAGTTGTTAATTTTCCTCACTGTAATGGGATGGCTGTGAGACTAGGTTGGGCCTACATAGAAATGAATGATTGTGACATTGCTCATAAAAGTGTATGCTGTCAACTGTGTTCCTTCATCTCTGATGATCGTAGCTTGTGTCAAGTTGTCAGAAAACTAATCAGAACACATGTCACAGAATTCTTGAACTTTCTGTGTAAGGTCAGCCCCTGCAGGTGCTTTAATCCACATCTTCCTGTGCCTTTATGTCACATGAGGATACCAGGCCTGGAAGGACTTCTCTGAACAGGCTACCAGGAAAACAAGCAGTAAAGAAAAAAAAGAGGCTTAATTACTTTGGGGACTGTGAGGTTATCACAAAAGTTGGGGCAGTTAGGGTGCCACATCCACCTGGACATGCCCCTCTGATCGTTGCAGACACCCAGAACCCTGCTCCTGTAGGCCTGGGCACTGCCATTTGGACCACATGAAATCTATCACAACCCCTGTCCAAAATAAAGTTCCTAGAAAGCACAGGTCCCCCTTTGTCTCAGTCCTCCCTGTTTGGAGGATGCCTGGCCCTTTGCCATGTGCTCCTCCTTCAAATGTGCAGATTCAGAGGTCCTAGAACTTCTGCTGCTTCCCTGTAGGGGGCACTAACAGGAAGTGACATAGGTAGGACTGGCTGACCATCCACTGCCTTTTACCATATCCCTCATGGGCATGAGTGCTACTGATAGTGTTCATTGGTCACTGTTCCCTACTATTGATGCCAGTACTCACAGGCCAAATTAGGAGACGAGAGCATGATAGACTTAGAACTGATGTCCCTAGAGAAGAGGGAGGCTGCTGGGAAGCTGAAGATAGATACATAAGGGTCACAGGACTGATCCCAGGACACAGATGCTGACATCTTGGTGTACCTGCACTACCCTATGAGAGGCTCTGGGGTACCTGAAGTGCTGGGTGAGATCTTCCTGCACCAGTGTCTCCCAGCTGCATGTCCTGGCTTACTTGAACTCCAGGGAAGCACAGCTGGTCTGCCTGAATTCTCAGATGCAGAGCTTTGGTATGACAGGTCTCCTAAGTGAGAACCCCTGATGAAATGCACTTCCACAATAGACTCACAGTGTTTCTTCTCTTGCTTAAGTAGGATTTCCCCTCCCCTCTCCCCCTGGTACTTACAGCTCAGTCTCCAGATTCCTCTGCAGTTCCAGATGACCCTTACATTCCTGTGCAGGTCAGAGCTAGCCCCACACCTGCCCCTTTTAAGATGAGAGGGATTGACATCCCTGTCAATAAAATGTCAGCAGTTTGTTTGAAGTGCTCATATTCTGAGAGGGCAGCTTTACAGGCTCTCCAGGGATTGTTTGGCCCCTGGGGAGAGGCCAATGCATCTCATTCCCATAACAGAGATGGAAGCACTTGCAATCCCAAGTGAGAATGACTCCCCAGAGCATTTTAAGGCCAGGGTGAGGCTTTTTGGTGCACATGCATTTCAAACCTGCTGTCCTCATTTTATTTGCATGTCTGGGTCTCTTACACTTTATTGATAGCTGAGTCCTCCTGGATCACCCAGTTCCATATGAGAATCCCTGGTAGGACATTTCTTCCCAAGGAGACACCTCTGCTGAGTCGGTATTGCTACATCAAGAGTGTCTCTAAACGATTTGAACCTCAACAAGTGATTCCTAGTACATATGCCCTTGAGACCTGACAGTCCAGCACAAATTTCACTCTACTACAAGCCTCTCTAGTGTCCCTCAACTCCCTAGTGACCAGGTCCTTCTGGGTGAGAGGTCATGCTGCTCATGCACTTCCAGCAGAGTCTGTGCTCTGAACCTGAACTTCTGCAGGCTGCTGCACAGCAGTCCATGGCTGGTCCCCTTGTGTTAACTGCTCTGTCTTGAATGTTCCCTGCAGTAGTGGTGTCTCTACTGACCTGTGAGACTTACTGGTGCCCTTGCACCTGTAGCCAAGAAAATCCAGGGCAACTGCACTTCCTTTGTTCCACCCCATCAACGAATGACTCCCAGCTGCATCTGTAATTCTGGCTCAGATTCTGCAGGCACTTCTGCTTCCAGATTAGACCATCTGGTACATCAGAAATCCCATGTGTCTCTCGGATGGGCCTCTGATTCTCTGTACCCATGACAACATGTGAGTCTAGGGGAAATTCTGTACTTGGTATGCATTCCCAGGTGAGACTACCAGGAACAACTGTACTCCATGTGAGATTCCTGGTGTACATGCATTCTCCAGTGTGACATGACTCTACTGTATTAACCCTTTCAGGCGACACACCTTGTTAGGCTTTGCTCCAAAGTAAGTCTCCCTGGTAAATCTCAGTGTTCACATGAAAGGCAACGATGGGCCTGCTCTTCTGGATGAGCCTTGTTGTGGTTAATGCACTCTTATGTGAGCATCCCAAATTGATGTGCACATGTACTCATCACACCCTCCTGTACCGGATCTCTGAAGTCAGACTTTCTGTTGCACCTGCATGAATCCCACCACCATAGCTGCACTGCTATTGAACTTTCTCCTGAGAGTCTGTTGCCCCCTCATGTCTAGGTGATGGTCCCTGGTATACACACACTTCAGACTGAGCACCCCTGTGCTGGCAAACTCTCAGACAACACTGCACATTGCAACTTAACACACAGGAGCTACTTCTCTGGTGCAAATGCTGTTCAATCTCTTACACCTGCTTTCCAGAGACCAAATCACCTCCGGAAACATCCAGTTCCTGTGTGTCACACTGTGTGTAGACCTCCAGTTCCTGTGTGTCACACTGTGTGTAGACCTCCAGTTCCTGTGTGTCACACTGTGTGTAGACCTCCAGTTCCTGTGTGTCACACTGTGTGTAGACCTCCAGTTCCTGTGTGTCACACTGTGTGTAGACCTCCAGTTCCTGTGTGTCACACTGTGTGTAGACCTCCAGTTCCTGTGTGTCACACTGTGTGTAGACCTCCAGTTCCTGTGTGTCACACTGTGTGTAGATCTCCAGTTCCTGATGTGTCACATTGCAGTGCCTGCTATTTCTCACAAGTCTCTCCAAAGCTAGTTTAGATCGATTTGAGGTCCTCAGGTGTGTAGTGATCTTGCTGCACAAATACCTCCACAAGAAACTTCCTGGTGTATTGGCAGTCAGAGATGAGAGTGAGTGAAGCAATTGAGTTTTCAGTTGAGGATTCTTGGTCTTCTGAAATTCCACATAACTGTCTCTGATTCACCTTCACTCACAGGTGAATGTCCCTGGTGCAGTTCAAATCCATGTGGTCCTCTGCCCTTAAAACAGAGACTCCTTCCTGTACCCCCATGTCCAGTAAGTCACCCTGGACCACCTATGAAGTGGTGTCCATCACAGTGTTGCTTCTGCAACTGCAGCTGACCCCCCCCCCCGGTCACCTGCCGGTGCTGATGAGGGCGACTGGCACTTGCCCATCCATCTGCTGTTCCCTCATCCCCTGCACTTCTGCGTAACATATCCTGATGCAGCTTTCTTCCCTCCGATGTGATAGCTGGTGGTACAGCTGCCCTCCAGGTGAGGCACACCGATGAATACCATTTCATATGCCGCACAAGCATACAGTCGCCGAGAAGTCTGAATTTCTCAGAGACTTTCTTTGTGCAAGTGGACTCCTAGGTGACCTTAGCTGAGTTAGGATGGTTTCACCTGTACTCCTAGCTGAATATCCTTGTGGAACTCAAAGTCCCCAGTTCCATTCTCTAGAAAAGATGACTGACCATATGAACAACTGCAATACATCCACACAGAGCGTGCCATCTTTACCTCCTCTTTACATTTTAGTTACCCTTTACTGCAATTAAATTACAGTGTTGTGGTGTTTTACCTTTATCTCATCCTTTTCCCGTAGATACCTTCCCTTGTCTAGTTCCAACTTTCTTTTAACTATTCCTTCTTCCTACAGAATGTTTTATTTATTTATTTATTTAGTTATTTATTTATTTATTTATTTATTTACAAAATTTCAAGAACTGGCGTCTTCTGGTGTTCTCATTTGAATTTTGGGGGCTGTGATGATACTGAAAAAATCTAGCTTGGGGACCAAAAGGGTTGTTTCATCTTATACACCCAGGTCACAATTCTTCATCAAGGGGGTCACGGCGGGACTCAAGGCAGGAATGTGGAGGTGGGAAGTAAGCAGAGAACATGGAGTGATGCTGCTTACCAGCTAGCTAATTGTGTACCGTACAGCTACACATTTTATACAGCTCAAACCACCTGCCCAGTGATGGAACCATTCACAGTGGGCTAAACCTCCACATCACCTGTTCCCAAACTGTGGGGCGTGACCACTTTGCTTGGAGTCAACAACTATTTCACAGGAGTCCTGCATAACAGCAATCACAATTCATAATAGTAGCAAAATTACAGTTATGATGTTGCAACAGAAATCATTTATGGTTGGGGTGACCATGACGTGAGGAATCGCATTGAGGGATCACCACATTAGGAAGGTTGAGAACCACTGCTCCACATCAATCAGTAATAAAGATAATTTCTCTTTCACAGACATGGTTACAGGGCAATCTGACCTGAGCAATCCCACAATTGAGGCTCCCAAAAGGACTCTGGGCTATGTTAAGCCGACATCTGCAGCTGACTAGGACACCCAGTAAAGAATTCTCCCAACTTTTACTTGAGACCCTCCATATAGACATAGATATGCAACACCTATATATACTTACAGATACTTCTTTATTAAGTGTATTCATCTTTTTAGCCTGTATACTGTTTGACTAAAATTCATTGGGAAAGACTAAAATTCATTGGGAAAGATATTAAGTTGCAAGACCATAAGCCCTCTAGCTATCAACCATCTATCAGGATATTGGTAATTAAACATGCTGTGTTTTGGTAGCTCCTTCCTCATGTTTCTCCAGTATGGTTATCATTGTACCCAATGCCCAGGAAATACGACAGGACTGTGACATTCATTAACTCATTAACTCACGGCATGTGTGGCTGCCTGCACAAACTCTGGCTAGTCAGCAGTCTAGCCAGAAGGGAATAGGGACTCTCCATTTCTACCACTAGCTGAGGCGCTATTAGCAGTTTGTGATGGTTGTTATGTGAGTGTGGGAGGGGGTAGAGTCAGTTACCTTCAGGAATTTGATCCCTGGTAAGTTGCCTGTGCTAGAGTGGACAGCCCCAAACCCATTGTTTTCTGCAACACTGATAGAGGTCAGAGGATTATACGAAAGAAAGAAAAACCAGAGGACATTTTGAGAGGGGTGCTGGCAACATGGTGGAAGAGGTCCAAGAAAGGGAAATGCATAGATATGACCAAAATTCAATGTATAAAATCTCCAATGGTGAAATTTAAGTACAGTATCCCTACATTAATACAATAATGTGAGTCAGCATGGTGTTACATGATGATAATACGCATCCCAGGTCTCTGAAAACTAGGGAAGGAGGATTGTGTATTGAGTCCATCTTGGGCTACGAAATGGAAACCTGCTATGAGAGGAAAAAACAAACAAACAAACACCCAACATATGCATGCTTCTCTTTCATAGTTTTTCTCTTCTGCGTTTCTAGAACACATTGCTCTGTGACTTACATTGGCGAAATGCCACTCCACAGAATCTTGAATGTTACTCCTTTGCCCCAATGGAATACTTTGTAATACTCTTCACTTCCTTAGTTCAGTAGCCCTTTTTTTCTTTGTACATATGGATATACAAGTCTTAACTTCTGCTTGGCATGCAAACACTTCACCAATAGCTTCCTGCCAGCCTTAGTCAGTGATCTCTGGGTTTGTAGTCTGACTGGCTCTCATAACATGACATTGAATGCTCCAGTAAAGTTCTCATTTTGTTCCTATTAGGATACTGCATGTGTCTACTGACGGTCTCCATGCAGTCATACGCTGTGGCCTTCTAGTTTTCTTGATTCTGTACATTGCTTTGTGCATGGAATCCATTGGTGTTTTTTTGGTTCCCACATCTCTAATGTGTATCATATGTGTCACAGTTTATTGACACTTTACATAAAAATCTTTTCTGATTAGAGCTGGTGCAGGGTGTTGCTCTGAATTGTAGGAATTTGGTGAAGTTTGCCCAGGCTGCTGGGTGAGCTTGGTTCTAACCAGTTTCAGCTCTAATCCTAGTTGGGATGTATATGTGGTGTATATTGCTTGGGAAACTAGAGGCCTCCTCTTCTCGTCCAGCTTTCTGAGGGAGTGCCCACAACTTCCGGACTGCTGTCCTCTTTGCTGCCTGAGATGTAGGCAAGTCTCAGCACTGTGCAATGTCATGGGTTGTTCTCTGGGGGCCCCAAGGTGGTTGCCAATAAACAGAGAACGCTTGAAGGTCACACGGCACTGCACATTGTCTGTCCCACCACTTTGTGCAGCCTCGATTCTTTGCACCTAAGGAATCCAGCTACTTCAATCTCCCCAACAAACCCGAGGGAGACCATCATTCCCCAGCAACCCAGGTGGGCTCCTTATTGTAATCAAAACCCAGCTCAACGTGGAGCCTCTAATCCTTTTGTGTTTGTGATTAAGCAATAGCACCTTTGCAAACTCTAGTGAGAGAATGCTATATTGTACACCTCAAGTATGCTTCTATTCTTTATGTTGGGATGAAGGAAAATTTCCTTTGGCCCTTGTGACCAGAATGCCCAGGTTCGTTCCCGTTCCGGCAGAGAGCCGAGCATCATGACCCTCTTTCGACAGAGGAGAGATTTTGGAATCACTGCTGCTATCGTGGTTGCCATTACAGCTGGAGTAGTGGGAGCCACCAAGGCTGCCATTGCCATGCATTCCACTGTTGACTGCAGCTGCCTTAAATAACCTGTCAGCAAAAGTAGCCACTGCTTAATTAAAAGGTGGTATTATGGTCCTAAATCAATTAATTTATCTAGTTCAGGAACAGATTGACACTTTGTGGCAGCACAAATAGGATGGGAATGGAAGATGACAGGGCTATGTGTGACCTCTGTGCTATATCAAAAGTCAAAAGCATGCCTCACTGTGGGGCAATATTTGGAATGGAAAGCCATATGGCATGATCTTAGCCAATCACAGGCCTCCATTGATTCACAATTAAAAGGAGGATTGATGGTAGTCAGAGAATTGATTTGGTGCAGGACCAAATTGACACACTCTGGTAGCTAGCCCAACTGGGCTGTCAATGGAAATATTCCAGTTTATGTGTCACCAGTGTACAATATGAAAATTATACAAGAGCTGCAAACCTTTCTAAACAACTTTTTCAGTATCTTTTAGGTGAATGGACAGGAGAATTTGATAGCCTGATGGACCAACTCCGAATGGATATCATCCATGTGAATTCCACCCGTGGGGAAGCCTCTCTATCAGAAGGATCGTTCTCCTGGATCTCCACTGCTTTTTCCCACTTTAAGGAGTGGGCAAGTGTAATGGGGTTGGCCTGCTGTTATGTGGTGGGGTGGTGCTCCTGCTCTGGTTGGTGTGTAAGCTACGTGCTCAACAGACACATGACAAAGTGGTTATCGCTCAAGCCCTAGCTGCTATGGAGATAGGCTCCTCTCCCACTGTGTGGAAGCATGTTAAAAAATGGACATTAATTTCCAATAGGACAGCCCTTGCACCCTGAGTCTTCTATGACATTGCACCAGGTTAGGGTGTCCATTTTTTTTTTTTTTTAACCAGAAACAGCCCTAAAGTTCTGCGGGGTTTTTTCCCATTGCACGCAGACAGGTGCTTCTTTAGTTTAGACTACTGTAATAAATTCTTCACGCTCAGGTTGTTTGGCTTAGCACTGCACTCCGGGTTGACTCTGGCCATGAGCAGCTCCAAGAAGGGCAAGTCTGGTTGCATGTGGGTTGGTGTCCAAGGCCCCACATCCAGGAAAAAGATGCTGGATGGGTATGGCACTGACTTGGCTGACTACCAGGATTCAGGGTCATTACAATGTCCATCTCATTACTGGAGATCAGACCACTACCCTTGCCTGTTGCGTTTATAAAACAAAAAAAAGGGGGAGATGTAGAGAGCCACCAGTGCCATTCCCGAAGATGGCGCCGGTTTCCTGTCCATAAGCCAGCAAGGCACGGATGCTCGATCCACGTCATGGGGTGACCGTTACGAGCATTGCGGATAAGCATTGAGGGGTCTCATCTCTGGAGGAAAAAAAAATTATCCCTCTGTCAGCAGTCTTTAAATGCCTGTATCTTCACATTTAGTGGTGGGTCTCTGAGATTTCAGCCATCCATGTTGCATGTCAACCGGCGTTGTCATTCTTCAATCCTCATTTAAACAGACATGTTTTGAGACGTCATGGGTGTAGTTTCCCTGACATATATAGAAAGTCCAGTGAAGAACCAGACTCTCCGCTTAACGATGTCTCCCCTGCTCCTCTACTTCCCAGTGCCTGGTGAATTAAGACTGTGTCGTGCATGTACCAGCTGGTGCTAGGACCCACAATCAGTTCTCTGCAGTTTCACTACTATGACTTCTTGCCAGGGTCTCTGAGGAAGAAAAGAAACTTTATTCTTTAATTATTGTAACTTTTGTTTTTTTTTGTTTGTTTGTTTGTTTTGTAGGTGGAGGGGTGGGGTGGGTGGATAGGTAGGGGTGGGGGTGTTTTTCCTGCATCAGGGCTGCCTACCCTGTGCACATGCATACAATGCCAGCAGATGCCACAAGAGGGCATCAGATTCCCTGGAACAGGAACTGCAGGCTAACATGTGAGAGCCCAGGCAATGAGTTCAGTTCTTGTGGAAGAGTAGCCAGTGCACTGAACTGAGGAACCATCTCTGTAGCCCACACCACCTGAAAAGGAGCTATTTTTGATGGGGGTGGGGTGGACACTTGTCTCTGAGCACAAGTGTTCAGAAAGCACTGGGGTTTACACTGGTTTAAGAAACTGACTATGTTCTCCTGTGTGCTCCATGAACTCTAGTGACACAGACACTTGGCTAGCTCTATAGTGCCAGACATGATTCATCACCGGTTGGTACGGTCTTAAGTCTAGTTAGAGAGATGTTGCTTCTCCCCAAGGTGTTGGTGACTGTTGCATATTTAGAAATATGCTGGTTATTGTTATAATTCAGAGTCAACACAGCTGGTAGGACTATTGTTTGCTTCCTGCCCATGGCTACTTCTGACACTGTGTAAGCTAAACCTCAAGGAGGAGGATTTTACATCTAGCTTGAGTCCTCCCAGCCATACGTCCAAAATGACTGGTGTCTTCAGCAGTATGAACTTTCCTTCAAAGGCTGGGAGGCAACCAAGAGAAATAGCAATAGCTTATATTGTTGGGGATGGTCTCTGGATTCCTCTGAAAAACACCGCAAATGGAGCTCTCTCGTGCCTGGTACTGTGGGTTTATCTTTCAGTAGTCTATGGCTCTTGGAGGAGGCATTATTATCCTTATTGGTATAATTGTATCTCTATACATACTCATATGTATTATATGTACTTTTATGTAAATATAACATAATAGGTTTACTTGGGTATTTCAGATATCCATACTGCTTCCTCTCTAAGATCACCCCATTTTTCATTTTCCCTCTTCATATAATCTGTATCATCTTAAGCCCCCATTCCCTTTAGACTCTTATGGTTTCTGTGGTTACTCTAAAATATGTACTCACACCTGAAGATCTAGTGATAAATGGGGATATGTGTCATTTGTAGTTCTAAGTATGATTCCCTCACTCAATATATTTTCCAGTTGAAAACTCTTGGCTGCACCTTCCATGATTTCACATCTCTTTACATCTGACTATTATTCTGTTGTGGACAAGTACTTAATTATCATCATCTATGGATCTGCTGAAGGCCATTTATGTTGTGACCAACTTAGCTATTGCTAATCAAGTGTAGTGAACATGCTCAGCAAATAACTGTGAAGTAGGATGTTGAGTGCTTTGGCCTGATGCCTCCCAAGGAGTGGAATATCTGGGTCATGGTCACATGATAAGTTTATTTTTAGGTTTCTGAGAATTCCTAAACAACACATTCTAGTAGGCACAAGATAAAGGAACATAGTGAGCTGTCTGATGTTTCCTGATGATTACACAGTGACACATTGTGTGGCTGACTCTTGGGTAAACTAGCTAGTGCCTGATCAAGGACAGTGGAGATGTCAACATTATACTATTACTAATGACACCAGTAGGTATATTCTTGATCATGTGCTCCTCCCATTTCTCAGAAGTCCTGATCCTCCTGCCTCAGTCTTCAGAGTGTTGGAGTTGCATGTCTAATTCAGGGAATGTTGAGAGTGCAAGAACATGGCCAAAAGAACATTACATCTTCCCCTTGGTTATAGCTTGAACACTCCCTGTAGCAGAGTACTGTCTGTCTTCCATAGGAGCTGTGTCATTATTGCATATACTCTGTGCATTTGGGAGGGGCCAGTCTCCACACAGGTATACAGAGTGGATCAGCCTTGTCATATAATGACCACATGGGAAGAATGCAACTTTCCAGCAGCTAGAATATGTATTTGTCTTCCTAGAGACTTGCTTGGCCTCTTTGATGCATTTAGGGACCATCTGATTTTCCATATTTCTCTTTCTGACTCTTGGCTGCTTGTGTGTTCCCCTTTTCCTGGCAATTTCATTAGATAAAAGGTCACGCTGTCACCCAAAGCTAGCTTGCAATTCTTGATGTCCTTATCTCAGTCTTGAGGCATTGCTATTAAAGGCATGTGTCACCACATCTCCTCTATCTGATTTATATCCGGTTCAAGCTTAGTTATGCATCAGAAATAGCATCATTCTTTGTGATATGCGCACTAGACATTCTGTCTTTGCCTATAAACTGTCTTGATCTTTTCATTGCATTTCTGCCACTTTCTCAAATCTCTGTGAATGAAAATGGATACGTATGTCACAGCTCCCACCATTTTCCTTTGTGGGTTCTGACTTATGTGCCATATATAGAAACCTTTCTGCTTCTTAGGTTACAACGGATTGCCCCATTACAAATTCCTGAAGTCAGTCTGTAGTTTCATTTGCTGTGTACAAATGGTAACCTGTTGGGATTTGTTTTGAGATATGCCAAGGAACTCAGATCCATTTTTCTTTTTCAGATATCCATGTAGCTTTCCAAGTTTATTGGACTTGCCTGAACCCAAGACTACTGAGAAAACAGGAGAGGTTGCTTGAGCTATCCATACTGTGTGTACTAGAATCACACACACTCCAAAAACTCTCCCTTGGGACTTACAGCAGAAGGATAACTACATCTGAGACCCTCCATACATTTACACTTTGATTCCCTGGAGGTGATCTGAGATCTCCTCCTCACTGAGTCATCAGAAGAAAATGCTGTGAGCTGAACTCTGAGCCACCTCTCCTTCCAGGCCTTGAGAGGGGCCCACTGGACCCCGAGGGCAGCCCTCCAGAAGAGGCTGTGCTCAGAGAAGCATTTCCTGCTTCCATACAGTCCCAAACTCCCTGTTGTCAATCTCCACCCACATGATGATCCTTTTTAACTACCCTTGCTCCAGTCTGTCATCAGAAAACTATGCAAACCTGAGAAGCCCAGGGAACTCTGGGTCACAGCCCTGGCCTAAGACACCAGACTACACGCACGCACGCACACACACACACACACACACACACACACACACACACACACACACATCTCTACCTTCCCACTACAATGAAGTTTTCTGCTACAGCAGTCTCTTCTCACCCCCATTTGTTGCCCCTGCAATATGCAACCTCCCCTCCCCACTGCAATGATCCCTCCTTGCTTCATTCCAATAACCCTTTCACATTCCGTCCTGATGCAGTCCAGATACGATTATTTGACAGTAGTGACATTTATTAAAGTCCTTCACTCCCCAGGGACCCAAGATGCCCTCCTTAGTTTGTATACATTCTCATGCTCCAAGCTTGGTTCTCATATCTGAATCAATGTAATTTATTTCCAGCATATATTCAGAGCAGCAGCACTTCTGACTTCCTGCAGCAGGGTTTCTAGTACATTCTTTGTTTCCCCAAACCAGATGTGCAAGTAACTCATCCTTACAGTCAATTGCAAGTGAAATTACAATCATGCTGAATGTGTATGTTGATTTGTGGACCTTTTGCACTTCATTCCCTGTGGGTGTGTTCAGTAGGTAGCAGAGTGTTTTAATGGTTCAAAGCTCCTTGACTGTCTCCTTTCAATAGTCTTTGTCTGTTAATAGAGTTTTCTATAAGGTCACTGTTTTGGAGTGACGTCCTAGGAGAAGCCTGGCTGCTTGGCTTTGATGGTCTGTTGCCATCTCCTTCCCTCTTCAAGTGCAAGCTCCAACCTGGAGGCCCTGTGGCAGCTACAGCTGCATCTCTGATCAGAAGGTAGTCAAGGGAATTAGCTGCTGCCCACCTGCTCCCTAACTGCTCCCCAGGAAACTGAGATGTCTCTCCAAGAGCAAGGAGCCATGGTTTGCTCAGTCTCTGCCACATGGATCTCCAGTATATGTTGTGAATTTCTGATCCTTTGACATGTGAGTTGCTTTGCTGAGCATTGAGCATTTTTGTGACTATTGTCCTGGCAGCCTGGGGCAAACATACAGATGCCCCTGGGGAACTCCTTGCTGATACTGGGCCTGCAGATCCTCAGTGACAGCAGTGGGGCTATCTGTGGGCCTTTGGAGGCTCTGGGTCATGGAGACTAAAAGGCTGACCTGCAGATATTCTCCAGAAGTCCCATGACTGTATGGAGTAGACCCTTTCCATGGCTTACAGGCCAGCTCTGGGGAGGTGGCTGGGATATGTGTGAGGCCTGGGCGTGTGTGGGTCTTTCCCAGCCCCTTTACAGACTAAACCTGCTGTGCCAGAGTTCCTCTCCAGGAAGGTGATGCTCAGACCGGGTTCAAACAACTCTTCTAGCTCACTCTAGAACTTTTAAGCCTAAATTTAGTTCTTATGCTTGTTCTTTGACAATTTCATTCAGGTTCATAGCACATTCTGTTTACTTTCAACCCCCACACTCTCACATCCCCAAGACCTCTTTTATTCCCCTTCCTCCTTACAGATCTCTTCCACACAAAACCCTCTGATTTCGTCCAGGACAATCTGTGTGGTAAAGGGCTTTGGAATCGTGCATTAATACCTGGCAGGCTCACTTTTTGGTACACAACTCAAATCAATGACTACCCGTTCCAGAACCTTTCAGTTGGCTGAAGTTCACCAGTGAGGAGTAGAGCCCCAAAGGAGACCTTCGTCAATCAGTGATTTGCTGTTGACTGGCCAAGCCTTGTGCAGGACCAGCGCCAGCAACCACAGCTGCTCCGAGATCATGTTCGAAATGGCTGTGTGATGGCCTGAAGATAGCATTTCACATATCTGACATTCTTTCCCCTCTCTCCACAGTGTTTCCTGAGCTTTGGGGGCTGTGGTATAAATGATTTGTGAACCACTTCAAAGAAGGAAATATGTGCATGGTACTGTAAACCCCGTCTGAAACCCATGGTAAAACACCCATATGCACAAAATTTTAAAAATGAAAAGTATTTAAGAAAATAACATGGAGTGGGGTATGTGGTACCCAATGGCAGCTAGTGCAGGCTTCAGTGGCTCCTTCTCAGAAGACTGGCATCTTCCCAGTCCTGAAGATGCTCTTAGTTAGTCTGATTTTCCTTTTGGCCAGGTGATCTTTTCTCTCAAGAGACTGTGAAACAACTCTGGGCAGCAGATGGGATTTTGCAGATACATTTCCATCTCAAGGATAAAGGGCAACAGGACCAGAGCATTCATGTGAGTGCTTCTATTTGCCACTTGATCTCAGATATCTCTGATCAAGTGAGTTGGGCCTCTAAGTAGGAGGTGCCAAGGGAAGTGACTGGGAGTACTGAAAGCAGTTGTAGCATATGAATCAGGATGACATGTTTGGACCATGCCAAGAGGAACCATCACTGCAGTTCTGCAGGGACAGTGTAATTTGCAGAATCTGCCCTCCATGCCAACTCTGAGATACCTCCTCCACACTTGTCCTATTCTTCACCCACAGTAATCAGGCAACATGCAGCAGGACTGTCCTTTAGAAGCTGCTTTCCATTGTGGACAGAAGACATAAGAAGCAGCTACTTGTGCCAAGCAGTCTGGTCTGCCAGGCACCAGGGACTGCATTCCGTGTCTCTGTAGCTACCTTGAAACATGTTCTGTGCAGGTGGAGAACACAAATCCAGATTCATGTGCAGGATCAGGACTCAGAAATCTCAAATGAGGTCCTAAGTGCATTTCCTCTACTCCTTTCTGGTTGGAGGCCTAGGCAGGCAGATCATGTGTGAGGAGTTCAAAAATCGGTCTGTGGGAATTGATGGGATTAAGGGATCACTAGTGGATCTATATGCCTGGGGTGAAGCCATGCCCTGCTCTGCAACCTTGTTTTTGGAGGAAGCAGTCTGAACATTCCCAGTTATGAGGCAGATGGCTCAGGGTACAGCCTTGCACAACTCTCCCCTCCTGTTGCTGGGCTAACTACTACCCCATATATTGAATCAATTACTTATAGGCCTCACACTCTCCATTGTCCTTCCCATGCAGAAATGAAGAGTTCTTGGTTTCTGAGACCCTCATTTTAATGGCGCGGTCACCATGGGTATGGTGTGTGAACCACACAGATCTTCCAGAATGACACACAACTATAGACACCTAGGAAAGAAGTGCTAAACATCCCTTGGGTCCAGTCACCAATGCTCCAGGCATTGCCTTATTACCATTACTGCTGGCACATTTAGGCATGGAAGGAATGGTCAGGCTGGGCCCTGCCATGTCTACACACTCTATGAGGTGTGGTTCCCTTTGACCTTCTGATACATACAGAGTCTGGAACTCTGTTGCTCATATAAACTTGTCTCCAGTCGATTTGTTTGTCCTTATCTTCTTGTGGGGCCATGGTCAAGATATGTGGTCCTTTCCCATTCGTTGGTTTCCTTGACTCCAAGAGAGGCTGGAGGCAATCTGACTTGTTCCTGCCTATCTGGTGGCCTCTGGGGTACAGGGTTCAGCAGAGATCCAGGTTCTAGGTGAGGAAGGCAAACCAGTTGCATTCATGACATCAATGTACATGAATTTGTGAGGTCATGTCAGTCAGCCATGTTTTCCCTTTATAGCCATAAAATAGGAATTATGGGAAAGGGGTGATCCCAGAGACTGTCGTATCTCTGAGACACTTGGGAGAGGAATGGAATCAGTGGCTTGAAAAGTAGAGTGGCCACCCAATTCAGAATTGGAGTGCCCTGTGAACCATGACCAGAAGAAAGGTCTCCTTTGAACTAGGCCAGCCTTGAGACTCTCTGCCAGTTGTCTTTGTCTGAAGGCTTCTTTCTGCCTGTGGACACGAGCGATACTTCTGAGCATCTTTGGTTAAGCTGAGGTAATACATCTGGCTGAAGTACATTTATGAAGGAGTAGTGAATGAGTGAGTTGATATATGAATGGGTGGGCATGACTAAGTAACGGGTGAGTGCCTGGGTAGGCAGGTGAGTCCTACAACACCTAAGCTGTCCTGATAAGGACAGGGCACTTTTGGCTCTTCTACCAGGCCATGTCATGGAGGGTCTCTGAGCATTTGGGGATGCCCTGCTCTCACTCAGTAACCAAACCAAGTCCCTGCTCTACGAGAGCATCATTGTTCATGGGGCCTAAAATCAAGGAGGGTGCTGGGGGGACAGTCACTTGCTCTGCCTTTGACCTGCCATATTGTCCTTGGAATGTTACTGCCCCTCCTTCTGGTTCACCTCTCTGTCTGTAAAATGGGCTTGAGGAGGAAAGTGTGCTCCTTGAAGTTTGGAGGAACAATTCCTGGCATCTTCGCAAGTGCACACATGGAGGAATTGTTCTGTGCCAGGCACCATTCGTAGCTTCTTGAATCATCAGAGTTCTGTCAGTCTTCTGCAAGGCTGTTGCCAGACAGCCTGTCATGTTCTGAGCACAACTTCTGCAGCAACCCCTCCCCTCATTAGCTACACTGACCCTTCTGAGATCTTGCAATAAGTGCTGCCTCAGGGCCTTTGCACTTGCTGCCTGGTGCATAATCTTCTCTGTGGGGTCCCTGTGGCTCTACTGTTGAACTGACAGACTTGCCCCCTGGATCCACTAGCAACCAGCCAGAATGGCCTGTTCCCACCGTCTGTGCCTCCCATCCCTTGTCTGTATATGGCCTGCCCTTTCTCTCCTTTTCTCTGCCTGTTCATCACAGGATATTCAGCCTGTTTGCAGAGGTGGCTGTCTGCTACATTAACACTTTCTGCACACTCAGGGTACACAATATGTTTTACTGCGGGAATGAACTGGTGCCTGAAGATGGCCAGTCTGGTGTTCCAAGGATGCTCTCCACAGTTCTAGAGCCTGCTCGAAGGGGGGGGTGGGTGGGTAGTGACAGGTCAGGATAGGGAGAAGAGAGACAGAGTAAGCTAAGGGCAGAAACTTAGTGTTCTGGGTACTGTGCTGAAGACTGCAGGGAGCCATGAATGTCCTATGAAGAGCCATTTTGAGCCTCCTCGGGATAGGGTGGCTACCTAGGGCAATGGTGTTGAATAGGGGAGATGACAAGAGCTGGCTCTAGGAGAGGAGCCAGAGTAGAGCCTGCATGGAAACAAGAACAAATGATGAGTTACTCAGTGGGAGGGGAAGGCTATCGCCAGTGCACTCTGACCCTGCTGGACAGAAGGCACGAATTAGGTCTCATTGCATTACTCGGGGCAGTCCCTGGGGCCACCGTGTCTAGGCCCATGTGCTTCAGGTATGACCCTCCCTGCCTCCCTGAAGAAGGCAGATATCAGATGACAGGGCTAGGAAGAGAACCTGTGATCCCTGCTCTGTGTCAGAGGGAAGAGAGCAGGAAGGGGAAGAATGGGTATAGCAGTTGCTGTCCTCACTAGATAAAATTTCCTACAGGACCAGTGCACTCACTGACCAAGGAGATGCAAGGGGGAGCTTGGACCCATTTGACTGGGACTGTGGGGACAGGGAACATAGTCCTTTCTAGGAGGGGTATGCTAACATGAACCTATAGGACCATATCTACTACCAGGGGCCAAGCAGAGTTCAGGGCATAACATCATGAAGGAGCAACTGTTTGTAGAACAGGAGGTGCATTTAGGAAACTTCTCTGGGATCTCAGCTTCTAGCACAATACATGGACACAGAGGGGAAGCAAAGATTCAGTTTTTATAATAGATGAATTCATTCTGTCACCACTCCTGAGTCTGCTGAATCCATAAAGCACTATTGAGTGGGAAACTTCAAGGGCAATTGTGCTGTTCTCTGTAAGGAGCTGGTTCAGCCTGGATGGCTTCCTGGATGTCTTGGTAGTGCTAATTGTCACCATGAATCACCTGGGAAGTGGGCCCCTAAAAATGTTTGTGGGGTATTATCTTGATTACATTAATTGATGTGAGAATAATCCTCTTAATTGTATCCAGCACCATTCCTTAGACAAGGGATCCTTTGTTCTATACATGAAGAAATGGAACTAAGTAGTAACTGCTGTCGTGGCTCCCTGCTCCCCATTAAGGATGTGATGTGAGCAGCTCCCTCAGGCACCTCCAATGCAATGCACTTCATACATAACTATGACAAATACAGCACAGGTACATATCATGGACATAATACAAAATCCATTTAACACAGAACATATATATGTAGGCAGAGCTCTTGGTGTGCAGATATTAGCTGTTACCTACACTGTCTTGGGAGCAATTACAGACAAACACAACTCAATATTAACCTAGAGGAGCTCCTAGAAAGAGGACAGACATTGTGGCAGAAGGAAAAGTGTGATGGAGAAATAAATGTGCATTTGGTTGTGAATGAGTGGGAAATGCATGGAAATATAGTTTAATATGTGGCTATATGGGTGAGTGGGTAGGTATGTGGATATTTGGACTAGTGAATGAGTGAGTGTAAGGTTTAAGAAAGGCGTGAGTATATGGGAGGGCAAGATGACTCGGGTATAAAAGATCAGTGTTTGATGATTAAGCAGATGCATAATAGTGAGTCCACCAAATGCCTAAATTGGGGTTAACACCCATTTGTTCATCATAAAACAGTGTGGACAATGGAAAGGGACCAGTTTAGGTAGCCTGGGTTGCAATGGCCACCTGTCAGAGCACACCCTGCTAGAGACAAGACAGGAGGAAGAAGAAAGACAGAGGGGATGAAACTCAACCTGATCATTTTCATGCATGTAGTTATGTATGTGTGTGTCTGAGAATTTGTGTATGTTTATGCCTGTGTCTGTATATGGATGTGTTGAAGTATGGCTGGTTTATCAACTTGAGGGTGTTTCTATGCCTGGACGCACATACTGTCAATTGTGTGATCTACTGTGAGAATGCTATTTGTTGAGTAACGTATACAATGTGTGTGCATAAAGTGATGTGTGCTGTGCTGGATGATGTATGTATGGTTTCTATGTCAATATTTAATGGTATATACTGTGGGTTGTAATAGGGATGTTGAGTGGTATTTTTTTGATTCTTATGACTTTTATTGATTCTTTGTGTGTTCCACATTATGCATTCTGATCCCCCTTATCTCCTTGTCCCCTTGCACCCAACCTCTGCCCTTGCAACCTCTCCCGCAATCAAAATTAAATTTAAAAGAAAAAACAAAAATCAAACATAGAATTAAAAAAAAAATTAAGAAGAAGAATCTCACTGTGGAAACTGTAGTTTGACACATTGAGTCTCACAGTTTACCATTTAGTCGATTGACCTTTACTTGCCAGTGTTCATTGCCATGAGTCATTGGAGTCATTGGTCTGGCTCCAGGCTTCTGGCTTCCACTATACCACTGATAATGGGCTCTCTTTGGGGCCCCTTTTGGGTATCTCTTATCTTATCCTGTGTCATGGAGCTCCTGCCTTTTTTTATCAGTAAGTTCGCCCCCTTCATATGCTTCAAAAATTCATAAATCCAGTGGATGTTGGGGTGTGCTAACTCATAGCCTGGGGTCTCAGCCTGAGTGGTAACTGTGTTGGTCAACCCACCAGCTTCCTCTCAGAATGACCCGGGGACTAGCTCTCTCACCTAGCACAGTTAGTAAATGGTGAGGCAGGGGAGGGCATCTTTTTCTCACCCATGCCACTACATGGCAAATGAGGAGGGTCAGGGTCAGCTCTCATGCCCTCAGGGTCTGCTCACCTGAGTCCCTGACCACAGGGCCAGATTTAGTGTGCTGCCAGGTGAGGTGTGGCACCATCTTTCTGTCTTTCTGGAGTGCTGGTATCAGCCCTCTGCTGAGGGGTAGGTCTAGATTTCCTGCTGCAGTATCCAGCAAGGTACAGGGCCAGCTATCCCAAGGATAATGATGGGTGGGGCTGGCTCAGCACAGCATGGTTCCTATGACACCCTCTCCTACCCTGTACATTATCACAGACCCCAGCTGCATCAGGACAGTGGACCCAGACATGGTACTCTGAAGAAGCCTGAGCCTCCATGTCACCATGGACCCAGATGGCAGTGCAGACCATTCATCTTGGCATGACCCCCATAGTGGTGTGACCCTCAGATACCCACATGGCCACAGGTGGTGGCCCAGTTTTGATGGGAGATGTCATTCTGTATATGTTTCTCATACTGGTTACTGAATAAAGCACTGTTGGCCAATAGGAAAGCAAGATAGGAGGGACTAGGAGACAAGGAGGAAAGAGGAAGTAGGGAGGAGTCAGCATGGAGAGACCAGGGAGACCAGATGCCTGCCTCACTCCCTGGTAAGAAGACCACGTGGAAATACATAGAAATGGGTTAATACTTAAGACAGAGCTAGCCTATAAGAAACAAATAGTGGGCCAACAGCATTATATCAAATACAGAGTCTATGTGTGTTATTTGGGGCTGGCGTGGCAGCAGGACAAGACCAGCGGTGGCAGGCGGAAAAACCGTACTTCTTACACAGTTTACAGACCTCTGCACTGCCCTCAGTGACAACAGGAGCTGCAGACATCAACACTGGACCCCTTGGCTACATCAAGTCTTCAGATAAAGTCTTGGCTCTTGGAAATAGCCCAGACTTGAACATCACCTTGTAGTCAGGTGGCAAGTAGGCCATTCATGTCAGGTTGTTCCTCACCACCCTCTCCTACTCAGATCCACCTCTCTTCCCAGCCCACGAACCATTCTGCCTCTCTTTTTTACCTCTTCCATTTCCTCACCCTGTACTGGCTCACCAAAGTGATGCCTGACTGCCTGGCACCAGAGACCTTGGTTGTGTCACAGGTGGCACTGAGTCTTGCCCACCCATCCAAAAGGCACTGTGTGGACCTGTTGCTTTTCTTCTCTCACATGCCGGGGCCTAGAAACCATGGGTAGTGCTTAGCATCATGGTTCCCGACTGCCCAGCACCAGAGCCATCTCTGTCCTCCGCCAGCTCAGGCCTGGAAATTGCCATGAGTTCCAAGTGGTATATGTTGTATGTGTATTGCATAATGTGTGTTGTATTGAACATTCTGGATTGTGTGTGCTTTTCTGTGTTCTGAGCCATTTTTGCCCAAATCCCTTCCCTTGGGTTGATATAAACAACATCTAACCCCTTCTCCTACAGTCCCAATGACAAACCACAGTGTGATTCCACCAAAGTTTACTTTGGGGAACCAAGGAGTTTATTACTTCCACTAACAGAGCAGTTACATCCAGGTGAGAGGTTACATCCAGGAGCATGGGTGACTTTAAATCAGCCACACTGGAAGGTCTATACCCAGTGTACATGAAAACTTCCCTCACATGTCTCTACAGATGGGGCCCTCTCCTCTCATCCTTACCCAACTATATACTTTAGGCCGATCAAGAGATCAGAGACCACCCAAAATTAGGGCAGGATTGCACACAACTATTTTGGAGGCATTGTTGAGTACTCAGGTGAGGATCCCATAACCCTCCTCAACTCTTTCCAAAAAATGAATATCAACACTCAGCATGCCAGGCTCTGATTTTTGCTACTACAAGGGAGGCTTCCCTTGGGAAGTATTTAAGAAAACACCCTGCTTGACACTGTGCAGCAGGAGGATATGGCTCCTGCCCTCACTATCTCTGCTCCAGTGAGGGTCCTTGTCCTCCAGTCCTATGCAGACAGAACCCTTGATCAAGGCAGCAGTGGGATGGGGAATATTCAATCAAGTACCTCATTTTGTCCATACATGATCCAAGCTGGGAAAGTCCAGGTGCACAGTTGGGAATATCAAGATGAACAGGACGTGAAGGAAACTTTCTAGCCAGCTATCAAAGCCAGAGTCCAGGTTGGGTGTGGTATAGTCTAGGTGGACCCCAGGTCTGGAAAGTATACAAGCCTCTCTTTTGTATTGAGGAGTTCCTCAGGAAGGTGTTCAGGGCAGTACACTGAGGGACTGGAGGGGCAGGCGGGAGTTCAGAGGGCAGAGACATGCTGGGACAGAGAGAGGGTGCTTGGAGATGCTCTCATCTGTCACACTCTTTTGGGAGCTCTGAGGTTAGAATATAGCATGGCAATTGGAATTGTTTGGAGGTACATTGATCCCCCATTGCCCCTTCCTCCATGTGAAATGCACAAAGTCTCTACTTGACTCTAGGAACTTGAGGTCATCTCACAAACAATGATTTGTTCCTATATTTTTTAAAGTCATGGGGAAAGTTGTGTACAGTAGCTGTGGGTTTGAGAGCAGAGACCTATGGGGAGAGTCCCTGAAATATGAAGAAAGGTGACTCTGTTGTGATGAACCCAGGGCAGAGGGGATAGGTCCACTGTCTCCAGTGGCATAGAATGAATAGCAACAATGAAAAAAATATGCAGAGTTACAGAAAAATACAATATTTTCAAGAGGTTTTGTAATCAGTTAGTTGAGTCCATGAATGTGGACTTACCTAATTGACAGCTATTGACTATCAGCCATTCAGCCAGCCAGACTGTCTCCATGTCAGCAATGACTGCTGTGAACACACCAGATACTTTGAGGAAGTTACATGGAGAACACAGCTGCTCATTGTCAAAGCAGCAGAAACAGCAGCAACTAAAGCTGTGGCACTAGGAAAAAGATTGATACTAAAGAGTTGCCATGGTCAAAATGACCAGGAAGAGAGGCAGCAGAGGCAATCTGAGATGAAGGAGGTTGGTAGGCAGAAAGTGAGAAAGGAAAAAGAGTTTCAAAGGGAGGTACTAAGATAGATACAAGGCTAAGAAGATCTAGAGGGAAAAAACAAAACAAAAACAAACAAACAAACAAAAAACCTATGGGCTCCTATAAGTGAAAGTGTTCCAGAGAGCTGACAAGACTTACTTTCACCTGACAGCTCCAATGCACAGAGTGAAATGAGAGCAAGGATCAGCCTCGCCTGGCAGTTCAAGCATAAAAGGGAGCCTCACTTATATGGGAGTTAAATTCACCAGGCAACCCCACTTTGTTGTTCAACAGCACTGGAGACATTCAACTGGAATTGAAAGTGTACCCACGTGACCTATGTGATTTCAGGTCACCTTGAAATCTCACTTAAGAGAACAGGTGAAGGAAGGATGTCTCATCTGCAAGTTCAGATGTACAAGAGAGGTTTACTTCACAGCACAGGTGCTAAGGTGATTTCTTCATTGATGTCCAGACACATCTGGGAATCACACAAGAAGTGGACATGCATCAGGATATCTTACCTGACAGTGAATTTACAATGTGAAATCACACCTGAAAGCACAGGTGCCCTCAAGAATATCATCTGAATATGCACTCACTCACATATAGATTTTAGAGATAGAGCAAAGGATCACCAGCCTATAATTCACACAACCAGAGGAACTAGGACACCTAAGAAATTCATACAAGGTCCCTCACAGAAGGGGAAAGGAAGAAGATCTCCTGAGCATATGGGGAGTGACGGGGGTGGGTGGGCAGTGAGTGCAGAAGGAGTTGGAGAAAGGGAAGGGGAGGAGACATGTGGCAATAGGAAGATTGAGTCAGGGGAGGAATAGATGAGAGTAACAAAAAGGGATGCCATAAAAGAGGGAGCCATTGTAGGTTTGAAGAGAAAACTAACTCTAGAGAAATGTCCAGAGACCTACAAGGATAACCCAAACTAACAATCCCAGCAACAGTGGAAAGGCTACCATAAATGCCCTTCTCTGATAATGAGATTGATGACTAACTTATCCACCATCATAGAGCCCTCATCTAGTAGCTGATGGAAACAGAAGCAGACACCCACAGCTTACTACTGAGCTGAACTCCTGGAATACAGATGCAGAGAGGGAGGAGTGATAAGAAAAGGGATCAAGACCAGGCTACAGAAACCCACAGAGACAGCTGACCTGAACAAGAGGGAGCTCATGGACCCCCAGACTGATAGCTGGGAAACCAGCATTGGACTGACTCAGACCCCCTGAATGTGGGTCTCATTTAGAAGGACTGAGCAGTCTAAGGGACCTCTGACAGTGGAACCAGGATGTATCCCTGGTGCAGGAAAGGACTTGGGAGCACATTCCCCATGGAGGGATACTCCCTTAGCCTAGAGACAGGAGGGAGGGCCTAGACCTTACTACAAATGACTTGACAGATTTTGTTGACCCCTTCTGGAAGGCATCACCCTCCCTGTGGAGTGAGGGGGATGGGAGGGGGTCGGGGAACATGGGAGGGGAGAGGGGGGAATTGGGATTGATATGTAAAATAAGAAAAAAAGTAATAAATATATAAAAAGAGAATATCACCTGAAGTGAAGGTGGATTGGGGAGATTCGCATGAAAGTGCATGTGGAGAAGGGAGAGGGACATGAAAGCCTCATTTTACTAGGAAGACTTAGCTGGTAATCTAGTGACACCAAGGATAGGTACACATACCACAATCTCCTGTGGAAGATTAAGTACACCACAGACTAGTCTAACTGTTGAAATTTAAGTGCAAAATACTGGTTCACCAGATTTGCATGTATTTCCAGGAGCCTTTAACTGCAGGTACAACAGTGGGTCTTACCTGGTAGTGCAGTTTTACCAAATAAATTCACCTGGTGTAATGATTAGTGTTGTCAGTTTGCCAAGGTCTAACATTACCAGGAAGGGATGACTTTGAGTGTGCTTTTAGAGAATTGTCTCAACATTAGTTGAGGTGGGAAGACTTGTCTTAACTGTGGGCAAGACCATTACCTAGGCAGATGGTCCTGAACAGTGTAAGAGTGAGAGAAAGGAGGTGACAACTTTTTATGGGAATATCCAGATAAAAATCACTCTTCTGCTTCAAGCTCATGCTGCTGCCATTTCTCTGTCATGCTGGACTCAAGCTGTGGGCCAAATAAAGCTTTTCTCTCTGAAATTACCTATATCAGAGTATTTTAACACAGTAACCAGAAAAAATAACACCTGGTAATTCAAGGTCAATAGGAAATCTCCCTTGGAAGTGCAGCTTCTCTGTGGTGTCTCATTTTGAAATACTGTTGCCCTAGAGACTAGGTAGATCAACAGGACTCATGCAGAGTATTGACTCTACAGGGAGATTTAAGTGGAAATGAAACTTCACCAAGAAAACCCACCTACAAAGGGCAGTGAAGCCCGATAAAAATAGTACGTATGTGTAGAGAGGCAAAGTATTGGACCAGGAAGGTACAGCTTATTGAAGAGAATTGCCTGGGAATGAGGTGCAACAATGTTAGTCACCTGAAAGTTCAGATGACCCAAAGTATCTCAGTTTGTATTTCTATTGCTCCGGGAACTTTGTCTGATAGTACAGGCAGAAGAGGAAGGCCCACCAGGAGTAAATATGCAAGAGAGAGTCTCGTATCAGAGGTGCAGGTGAGCCAGATTCTCTAACCTCTTTGTAGAAGTACAAGGGACTCTGGCATGGGAATGGAGGCATGTGTTGGAGATTCTGACCTAGGAAGATGGGACACCAGAGAGTACCAACTGGCAGCACGAAGTATGATGATACCATCAAATCCCACCCGAAAATGCAGGGGAAACAGAAGTATGATATTTGTCAGTAAAGATGAGCCATTGTGTCCTATCTAGAAGTTCTTGTGGCACATATGAAATCACTGTAAAGTTCAGTTAAAAAAAAAACCTACTGAAAGTGTTTTGGGACAAGACACACTGACCAAGGTGTGCATATGTATCAGGGTGACCACGGTGATTCATCCATAAGGTCAGCTTTATCATGAAGGATCAGTAGAGGTGTAACAGGGATAGAAACCTGAAAGTGAAGGTACATCTGAAGTGGAGATTCAGCCACAGCAGGGTCTCTCCTGGGAGTTTGGGTGAAAGAGGAATTCCCATCTGAGACTTAAGTTGTACCGGGGAGTGACATCATGTTACATAACTGTATCATGGCCACTGTCTTGGAAGTTCAGGTACAAAATTGAGACTCACCAGGGAGAGCAAGTGGATCTGAAGAATCTCACCATGAAGTTCACATACACTAGACAGTTGTTCTCAGAGTGCAAGTGCCCAGTGAGTCTTTCAAGGAAGCATTGCAATTCTCCCAGGTAAGACTCACCTGGAAGTCCAGCTACACTAGGAAGTCTCACTTGGATGTGCAGATGAAACAAGGCATCTCATCTGCTACCTCATGTGCACCAGGGAATCTGACATAGTAGTTTAAGACCAGAGACATCTATCTTCAGGTGGAAGTGTTCCACAAAGTCTGCATTGGAATTTCAGGTATAAGAGCAGCCTGTGGTCAATCTCTGCTTGGAAGTCACTGATGGGAAGGATGTGCCAAATCAAAGGAGAAGCAAGGGTTTATTCTGCATTGTGGACAGGATGGGTACAAAGACCATTCATTTCTAGGACACAATAGCCATTAGGAGGATGATACCTCTATGTTTGTGTAGACTGAAGCCAGATACTGTGAAATTCTACAATGACACCTCCAGTTGCCCCCAGTTGTATAGTTATAAAGGTAAGGAACAAGCCAGACTTATAGTGATGGCAGTTTGCAATTTTTGCATTTTCTCAGCAATGGGGGAATCTGAGAGAGAACATGTACCAGGGTCAAAATCCAGACACATGGACTCCAAATCCATAGAGAGGAAAAATGCTATACAAACATCCCCCTAAAGGCCCAGGCTGGTATGGGGGTTATGCAATAAGTAGACTATGATAAACAGTAGAAGGATGAAAGTGAATGCCTGGGGTGTATGGGAAGTGTCTCAAAAGTGCTGACCATGGATTTTTATAACTGTATGCCTGTCCCAGTCCTGGACAGGTGCCAAGAGGTGTCAGTTGAGTTAAAGCAGATAGATTCTTTGGAGAAATACAAGGATAGAAAAGAACCCTGGAACCCTGGAATGCAGAAACAGCTAGTAGCCTGAAAGGGAAACACCGAAAAAAGAGATCAGAGGATCCTACATTAGAGACACCTACAAATCCCTGTGGAGAAGCTATCTGAGAAGCAGATAAGGCCCTCGAACCCTTCCAGAGCTCCAATATTCTTCCATCTATGGAAACCAGGCCTGAAATAACCACCTCAGAGGAAGTCCACTGTTTGCTTTGTCTCCTCTACCCTATGCCTGGCAATGAGGGTCTCTTGCAGGGAGAAGAATGGGTGGTGGTTGTCCGAAGGCGGCCCTGACCATAGATGCACACATAGGAGGTCTGCCCTCAGTTGTCTGTCTCCTGAGTCTTAATCCTTCCATGTGGATGTCCTCTATTAGCATGCCATCAAAGTATAAAGGATCAATTCCGATTCATAGGCAGTGTTCAGAAATCTGATTTCTAACCCACAGGAAAGACAACATAATGATGCAGCAATTGAATAAAAGGGAAAAGTGACAGAAAATTCTTTCTTGGTGGGAGGGGGTCATGGGAAAAAATGAACATTCTCTGTGTCCTAAGATATCACAGCAATAAAATAAGACACTGGTGTCAGGAAACAGTTCCATCCAAGTGAGACGTTGAAAAAAAGCTGAGCTGAGATCTGGCATCTCTGGAGTCAACCCCTCAGCACCACATTTCTTATCTTCTTTTCTGGCTTTTAAAAAAATCCATGAAAAAGATGGAAAGACAAAGTTTGGAAATGGTCCCAGGAATTGTCATGTGAGGATGATGAGCCACAGCCTAGAGACACAGTTGGTGCCGCTGAGCACTCATTGGGGAGCCCAGCAGCCAAATAAAAGGTACAGGAAGTTCCAGGAAATGGAGAAAATGGAAACAAGCAGACTTACAAAAGCCTTTTTTTCAATCGTGGGCCAAACTTCTCTGTCAGAAAAACCCAGAGTCTCTCCTGCTAGCAATGGGACCTTATTGTATCATGTTCTCAACCTAGGCAAGAGCAGCTAGACATGAAACACCCATCAGTATAAAGGACAGGAACATGCAGGTATCAGACAGAGGTGATAATGATAGGGGGACTGTGTGTTTCATGTTAGAAGAGCACATCTGTACTTCATTGTATAGGAAGGAATCTTCTTGTATACACTTCAAATGATTTGTCTGTTTTGAGTAAAGCCCCCCCACACACACACACAACATAATTGAAATGGGATGTGAGACTCTATGCCCTTGGTGTCTCCAAACCCTCCCCTGCTACACTAAGAGAGATCATGATACTGGACAAAGGCATTGCAGAGACAACACACAAAAGCCACAGGTCAGAAGGAGTTTGTGCTTTAAATCAGTTTCCTTTCTTCTGGTTCCCTGTAAAAATGCCAAGGAGAAAAGGTTTGAAAGGCCTATAGATTGCAGTCTGGTTTCCCAGATTGCCAGCTCTGACTGACTCACAGTTTAAAGGAGAAATCCCTGGTTTCTGTCTGGGTGATGGGCAGCAGGGGTACACACAGTAACAGGATAGCACAGTAACTTCACAACATGGCATACACAACATCAAGGGGACACTGGTACTCATTTAGATTTCTACACAGGTAACAACATGTGAACTACTACTCACAGGCCTACCCAGCTTCCTCCCACAGGGCCTTGAGCTTTCATGAATGTTGTGCTGCCATGGAAGAAAGCCCAGGAAGATGGAATGTAGGCCAGGACAGCAGAGGTAGCTAGACAAGGCCCACTAAGAAATGGGCTCTAAGCACTGAGGGGTGATGTGAATTTGGCTCTCCTGTAGATGGCCATTTGCAACTATGAGAAGCTTAGGTCAAAACAAATAATAGGTGTTGTGCTAGGGAATAGTATGTGCCACCCTGGCCAGACAAGTCCAGCAGTGTTCAGTCCCTCATCTAGGCACAGATGTCCAAGTTTCTGTAGCTGTGGGTACATCATAGTCAGTTGGGTTTCATTAAAGAGATTCTCTCCATCATGTAGGTAGGCCTCAACCAATCAGTTGAATGTCTCAGAGCAAAAATAAATTTCCTGAGGGGAAATTTTGCTTTGGGCCTGAAGCGTCAGGCCTGGACTGAATTGTCAGGCCTGATATTCTGCCCTAGAATTTTGCCCCAGTGTGAACAAATTCTTTTAAAAGTATATGAGTACAAATGAATGTCTAATAACCTCTTTCTATGAAATCTATGCCTAAAATGCACCATACACTTGTCTTTCATCAGAAAATCTCTGATGTGTGCACATAGAAAACAAGCAAACATGGAAAAGACAAACCCAGGAATAACAGAATCATAGGATAAATGGAAGCATGAATAATAGTTTACATTTGTGCAGTTCTCTATTACAGCCAATTGCAAATATTTTTCCTGTACTAACAAACCTACCCTTCACAGCAATTGGGCTCCTGTAAGTATATTTACTAGGAGGGGGTCAACAAAATCTGTCAAGTCATTTGGAGTAGGAACTAGGCCCTCCCTCCTGCCTCTAGGTTAAGGGAGTATCCCTCCATGGGGAATGTGCTCCCAAAGTCCTTTCGTGCACCAGGGATACATCCTGGTTCCACTGTCAGAAGTCCCTTAGACTGCCCAGGCCTTCTAACTGAGACCCATGTTCAGGGGGTCTGAGTCAGTCCCATGCTGGTTTCCCAGCTTTAAGACTGGGGTCCATGAGCTTCCCCTTGTTCAGGTCAGCTGTCTCTGTGGGTTTCTGTAGCCTGGTCTTGACCTCATTTCTTATCACTCCTCCCTCTCTTCATCTGGATTCCAGGAGTTCGGCTCAGTGTTTAGCTGTGGGTGTCTGCTTCTGTTTCCATCAGCTACTAGATGAGGGCTCTATGATGGTGGATAAGTTAATCATCAATCTCATTATCAGGGAAGGGCATTTATGGTAGCCTTTCCATTGTTGCTCAAATTGTTAGAGTCATCCTTGTAGGTCTCTGGACATTTCTCTAGAGTCAGTTTTCTCTTCAAACCTATAATGGCTCCCTATTTTATGGTATCTCTCTCTTTCTCTTTTTTCTCTCATCTATTCCTCCCCTGACTCAATCTTCCTAGTCCCACATGCTTTCCTCTTCTCCCCTTCTCTTTCTCCTAGCTCCATCTCCACTCATTGCCCCCCCACTCCCAATATGCTCAGGAGATCTTGTCCCTTGTGTGAGGGACCTTATATCTCTTAGAATCCTCCTTGTATTCTATTTGTTTCTCTTGCGTTGTGAATTATAGGCTGGTGATCCTTTGCTCTATGTCTAAAATCCATATATGAGTGAGTATATACCATGTTCCTTTTTTTGTGACTGGGTTCCCTCATTCAGGATAGTTTCTTCAAGTTCCATCCATTTGCCTGTGAATTTCAAGAGTCCACAGTTTTTTTTCCCACTGATTAGTATTCCATTGTGTAGATGTGCCACATCCTCTTTATCCACTCTTCACTTGAGGGACATCTAAGTTGCTTCCAGGTTCTTGCTATTACAAATAATGCTGCTATGAACATAGTTGAACACATGTCTTTGTAGCATGGATGTGGATCATTTGGGTATATGCCTAAGAGTGGGATTGCCGGGTCCTGTGTTAGACTGATTCCCATTTTCCTGAGGAACCGCCATACTGATCTCCAAAATGGCTGTATGAGTTTGCACTCCCACCAGCAGTGGAGGAGTGTTCCCCTTTCTCCACATCCTCTCCAACATAAGTTGTCATTGGTGTTTCTAATTTTAGCCATACTTGCAGGAGTAAGTTGGTATTCTTCCTTGTGGAGTGTGGGGGAAGGGATGGGAAGGTGGTTGGAGGATATGGGAGGGAGAGAGAGATGAAGAGAGGGAGAAATGGAGAGAGGGAGAGAAAACTGGGATCAATATATAAAATAAGAAAAAAATAAAATGTAAAAAAAGTACATTTATTATTTTATACATTTTTAAAAATGCATAGCCAAGCTAATTAACCTGCCTTGGGCCACACAGTCATCAGTGTCAGATACAGGATTCAAAAGCAAGCAGGCAGCTTCAAAATCTTATTTCTGGCCAATGGGATTTCTGTATAACCGAACATGATGACACTTTCTTCTTTCCATTGCTGGACATTGATCTCAAGGTTTCACACAGTGCAGGCAGGCAAGCACTCTAGGATGAACTATATCCCCATCTGCAAGTGATATTTGTTACGAATGTTTCAGTTGGTTTTGTGACAAGTTCTTGATATGTAGGCTAGCCTAGGCTGGCCTTTAACTCTAGATCCTCCTACTTTCTCCTTCACAAGGCTTTAATAACAGGTGTATGCCTCCATGTCTGAAGAGAGACGTGCAAATCTTAAAACCTTAAAAGAAATGTGCCAAAGAAGGTCATACCCTCTGATGCCATAGAAAGAGGTCACAGATCATGTCTGGATCTCATCACTCCAAAGATAATGGGATCAGTGCATGATACAGGACTATGCAGACAGAAGGCAAGAGAGGCACATAAAAGACTTTATGGTCTAAGGACTGGGTGAACTGACACACAGAGGAGAACTGATAGTGCCTTGACCTTTTAAGCTAGCTGTAAGCATTCAGCAATTCTACCTGGGTAACTGCCTATCACTGCTGCCAGGGAGCAAAGGGCCTCAAGGAACCTGGATGAGCTAGAAAGTTGTGACCTTAGAATAGCCCCCATGCACAGCCCCTCCCATAGTCTGTGGCCAATGTGATGATTCCTTCGTGAGGTTGATGAAACCATCAGGATATGTCTCAAGAATAATAGTGAGAATACACTGAGGGAAAAAAAATCAATAGAACATATTCCAGAGGCTGACAGATGTCAACTGTCCTTTTATTCTTGAGTTTTCACAGTCCTCTCTTACCTGTTTCTGACTCTGTCTGTCTCTCTAGCTCCAATGTCATCCCTCTTTCCCTCAACTTCTGTTCTGGAGCTCAACACAACAGAACCCACAGAGGCATCAGGGAAACTTTAATTTATATTCCATTGAAAGTGCTGGTGGGGGCCTGGTGGTGGTGGCACATGTCTTTATTTTTTTTTCTTTTATACACAGAGTACTTGTATTTGTTAGGACAAAAATAGATGTTCAGTAAACATTACATTGTCTCTGTAGCAAGTTTAATAGTTTGTATGATTTTCTAAATTATTCTTTTTTCCTTTTTCCTTTTTTTTCTTTAAATTTGAAACAAGGTTGTTTCCCTCACCCTCTCACCCTCCCCTATTACCCCCCACCAAACCCCAGCCCATCCCCTTTCTGCTCCCCAGGGAGGGTGAGGCCTTCCATGGGGAGTCTTCAAGGTCTGTCACATCATTTGTAGAAAGGATTAGGTCTTCCCCCATGTGTCTAGGCTGGGAGTATCCCTGTAGGTGGAATGGGCTCCCAAAGTCCATTTGTATATTAGGGATAAATATTGATACATTACTAGAGACCCCATAGACTGCCCAGTCCTCCTAACTAACACCCACGTTCAGGGGTTATGGGTCAGTCCTATGCTGGTTTCCCAGCTGTCAGTCTGGATTCCATGGGCTCCCTCTTGTTCAGGTCAGCTGATTCTGTGGGTTTCTTCAGTCTTGTCTTGACCCCTTTGCTCATCACTCCTCCATCTCTGTAACTGGATTCCAGGAGTTTGGCTCAGTGTTTAGCTATGGGTGTCTGCTTCTGTTTCCATCAGCTACTGGATGGTGCCCTCTTTTATGGTATCTCTTTTCTTGCTCTTCTCTATTCTTTCCCTGACTCAGTCTTCCTGCCCTCTATGTCCACCTCTCCCCTCTTCTTCTCCCCTTCTCTTTCTCCTAGCTCCCTCTCCCCTCTCTCCATGCTCCCAATTTGCTCTGGAGTTCTTGTCCCTTTCCCCTTTTGTGGGGAGCCATGTATGTCTCTCTTTGGGACCTCCTTGTGTCTTAGCTTTTCTGGCAGTGTGAATTGTGGACTGCTAATCCTTTGCTCTATGTTTAAAATCCATATCATCTTACTCCTGTTAGAATGGCTAAAATAAAAAAAAAAAACACCAAAGATTGTTTATGCTGGAGAGGCACATGTCTTTAATACCAGCACTCGGGAGACAGGGGCAGGAGAATCATTGAGTTCAAGCCTGTTTCAGGATAACCAGAGCTATGCAGAGAAACTCCATCTTGAAAGAAAGAAACAAAGAAAGAAAGAGAGGGGGGGAAGAGAGAAATGGAGAAAGGAAGGAAGGAAGGAAGGAAGAAAGAAAAGAAAGGAAGGAAGAAAGGAAGGAAGAAAGAAAGAAAGAAAGAAAGAAAGAAAAGAAAAGAAAGTGTCAGACCAACTCTTGCTCTGAGGTATCTGATGTGATGCTATGCCCAGGTGGTGCCAGCACTGAGGCAGGTCCCTGGGGGACTCTTCCTACCTGTACAGCTGCTTGTGGTGAGCAGAAACCAATGGTTTCTCAGCCTGGGCAGGAAAGTGAAAGGCAGGTTTTTATTTTTCTCTGACTTTAGTCAGGAACTATGTTCTTCAATATAACTAAGGACAGTGTTGGTCCCCTTCCTCGCCTTTCCCTTCACCTCACCAGTCATCTGCTTTTTGGCTTCCTCTTCCACCATGATTTTAGGAGCTTGGGTCTTGAGCATATTTTTCTTTGTCCTAAGATAAACATACATTTTAGATTTCTGGAAACATATTTACAGATTAGTTTTACTGTTTGTCCTTTGAAAGTATCTCAAGTTATCTAACACAAAAATAGGCACATGCAGGTCCAAGGGGGAACTCACAAGCCCTCCCCAACTCCCTGTGCCTAGTGCCCTCCTTGGCCCCTACAGTAGTTCTGAGCAGGCATCCAGTTAGGTTATGACATGCTTCTTTGAGAAACAAAGAGTGGACACCTTGTTTTAGTTTCTGCCGTGGCCCAGTGGCATTCTTGTTTCCTAAGCAGAGTTGCTGAAGATCATTCTGAGATGGTTAGGTAGGCAGGGTTCACACACAAGCTGTCCTGAAGCATACTACATGTCTCTGTTCAAAGTCTAAGTAAGCTCCAGAACACACAGCCATAGCAACAGGTCTTACCACTGCATCAAACTCCTGTGTAGCCTGGAACAAAGGATAGGTCTTTCTGAGCCAAGTTTCACCAGCAGTAATCACAGACTGGTGTTGAGAATGACATGAGATACACAGTGTCCTTAGCACAGTTTCAGGCATGCTGTGAAAAGCCCAGAAATGGACTCTGATGAGAAGAGAGCCATTTCACTCATTGACCAAGTGCTCTATACTGAGAATGCCATGTTCCTTCACTCGGCCTCAGTTTTCCCAACAGCAAATTTAGTTTCTTAATACCTTGCCAGAAGAAAAGGTCAACAGACAAAGTAGTTCTGAAATCTCCTAGTAATATGAGCACTCTGGAGGGCTGAGAGAGCCATCACAGCACATGGCTTTGGTGACAACAGGATTCCTTTACTCTTTAGCCATTGTATTCCTCAAGGAGCCAAAACTGCCTGTGCTATCATAGACAAAGCACTGTCTCAAAAACAGTACAGAGGAGCCAGCCCTAAAATACATGGGGTTAATGGGGTATGGGGTGGTCTCTCTCTCTCTCTCCCCTCTCTATATTCAGTTATGGAGGATATAGATGATAAGATATGACTTCAGACTAAGTGATAAAATTTATCCAATTTGGAATAATCATATGGACTGGCATTATCTCCTTGAGCCCCCAAAATACCTTTGTTGACATGTGCTCTCAACCCATCTGATCGCTTCCAAGTCATCCCATTTAGCCCAGTTGGGCCATGGAATGGGATATCTCCTACCAGAGTGGAGAGCCTAGCCTGCCAGGTATAACTTTTGATAGCACTGTGGTGGGGGCTGGGGAATGACTGTCAATGACAGCTAAATCCGTGGGGATGTTGTTAGATGAGACTCAGAACTTTCCAGGCAGAGACAGTTTGTTAGAATTTCATTACTTAAAGCTAACATTACACTAAGAGAGCATGTTCCAGCATGCATGACATTCCTAAGATAAAATCACTCCATTTTTAGCTATCAGATAACTAAGTAACTTAGTTTCTGGCTGGGGTATGCATGTGAAGGTACATCTTTCTCCTGTGGTCAATAGCCCCAAAGATGGGCATGGCCACAGCTGTCCAGAGAGTAGAGGTGTAACTCTGATTTTATGTTAAAGCCCTAGCCAGAGATATTCACATGGAGACACTTGTGCCCTTCACATCATCTGTCAACTGTCATTAACACATTAAAGAGAACTTTGAGAGCACCAAAATGTGTCGGTGTTGCATCAAGGAATGGAGACATAATTTTTGCAAGCTCAAATTTGAATGGTCCACTTCTCTCTATGCATCTTCCAACTCTCTGTCGTTTATGATTACTGGCCTGGCATATCTATAGTCTGCCTGTTACTTGGCGCATGAGCAAGTGTGTGTGTGTGTGTGTGTGTGTGTGTGTGATGTCTGTTCTGCTGGTCCCTGACAAATGTCTTTGTTCTTTATTTATTGAACAGCACAGAAATCATAGCACCTGAAATAAATCTTTAACAGAGTGTGGGAAGATATATCTTTAAGTTTTACACGACGAGTTGTTTTTAATGCATTACTTTTGCTGGCATTGTTATGATTTAATTTAAAATTTGTATCAGCAGCAACCTTTCTCACAATAATTGTTAATGCTCTTATGCTTTCATTTTTGTCTGGATCCAGGATTCTAGCCTAGTGTTTCTTATATGTAAGCCCCCAAGTCACTCATTTCTAAGGAAGAGTTGGTCCCTGAACCATCCAGGTGTATTCTCAGCCTGTTTAAGTTTAATCTGCCTTTTAGAGAACAATGTATCCAGTACTATTATGCCTTCCATTTCCCATGCAATCAGCATTTTAAGGCAATACATAGTTTTAATCTTAAGTCATGCATGTTTCTATGCCACTGACACTGAACAGTATTTGTATGTGTGTGTCATGGTTATATTTCAACAGGTTTTCCATAATAAATGTTGGAAATAGTGTGCAGATGTAGTTTTTAATGTCTACTTGCTTCTGAGTTAGTATTTGTTGGTTAGGAGTCATGAGAGTCATACTGTATTGTCCAACTGGCAATTAATATATGTGAACAAAGACAACAACAACCAGAGATAGGAGAGATATAGACAGAGTGTCAAAGGCAGAGACAGGCAGAAACAGAGACTGTCTATACACAAAAGGAGAGAGAGGGAAGGATTAAGATGGCTTTACTGCCAGAAACAAATGAGGATCCTTAAGAGTGGCAACCTTATAGCATCCTAAAGCTGAAAGGAGAAGTGGGCACAAGCCCCCATCACTAACTCAGACGCTATCTCCAAATGATAACCACTTGCAAATTAAATTTAGTTTCCTCCAAGGGAGTCTTACTGCAGAAACAAATTACCCTTAAGGTAGGCAGCACAAACTACTTTTCATGGTAGTCTGCATGCCCAGCAATAGATGGCCAACAGCAAATGAACTCGATGACCTCTTTGGAGGTTCCTTCTTTCATGAAGTCCTGAAAGGGCTTTATTTTTTCATTTTAATTTGTAATTATTTATTTTTTCTTCTAAACTATTTTTTTACCCTACAGGTCCTTTGTGTATATGTCATGCTTTCCAGTTTAGTGTTTTTATGGGATTTGTGATTGTGCAAACATGTGGGTTTCTGATTCTTGTGCCTTGTCTTAGGCTCTTCTTCTGTTGGATTATCTTGTCCAATTCTGATGTGTTACTTTTGTTTCATTTTATTATATTTTACTTAATGTTTTCCCATAGAAATCCATTTCCTTATTTTCTAAAGAGAGACATGGACGTGGTAAGAAACTTGGAGGAGTAGAGGGTGGGAAAATCATAATCAGGATAGATTATGTGAGAAAAATCTACTTTCAATTTAATGGATTTTTTTGGAAAAAGATGATGAGAAATGGCACTTGTGTCAAAGAGATGTCACAAGTGCTATAACTGTTTACAAAATTGAAGTGCAAAGTATATCTCAAATATTTTTAACATTTTATAAAATGTGACATAGAGTACAGTAAGGACGCAAATAATAAGAAGTTATACAAAACCGAGCTAGGGATTTAGAATTGTGGAAGCTTTAGAAGAAGTACTAAAAACATACTATTAGTCATAAAATCAACATAAAAATGTTCTGTTGCAAAACATAGGCAATGGGACCAAACTGCAATCCTTCATCCATGGTACCAACCGCTAATGCTATTTTCCAAAGTAATATTTAAAGTAAATTTAGACACCATATCATTCTCTCCAAGAATTATAGGAATCATTAGAGATGAAAATATGTAGGAGCCAGATTATGAGAAGATATGCATCAAAATGGTTTCTTTTGGACATGATATGGGCATTGCACTCATGGCAGCTGTGGTTGTCCACACAAGATTTGGTTCATCAACATTCCATCATGGATAGAGTAGAGGCCCCATGAGGCTCTAACTCTCCCTGAGAGGCAGACTAGAAACTCAAAATTCAGTATGCCACATACAAAAAAAGAGCATTAAAGCAGAAGAGAGAGTTGTTGGGAGGAAGGGTTCTAGCTAGAGATGGAGGGACTAGAGACGGAGGGGCTAGAGATGGTGGCTAGAGATGGAGTAAGATGAGAGAGGGCAATATGGGGTTGAAAATAATTTAAATTAATTACATAAATATAGGAAATTGACAGATAATAAAAAGTGAATTAAAAAGTGGATAGACTTCTAGGAAATATAAGAAGCTGCCTCTGCAATTGAGCCAAACATAAAATTCAGTCTTGACAAGAGAGAATGGACTAGATGAGAAAAAGAAGAAAGACAGACAAATAGGATGTTCTCCACTGGAAAATCAGACAAGCCAGTGCTGGCTACTTGCCACAGGCCAAGGCCAGTTGTAGCTGCCATGGAGGTGCCCTGTCGTCTAGAACATAGGCTCCATGGAAGCAAGGAGCTGGAAGAAGATTGTCTGAGCTGTGGAGATGTAAAGTGTGCCTGGATAAGTGTGCATGGAGAGACATGTGGAGTAGATCAGGCCATGGAGTTGGAAGCAGAAGTGTAGCTCGGGAGCCTGAACCAAAAATTCTTCTTTGGCACTCTAAAATTGATTGATGGAGAGACAAGAGGTCTGCATGAGCAAGTCACACAGGAATGTGGGAAGTTAGGGTAGTCTCTGGCAAGTCTGGATGACAACAGTAAACACAAGTAGGTGAGTCTAACATAACCCCCGCCAAGAACCTCAGAGAGGGCCTCACTTGTGAAATAATGATTCCACAAACAGCAGAGATGGCATTGTAATAAGAATGCAGAAGGCCTCACGGCAGCAGAAAGTGGGCTTCCCACATAGTGATGCTCTCCTCTAAACCGTATCAGAAACACAAACAAAGCATACACATGTCTTCTGCAACACAACACTGGCCTGCTGTCAGACTTCTGTATCAGATTTCAGTCTGCTTCATGCCTAAATAATAGTGGAAGACACAGTCCAAATGAAGGCCACTCACCAGGGGGACTCACATAAAATGAAACAGACACATAAAAGAGTTGGGAAAGAGGGAAGAGGGAAAAACATATATCCAAATAACATCAGATCTCTCACGAACAATCCTAAATCAGGGAAAGAGGAAGTGATATGATTTTAAAGTCTTCAAAGTAAATAGCTGCCAAAGAATAAATAAATAAAAATCACTACACCTGGGCTTTTGTCTGCCTCCCCTGCCAGCAACACTCCCATCTTCTGAAATGAAGCCTGCCACACAAACCCACTATCCAGTACACAAAGAAAAACTATGTGGCTACTCGTTCCCACATACTGGAGCCAGCCAGCCTCCACTCTGAGTCCATCCCTAGGAAGGCCGCACAACGGGTGTTCTTCTGTGAAATGCACCCAGAGCTGACTGATAGAAGGCTATGCATTCCAGGCTTTGGTTTTCCAAGCAGCTTATAACTTTGGACCACAGCCAAGACCAGGACTTACTCATTTGCTCTCCCTTGTTCCATGTGACTGAGCCAGTTCAAGCTCCAGGACGGGTCTTCTTGTTCAAGGTCATGAGCAATAACTTGGCAGAAGGCCTCCATGCATGGGAGAGAGAGAATTGTTGATAATCATGCCACCTCACAACAGAAAGAGAAAGTTGGGGCTCATCCTAGGGGAGTAAGGAACTGTCAGCAAGCACTATGGAGTATAGGAAGCATCCTCTGAAAGCTAAAATAAGTTATTATCCTGGAAGGAAATAAGTCAGGCCTGGATCTGGGTTGCAGAGAAGAGTTGAAGAATAACAGAGGGAGGTCCTGGAAAGTCCTGTACTGGAGGCCGGCTAAAGGCCACATGGTGGCACAAGTGGCGGATGGTACAAAAGGAAGGATAAATGTAAGTCCACTTCCAACACTGGATTGATAAGCTGAATCTATGATGGACTGTACCTTCTGATGGGTTGTGAGTGTGTTTAGTGGTGGGTATATACCTACCCACAACAGGACCACGAAGCATTGCAGGTCTACAAAGAAGTATCAGTCTTGCCCTTTCCTTAGTGGACCAAAAAGGGAAACTGGTAATGGGTTTCTGTGGAAATCTAAATGTTAGTCCCAAGTCTAGTTCCCAGGTGGGCAGTGAGAGGAGCTCACTGTCACCTAGAAACTTACAGATCTCGTTCCATGGCTGCTGTGAGTGTCTGTTGCTTCACTATTAGGTCACCAGGGTATGTGCAATTAACTTATCCCAGAGGAAGCATGGTCCTCTGCACCCCGTGTCTATCACACAGAGTCCCCTGTCCTCACACAGCAGGAACAAACCCTGGGTCCTGCTCTCCATACCTTATAGCAACCTTCCAACAGCCCCCATATCCCCTGCTTTAAAAAGAACACAGTGACAAAGTTATTTCTGGAAAAATGACATCTGGAGTTGTGCGGAGGAACCACTCTCTTTGACCCTATCACTTGCGCATCTCCCCAAATCTCATAGAATCTTCTCCCACAGAATTACAAGATCCTTGGTTAGGAAATACAGCGTTGTGCCCACGGAGTGACAGCACTCTCTAAGGAGCCCTTCCTCTGTCCCAGCTTCAGTTTCTGTCATCTCTACGCTGGCTTGCCTCTCTAGCCCCTTAGTGTGCTGACTGAGTACTTTCTTTAAGAAACCACCCCCAATAAAAATGACTCTCCCATTTTCTCCCTAGTTTTCACAAATGCCAGGGCTTCCATCTTTAGAACATACCCTTACACCAATCCAAGCTCAATCCTGGGTATAGGGGGCCCAGAGGTAAAAGAGCTGCAGGGGTGCTTTAATGAACCAGAGAGATGGAGCCTTCCCTGTCTTGCCCAGCTGAACATTCCATAAGCATCAAATTAGAATAAACATAGGACACCTAGCTACCAACTTCTTACCATTGCTGCCCTATCAAAGGCCCTGTCTGCTTGGGGATTGAAGTCCAGGGCCTTGCACTAAGGCAGAGAGCATGACTGTAGGAGTCATCTACTGGGATGATGGATGAGTAAGTGGAAGGGTGGATTTTCATAATGGTCCCCAGGAGTTACCTCCTTTGCAGGTGCAAGAAGAAGATCAGGAGGAAGAAAGGTGGCACAAAACAGAGAAGAGGGTAATAAATCCCCCTCCTTACTTGTTGACACTTCTAGAGACCTCTGTTTAATAACACAGACACACCACACACAGCATGGGCACAAACCATCACACACACCATAATACAATACAATATTCAACCACCACACTAGTCAACACATCACATACACATACAGCAGACAGTGCATTTAGTACATAAATACATACACTTATCATACCACCACTCAACAAATAGGACACTCACGACACTCAGTCATACACATATATAACATATACATATACAGCACATAGAACAGACAGAACACACAGCACATACACAAGTTTTAGACACACAACACAAATCTCAAACAAGCAATATGCATAGGCAGGTAGAGAATGTTTGGATGTTTTTCTCTCTCTCACCTGGTCCCACTGGACCAGTTTCTCTCCCTCCTCCTGGGTTACCACATCCACTTAAGAAGTAACACTCTGAGGCTTAATATCAATTACAACTGTTTGGTCAATGTCTCAGACATATTACTGGCTGGCTGTCTCTTATAAATTAACAAATTTCTATTAATCTATGTATTGCCATGAGGCTGTGGCTTACCAATGATGCTCTGGCATGTAAATCCTTTGACAACTATATGGCATCTCCCTGACTATACTTTGTTTCTCTTCGTAACTCTGTTTGGATTTCTTGCCTACCTATATTCTGCCTGGCCATTGGTCAAAACAGCTTTATTCAACAACCAATAAAAGTAACACATATTTGCAGCATACAGAGGGACATCCCATATCAGTATAGCCTCTTATTCTCTGAGGGACAATAATATTCGGAATTCACCTTCAGATCAAGCTTCACCTAAGAAATCCCCAACTGTTTCCTCTCCACTCAATCTGTTTATACTCAAGCCAGCCCCCAAACAACCATGTCCCTGACAAAAGAGTTCCTAGAACAAAAATGGATAAATTTACAAGTTAAGTATAAAGGAGGAGTAAATATACATTTACATGAATGGATGGATGGACTGGTGGATGGATAGATAGAAAGATGGGTGGCTATATAAATGGATAGGAACATGGCAGGCTGCATAGGTAGATGGTGGGTGGATGGACAAGTGGATGGATGACTACTGTGTAACTGAATAAATGTGTTGGTGGATGCATAGATGTGTAATGAGTTCATAGCTGGGTAAATGGCTTAATTGGTGGGGTAGATGGAGGAATAGATGCACACATACATAGATGACTAGATGGATGGGGTTCAACATGCTCCATGATCAGTGAGACTAAGTTTTCACAGATTGAATGATATGCCAAAGACCTGCATGAGTAACCAGAAGACTCCAGGCATTTGAGATCAAGAATAGTGTGAACAAAGTACTTCTCACTTGTATTATTAAAGCAAGTAAAACATGAGGTGATGTTTGTGATAAATACAAGTACAATGAGGGTATACACCTGATGTTGGGTCTTATCCTTGGTCATGTAAAGAAAGCCAAAATTATTCCTCTCAAGCCTTTGTCTTTCCTACAGAAAAAATGTGGATATGCCAAGACATTCTCTTCATGTTCTTGAATTCAAGCACATTCACTTATCCTAACTTATGCAATTCTTTCTAGGAGGCTACCTTGTGGGAAGAACGTTCTGCACTGTGTCCCATCCAAAATTCACAGCTTTATTACACAGGCTCCCACAGTTAGGGTATCTGAGTAGGTTATGGGTGGCGTGTGTGAATGTGTGGATGGATGGATTGGGGGATGGGTTGATGGAAGAGATGGGAGCTTGTGGGTGGTGCTAAATGGCTAGAGAATAAATGACAAATGTTTGTTCATCAAGGAGACACCTGGCAATGGGTTTGTCAATGGAAAAAATGGCGTTAAATTCTGTTTGTACATCTAAGAATAGTGTGACCAAGATGGGTTGTGTTTGCACCAGCACTCTGGAGGCAGAGTCAGGCAGATCTCTGTGAGTTCGAGGCCAGCCTTGTCTACAAAACTACCCAGAGAAACCCTGTCTTAAAAAACAACAACAAAAAGAATAATGTGACCAAAGAGCAAGGGCAAGATCACATAGTTTGGGTGTGGCTGATCAGCTACTAGAAGCTGAGAGAGGCAGGAGAAAGAAGAAAAGATAGGAAAGCTGAATCTCACTCCTTTTTGTTCACGTGGAAGGAGGGGCATGGAACAGGTGAATATGAGTCTATTTGTGTCTCCAACTCTTAATCTATTTGTGAATATGTTGCTGTGTTGGTGTATGTGTTTGTGCATGAGTATATCCATGTTTGGGGAGCATGTTTATGCTCGGGTCATGTAGGATTGTGCATGAGTCTACTTGTCTGGATGTCTGTGAAGTATTTGGTTGTGTGTCTGTGTGTGTTGTGTGTGTCTTTCATATATTGTGGCTGGGACTACCCCCTTCCTTGTTTCCTCGCTACTCCCTGCCATGGCAGAGATTGTTAGACATTCATTAAATAGCTCTGAGGAAAAGTTTTTAATATTTTGACATATTTGTGGAGCAAAACCACCCTGGAAGTTTTCTGCTTTGCCATCCCTGACACCAGTCCAGGTCAGAGACACATGTGCAATAGCAACTTGTCAGAGTTTGTACTAGCTGGCCATAGAAGGCCTTGCCCTAGAGATTGAGTCTTCACTGTCAAAACTCCTGCCATCCAATTCTACCTGTTTCTTGACCCAAGGAGCAATTCAGGTAACCTGGGTCACCAAGTGACTGTGCAGTCATGAGCCAGCCTGGATAACCCTGTCTAGGACTATCTGCTCTGCTGCTATATACGATTCTGTGTGAGTGCAAAGAGGCAGAACATGGCCATTCTGGAAAGGGGCTGGGAGGCTCCCTAAGATCCTTGGTGTTCATCCTGCTTCTTAAGCATAGAAGGACTGCCATATCTTCCTTCCTCAACCCCTCCAGGAAGCCCTCCCTGCTCCACAAGCCACTCACTATCAGACATCCCTGGAACTGCCCTTATGTTGGGCACAGAGGATCCTGGTGTGGTAGGTGATGCTGTTTACTCATCTAGTCTAAAAACTGAATTTTTTCTTACCCTATGCAAGGGCGCATGTTGACAGTACAGAGATGGTGTTGCATCCCAACTTTCATGAAGATCACCCAAATTGCACCAATGTTTGTTGCTTCATGGCACTATGCCACAGACCCAGGAAGGAGACATGATCCCACAGGTATATGTTCATAAGCAATAGCCCTTCCCCGGGTTGAATCCTGTGTTTATGTGGTCTACACCAAGTGGGATCAATTTCCTGCTGCACCTGACTTTGTAGTGAGAATACTAGCCCTTCAGAGTACCTCAGCTTGGTTAAATGGCCCTGGATTTGATTTACTTCTCCTCTTCTCCCCTTTCTTCCATATTTGTCATGGTAATGAAGTGCATAGTTCTTTGCTCCTCTATCCAGGGCAGCCTTCAGAGGTCAGGAACAGGCTTCATCCTTAAAAGGGAGACATCAGGCTCTTATCCTCAAGCAATAGGTTTGGGAAATGGTGGCTGAAGTGTCTGCACAGATGAAGGAAGCTTACCTCCTTCCTCTACATCCAGCATGGCAAGGTGCAATATATTACAGTCTTTCCCACTCACAACATGCCTTACCGTTTACACATGCTTAGTTATCATCCTTGCTACCTTGGCCAGGCTAGTGTCATCCTCCTTGCTGTTCCTATTGTCTAACCATGCCTTCTACACTGACTATACTCTCCATTATGTGTATGAACCCATTTGTCCTGCCTATAGCCATCTATGGCTCTCCACTGTCCTCAAAAGCATAGAGAGCACAAACGCTCTATGCTGGTTCTACCCTCTCTGCCCATCCCTCCTCCATCTTCAAGAAAGGCTCTAAGGCCTTTAGGGGTGTTTTTTCCACCTTGGATGTCCCCTGATTGTCTATGATCACAGTTCAGTCCATCTTTGGATAGAACAGCTTATATTTATTCCCCTTTTCCATACACACATTTTAAATGGTCAACACCTATCCAGAAGAATTAATGTTCAGGAGGCAGAGGCAGGCCTTCGAAATCTGTGAGTTCAAAGCCAGCCTAGTCTACAGAATGAGTTCCAGGGAAGGCTCCAAAGCAATACAGAGAAATTTGTTTGTCTGAAAACAAACAAATAAACAAACAAAAAAGAAATAACCGAACATGGAGTGGGAGGAGCCACAGGCAGCATAGCCTGCAAGAGCAACAAACAGATAAAATAAGAGAAAGGGCAAGCTGGCTGCAGGCAAGAGAATGGACAGGGGTGGAGAAGTGATGCAGGAAGGAGATTGGAACTTCACTTGCTGGAGAGAGTTGTTAAGGGCAACTGCAATAGTTCAAATGAGCGGTGGGTAGAGACTCAAGGTAGGCTAAAGAGTAAATCACGTGGCTATGGGGATTGTGCCCTAGGTAACAAATGCAAAGGTCCCTTCGTTAGAGCTTTTCAGAAAGGTTTCAAAGAGAGATGTGTGCAACCTTTACACAATTTCCTCCACAAACCAATTTTCAGGTAAATAAGTGGAAGCATATGTAGGAGATGTAAGCTGTTTAGAACCACACAATTGGTCAAAGGAAGAGCAGGAAGGCTGATTCCAGATTTATTGCTTCGCTCACCATGAACCATGGCTTTATTTCCCATGAGCAGTGACTTTCCTGGATGTTGGTGTTGGGATGACATTGCAGCACTGGGCATTGCCCAGAGACAAACCAGGATCTATCTAAACAGCAAATCTCAATGTGCCCAGTTGCTTATTAACTCACTTGTGCATTAACAGACTCTTCTGTACAGACCACTCATTATCACCAATTTCAGCATATTTTCCCTCATGTCTCTCACTGAATTTTCATTCACTTGCCCATTCATTTATCATTTACCAACTCAACCCATTTACTCTCTCTGTATGACTCACTTATGACAGCCTAGCTAAATCTATTCCCCTGAGTCTAGCATAAGACACAGTGATAAATCAGTGTTGTCCTCAAGCAGGAAAAACAGACAGATACAATTGGGAGGGAAACCCAGAAGTGACCAAGCCTAGAGGAGGACTCTCTTGTGGGCAGGGCTCACAGGACACTCTACTCCTGAGTGGGATGGCCAGATTCTTCCCCTTTAAGGTCACTGGTTCTATTTCCGCTCCTAGTATCCCCAGGATACTACAGAACACATCCATCTCTATAACCTTAGCTGCAAATGGAGGAGGCCATCTGACATGACGGAAAAGAGACATGTGTAATAATGGTACAAAGGCCTCAAAAGCTTTCCTGTCCCAGGTAGCACCTGAGTCTATGCTGACACTCAGCCCCAGAGGCCAGAAGATAGACACAGAGTAGGATCCACCTGAGCCTGGCAGGGCTATGGAAACATATCTCACAGCCAAGGCCACTGGGGAATAGAAAATGGCTGCATACCCTGGTCTCACTGAACTAGGAAGACAAAAATGCTCAATTGGGATAGAGGCAAATTTACCTCACTGAGAGGTTCCAGACATCAGATATACAGAAGCTGAAGTCTGAGAGAGCCTCAGAAAAGAGTCTAAAATCAGGAAGTATGTGTCTTTCTAGCATCCTGAAAGCTGACTAGTAGCTATCAGACTTTTCTGTCCTCTCTGAACCAAAACTCTAGAGTTCTCCAAGGTTCACACACCATAACTGTGACTCAGAAAGTCCCAGGTTCCCCTTCAAACAAAGCTATAAGACTTGCATGACTGGAGAAACAAAAGCTCCTGATACCAGCCCAGTCTAACCTCCTGTGGAATGAGGGCAATGCAGCCACCAAGGACAAAGGAAAACAGGAAGGCTGGAGACAAATGTTTCACTGTGTGGATATGGGCAGCTTCAGCCTGGTTGGCCTTAGAGGTATCCAGCCATGAGCTGGAGATGTCCAGACCAATGGCTCCTGAATGCCAGCCTGGTTGAGCCATAGGAGCTCTAGATCCACCTGGATCTCCCTGCCCCATTGACTTGATCACCCAAGTATCATCTGCTTCCCACCTCTCACTATCCAGAGGGCTCTGGGCTTCTTCCACTCATTCCATATCCAGTTTCTGATTCTGCACCGCAGGAAGTCCTTCGTGCCCCCTTTTGCTGCAAGTATTCCAAGGAACACTAAAGAATAAAAAGTTTAAGGGGAACTTGTATGTAAGGTGTCAGACCTCTGGTGGTACTGAACAACTGCAATCACATCCTACTTGTGAGGTGCTCTTAGATGACTACAGTCTGCCATGACTACCTGCACTATCTACTAAGGGCACTTGGGGAAGAGCTCTTAAAAGGAGAGGGAATGAAAGGTTGTGGTTCAGTGCTAAGTACAGAGCTGCCTATGCCCTTTGCTTTCATCCATGCATAAAAGCCAGCTTCAGAGTTCCCCTGATGTGATCTGCGGTCTGGCTACTCAGTGCAGCCAGTGAGCTGAGAAAAATGTAGTTCCTACTGTAGTCCATCTTTGCCAGTCCACATCTTCCATGGAACTGAAACCCTGCACCAAATGCCTGAAGAAGTCACTGCATTTTTCTTGGCCTAGGAGCATCTAGGCTTGTGGTTCCAGGCCTTTCCTGGAAATACCTGCCAGTCCTGAGTCTTGACTTGGGGATGACCAGATGTGATTTCTCAGTGCTGACATGGCTGTGTCTAAGACATTTTATAAACGAAGTAGGGGTTTCAATGTCTAAAAATTAAGAAAGGATATTTGTAAACAAGAACAATGTTCTTAGGTACAACATAGCAACAGGTGAGGGTGGCTAAGTGGTTAAGGCTTCATCGTTAACTGGACTGTGCCTCAAGTCTTTGTCCTATTATCTATATGGATATGTTGACAAGAAGGATGACAGACACTCTAGGGCTCCTGTCCAAAAGGCCATGCAAAACAGCCTGGGTTCCTCCATGAAGGGGCCATTGGTTCCAATGGCCAGTGACTATTAGATTCTGGAATATTCTTGCGTTTCCAGGTCCACAGCAGGTGATGACACTGGTCTGGGTGTACCCTCATCCCCTACTGGCTTCCTTACTCACTGATGATGATTACTAACGAACTTTGACCAGATGACACCATTGCTTACTCTAAACCTTTCTGCTGCTCCTTGAGGCAGAACTCTTGAACCATGTGACATATAAGAATGAGGCAGCCCAAGGATACAATCCCCCAGCCTCCTCCCTGGGGCTCCTTCAGGATCAGTAGGAGTGCTGCAATTTGTTGGATGCAGGGACATATATGAGGTCACATGTGGCAAACAGCTTGGTCTCTATTCTCTCAACTCTTGGCTCAAGTAACATAGACACCCACAAGAAAGCAGGTGCAAATCACTGAGAGAATAGAGTCGGAAGAGGGAGTTGAACTGATGAGTGTGTACTTAAAGAAACATGGATTTATCCAGCTTAGTAGGGAGTACATGTTGTAAATTAAAGGCTCCTTTATCCTGGGGATGGATATATATATATATATGTGTGTGTGTGTGTGTGTGTGTGTGTGTGTGTGTGTGTGTGTGTGTGTGGCACAGCACTTACCTGGATTGTTCATGACCCTAGGTTCAATCCCCAGCACAATAGACAGAAATTAATTAATTAGTTGATAAGGAAGTTAGTCATAATTCTGTAGGCCTGAAATCCCAGGTAGTCAGAAGGTTACAAGTTCAAGGTTAGCTTGGGCTACAGAGAAAGTTCAAATCCACCTTTGGCAACCTAGTAACACCTTATGATCAGACCAAGTAGTGAAAAAAAAAAAACAGCATGGTGGTACACTCCTTTACTCCAAGCACTTGGAAGACAGAGGTAGGAGGATCTCTGAGTTAGAGGACAGACTGGTCTGTAGATCAAGTTCCAGGAGAGCCAGGGCTAAACAGTGAAACTTTATGTCAAAAAACTAAAGGGGAAGAGCTTATACCTTTGTGTTAGAGTGCTTGTATGATGTGCAGAAGGCTCTGGGTTCAGTCACCAAGGCTAAAAATAAAACCAAGTTGTATTGGCTGAGGGACAGTGTGTACCCTTGCTCTTTTCTGGGTCCTTATCATGTCAGGCTTCTTGGGAGACCCCAAAAAGGGCTAGCCTCCCCATATAGCTTTTTATGAGCTCTGAAAAAACCATGTAGGGTAGTTTTTTGTGATCACCCTACTGAGGATCTAGCCCTGGACTAAAAGAAAGCAGGGGTTGTGATATGGAAAGTATGACATCAGGGAGGCCTTGCAGTTGCTGCTGACCCATGCTAAATGCAGAGTGCTTCTGAGTGTAAGGAAAGCTGCACCCAAAATCTTCGTCTTTGACCAGCTGCTCTTGTCACTGATATGTGAAACCTGAGCCCTACTAGTCTTCATATCTGAACTATCTTCTTGCTTCCCATGACCTACCCATTGGAAAAGAAGCCCCAACATGCCTGGGGTCGTCCTACTAACAGGTGTGTCTAAAAATCATGTACCCATAATGCTCACACATGCACACACGCGCGCGCGCGCACACACACACACACGCACGCACGCACGCACGCACACACACACACACTCCCCTCTGTGGGAATTGCGTGCACTCTTCAGCTCCTCAATTCCATACCACAACTTGTGGAAAATGACAAGCATCAGTGTCACCAATTTCATCTCTGAGCAGTGTCCTCAGCAACCTCTCACAGACACATGCTCTCAGGCCGTCACCCTGTCACAGATTTCTAGTGTTGATAAGTGGATCTTGGGACATGTTTGAGCAGGACACCTGGCCTTCATTTCTATTGTGTAAGCTCTGCTGGCTTCCTGCAGGTAGCTGGTGGCCATCCACCTAAATTAATTTGCTGGGACCCAAGAATGTCTCATGACTCTCTGGAAGAAAATAAAAGGATTCTGTGAAAAATAAATAAAAAAGATAGTACATCAAAAGAATATATGGAAGTGGGTGGGGGAGACTTGTTGGTAAGAAAGATTTCAAAGGGAGAGGAAGGGGACAAGAAAGGAATATGGGGTAAAAATAACTAAAATTCTTTATGTAAACATATGAAAGCTTAATAAAAACAATCAAGCACTCAATAATCAATCATTGGCTGGGTGTGGTGCCACAGGGCTTAAATCTCTGTGCTCTAGAGACAGGCGGATCTCTGTGGGTAAGAGACCAGCTTATGTACACAGTGAGTTCCAAGCCAGGTAGCACTACATAGTGAGAGATGCTGTCTCAACACACAAACCACACACACACACACACACACACACACACACACACACACACACACACACACTCAAGTACTTATAGTTACTAGGGAAGAATGATAACAAGAAGTGTGTCAGGAGATATGAAAGGCAAAATCCTAAAATCTGGCAATATCTCTTTCTATAAAGTTAAATGTATGCTTTCATGGGCTGAGCAAGGGACTGGCATTAGAGACAGAAGGACTGGAGAAAACACTAGTGCTTCAAGGTTACTTTGTTTGTAAATGCCAAAGCAGAGGAATTTCCTAGTTACCTTGATTCAGGATGACTGGAACTTTCTACTTTTAGGAAAAATGGGGTCATTCAACATACAGTTTGCCAAGAGAAACCTGATTCATCGACCTTGTCTGCTGAAGCCTCCTGCAAGGGTTCAGCCCCAAACAGTGGCCTCTGGTCCATATTGCCTAACTAGAGGAAAACACTTGGAAACTTCTGAAATAAAAGTGAGGACACTTTGAACAACTGAAAGAACATATATTCTAGTGTGCAGTGATTCCACATAAAGGCACAAGTTCTTCACAAACAAACAAATACAGCTAGCATGATTTTAAATAGAGTATCAAGATTTCCTTTTTGATCAATTATTTTTCGTTTGTTTCTCAAGACAGGATTTCTCTGTGTAACAGCCCTAGCTGTCCTGGAACTAGCCCTATAGACCAAACTGGCCTCAAACTCACAGAGATCGCCTGCCTCTGCCTCCTGAGTACTGGGATTAAAGGCGTGCGCACCACCACTGTTCAGGTAGATCAATTAATTTTATTTTTTTAATATGTAGGAAAAACTCCACTGAATAAAAATAGAGAAGCAGTACTGGCATCGGTGTGTACTGTGGAGGCAATGGCACTAAACGGAGCCCCTGAACCAAGGCCTCATGCACAGGAATTCTATAAATGCTAAAGGATACACCAAGCGACTCAGGACACTGGGGTATGAAGGGCTGTTTAATAAATGGTACTGGAGCTGTCACTTAAAAAGCATCTGACCCAATCCCAGTTACTTCAGAGGCTGAGCCAAGTGGATTACAAGCTCAAGACCTGCCCACCTGTGCTGTAGAGTGAGTTAAAAGCCAGCTTGACAGTTTGGGCAACTTAGTGAAACCCTGTTAGAAAATTAAAAGCCAGCAGGGTTATAGCTTAGAGAAAGAACACTTTCCTGGGTTTTTAAAATGAGGTCCTTATTTTATTTCCCAGCACCACAGAGTAAAAATTAAACATGAATGTACCTTAGGGTCCAGTAATTCACTCTCCAATATTTACATAAGACAAATAAAAACATATCCACAAAATGCCCATAGCAAATTTCATCATAATAGTACCACACTGGAAATGGGTTACCTACTATGATCTATTAAATAATGGAATCCTACTCAGATATGGTTAAAGAGCTAAATGTTGATAGTGTAACAGTATTCCAGTTATGATTTATCTGTCTCAATAGCATTATTCTGACTTAAAGTACACACACACACACACACACACACACCAATGCCGTATGATTCACTGTGTGTGGTATTAGAGAAGATTTAAAACAAACTTTATGACAGATCGCACACACGATGTCCACTAGGGTTGGGAGTAACAAGATGACGGCAGAGAGCAGTGAGAGTGCTTTTGCAGAGGATGCAAATGTTCTCTTCTTTTGCAGAGGATGCAAATGTTCTCTTCTTTTGATGATAAGCAGATAGCGATAGGTGTGCATGCCTTTGCCAAAACATAGGTATACTTTAAGATTTTAGCATTTCATGTAAAATTACATTTAAAATAAGGTAGTATAAATTGGATGGCCATGCATGAGACCCTAGTCTCCACCTCCAGTACTTCAAATAATTTTATTATAATTATACATGTGTATATGTATATACACATACATATATACCTTAAGATCCAGTAATTTACTCCTACAATTTATATAATGCAAATAAAAATGTATTCACAGGAAGCTTTAAACGATGAAACAGCTACTTAAGATAACTTATTTAATTGTTTGCTATACAATAGAGCAATATAGTACTCATAAATATTTTGTGATTATATAATTATGAGACACAACTCAAAAATGAACACCTCAGAATCTAACGTCCAGTTCCACTAAAACCTTTCAATATGTTTCAGCTTCTTCCACATCCCTCAAATTATCTGTGTTATTCTGGATTTCACTACCAATCTTTTAAAGAGCAGTTCTGCTGGACAGGCTAGGACAAGAGATTTGCAACTTCAAAGGCATTCGGGGTTGTAGTATTAGCTCAAGGTCAACCTAGGCCACTTAGTGATACTCTGTCTCAAAATAAAATTTAAAGCGTGTGTGTGTGTAGCTGGTTCTCTCATTCCACCTTTACATGAATTTGAGGGATCAAACTCAAGCCATTAAGTTTATATGAAAAGCACCTTTACCTGTTAAGCCATATCGCTGTTCCCTAGATTTTTAAATTTTAATTATGGCGTTTCTACAATAGATTTAGTTGAGCATTAATAATAATCCAGGAGCTCACTACCTCGCTGTCCCCTAGACTTTAAAATTTTAATTATGGCCTTTCTAGAATAGATTTAGTTGAGCATTAATAATAATCCAGGAGCTCATTAAAGCCTTTAAGCTACTTAGAATTTTTTAATTTTATGTTTGAAATACTTAAGTGGGTGGTATAGCAAAGAGAGTTGACAGCACCTTTGCTAGGGTTCCTGGTAGTAACTAACTGGCATGAAATCCACCCATGGCATAGGGCCAATACCTTGCGGACTAGAAAATCTAGGACCACTGGGTGGCGCAGGGATACCTAAAGGTGCTTGCCTGTAGGAGGGAATGTGGAAAGCTGTAAGAGTCCAGGGCTCAGGGATATGCTTCCCAGACGCCCGGAAGGCCCCTGTGAAGAAACTGCGCGCAAGGATCGAGAGCCTGCGGGAGTTTGGGCTGTTGCCCGAGGCCGCTGAGATGCGGCAAGCGACTGGATGGACGCCACGTGGGGCTACTAGGGGGTGGTTCCGGGAGCGCTCGTCCCGGATCGTTGCCTTTCTCCATCTGCACATACGCAGACCAAGCTGGACCACTCGGAGGTGCTGGAGCTGATGGCGCGCGCGGTGAGTAGCCGCACCGCGTACCCGCAGGGGAACAGGCCACTGGAGCCTGCCAGTGGTCGTGAGTGCATTTCCTCAGCTGGCTCAAGCAGTGCAGCGCTGGCCTCGTCTGTCCCAATGTTGGGCGGGAGGTAGCAATAGCTGCTCGTGGTGCGCGGAGCATTGCTTTCGATCTCTTATTTTCGGGTGAGAGCAGAAAAGGCTAAGGGCAGAATCTAGGGAAATCCTTGCCACCTGGTTACATACAGGAGATGTAAGTGCCACGTACCAGGCGATGAGACCTCCTTCGCTGCCAAATTCCGGAACCACCTACTCTGGCTCTGCCACTATGTAAGGTCAGCAGCTTTTAGGGTCTTCTGGGAAACACCCTGGCTGGACTGGCTGAAGACCCTTGGCTTGCGGAGCTGGCTCGTGGAAGGAGCTTCTGTAATCCCTTTTGCCCAGCCCCCAAGGTCCAGGAGACAAACCATTTCCAACCTGAAAAAAGCCTAAGAGTTTAACTGAGTCAGGAACCCTCTGAGGCTGCATTTAATGCTGGCACTGGGCAGCTCAACCATGGGCCTAATCCAAAGACTAGAGGCCCTATTGATGACCAACATTAGTGTAAGGCCTTCCCAAATTTTAATCACCTATGCCTAAAGTTCAGTTGTGGCTAGGTACAGGATCCTGTTGTAGCCCCCTCCTCCCTTCCCCACAAGCAAATTGGTTTGGAAGAAAGCCTCTGATGACTGGCCTAGTCTTTATTCATGTTCCTGAGGGGTGTGTTTGTATATTTGTGTGTAGCAACCCCCTTTTAGTTGTATATAATTAGTATACAAAGTAATGGATTTTCATTATGGGCTTTTCATACATACTTAATTTTTTGCTGATTCTCTCTCCCTGTCCCCTTCAGTTCCTTGACCCTCCCACCATTCCTTCCCATTAGCCTCTCTTCTGCTTTCATATTTTGTTACCCTCTTTTTTCTTTCTTCTACGCACTCCATAACCCTCCCTTAACACCTCTTTTTTCTGCTCTTATGATGTTTTCTAGTTTCATGACAGAAACACACACACACACACACACACACACACACAGAGAGAGAGAGAGAGAGAGAGAGAGAGAGAGAGAGAGAGAGAGAGAGAGAGAGAGAGAGAGACTGGAGTAATGCATTTGCGGACCCTACAGGACTGAAGCAGGTGGATCAGAGAATCTTGCAGCGCTATCAAAGCTTCCCACACTTGAGCAGATGAGGTGGCTCAGCAGGTAAGAGTGTTTGCTGCCAAAGCCCAGGACTTGAATGCCATCCCTGAAACCCAGAAGGTGGAAGGAAAAAAAAAATAAAAAACAAAAACCAAAAACCTCCCACAGATTGTTCTCTGACCTCCATCACGTGCCCCTGGCACACAAATAAACACATATAATTGCATTTGTAAAATTATAAGCTTTCCACCTTTACCTGTGCCAGTGTTAAGTGCCAGGCACTGTGTGGTATCTGGAAACAGATCACTGGAGTCACAATGATCCTCCACTGGACTATGTACTAGTGTCCTTGTGGGTAGGGTCAGTCAGATCTTTGCTGTCATGACCCTAACAGAAGCTTGAATTTGTCACTTCAGCCAGACGACTAGAGCAGGCAGTTTTACTCTACAGCATTGCTTAGTTTCCAGAAAGGAGAAAGGTTCTTCATACAACTTGTTTGCCGCACACTTGATTTTGTTTTCAGCCAGTTACCGCCAAACATTCCAACTGCATTAAGTGAAGAATTTCAGATTTAAGTTTGAGGTAAAGACAAGATGGGCGTGGTGGCACACAACTGTGATTCCAACTTTCAGGATACTGAGCCAGGAAGATGGGGATTTGGAGCCTAGCCTGGGGTATATAAGATGTTTAAATCAGCAAGAACCATAACAAGAAAGGAAGGGGATTAGGGGAAATGTGACATGTGTAAAATTTAAGAGCATGAGTTTAGACTATTCTGGGCATTGCGTTAGCCTGCTTTGGATGGGTATGGCTAATTACAGTCGTCTTATTTGGAGAGCTATTATTGTTGTTGTTGTTGTTGTTTTGTTTTATAAGACAGGTCTCTCTGTATAGCTTTGGCTGTCCTGGAACTTGTTCTGTAAACCAGGCTGGCCTGGAACTCTGAGAGATCTGCCTGCCCCTGCCTCCAAAATGCTGGGATTAAAGGCATGTACCACTAACACCTGTCTTTTTTGGTGAACTTTTGCTTGACCTTAGGCTCTTTGCCAATTGGAGTGGCTTTAGGAGTCTCAACCAACCACTCAATTAACAATGCAGATACACCTTTTTTTCCATTGTTTCTAGGTATCATCCTTCGTTCATTTGGAGTCAGAAGGGGTTAGAAGCAAAATAGCCAGGGGAGAGAAAATATTACTTCTGGTGCCTTCTCTTGTTACTCACTCTGAGATCCCAACCCAGGATCTACTGACTTTGAAAGGGAAATGAATAAAACTTCTGGGGCTACCTTAATTTGAAATTTGTTGTTGCTTGCTTCTGCAAAGTATAAGGCAAATGTAGAGATCTGTGATATTGTTTATCCTGTTGTAGAAAAATATTAAATAGACATAAGTAAAACAAAATACTTTAAACACTCCGAATTTTTCATTTAGTGAAAATGTCATTTTGTGCCCAAACTTTCTATTTTTATGTAAATGTAGTATCTATCACAGATCTCCTTGTATATTGTTTGTGGGACAGTATAAGAAATATATATATATATATATATATATTAGATTTTCATGCTAACTTCAACATATATTTTACATTTGAAGTGTTGAAATATCAAAGTTATTTTAGTGGAGGAAATATTACATATATAAATGTATTTCAGTTATGTAAGAGTACATAATCCCACATTTCTACAGCTGTGAAATGCATTGAAGGCTACAGTCGTAGCTAACTCTAGGATATATAATTTTTTATTTTTAAGAAGTTTGCTAGTCTTTATTTTGACTGTGTGTATGTGGTCTACATGTGAGTATGTGCATGTGGATACAGGTGCCCGTAGATGTCAGAGGCAAGTGATCCTCCTGGAACTGGAGTTAACAGGCTGATGTTAGCTGCACAACATGGGTGCTGGGAACTGAACTCAGAACCTCTGCAAAAGCAGTATGTGCTTTTAACCACAAAGTTTTTACTGCAGAGGTCTTTCAGAAATTTCCTTGCTTATTCCTAGGTCATTTTTTGAGGCTAGTGGAAACTGAAGGAATTGAACATCAATCTGACTTCAGAGACTATACTCCTTCCATGATATTCATTCTATCATTCATAAAGGGAGACTGGAATCCAGAGGCTTGCTCAACGTATATCTCCCATACCTTCTGCAACCATCTAAAACTATGTTACAATAATAGTTTTACTTCCAAGTTTTAAAAACATTTGTTTCAACAAATTTATTACAAAACTGAAAAATAGCACATATAATTATATGTATTTCCCATAGATTTTCCAAATTGTGGCATCTCTAATAACCACAGGAAAATTATCTGATACAGGTCATCAGCATTAACACAAACCTCTTTGGAAATTCTAGGGTTATTTTATTTTATTAATTAATAATTGTGTTGAATAAGTGATGCTTTAATAGTAATTTTTGTCACCAGGCACCAGGTTCAACTTCTCTTACCAGGTAATTGTGTGACTTTTGGCAAATAATTAAACTTCTTGAAATTCTACTTTCTATTCTCTTAAGCGGAAATATTAAAACTGCCATAATGAGCTGACATAAAATTTAAACTAGATAATATAGGAATCAGTGACACATGGTAAAGAATGCATAACTACTAAAAAATATTTTTGTTATAACAGTCACCCTGTAGTTGATGACATTCAGAATGAAATCCCTGTCCTAGTCACATGAAGAGAACCATTGCTATATATTAAAGGTCACTTTTATACATCTTGTTCATTATGTACAATGTAAGCAATGATATTGCATTCAGGCTCCAGTGGAGGGCCCCACAGCAAAATCCTGACTCTCATCTGCCTGGCTCTGAATATCTGTTTGTTTCTAAGATGGTCCTGACCACACTCCATTTCAGCCTGGAAAAGCAAGACTCATTTCTAATGTGACTATTTGCCTGGGCTAGATGGGTTCCTCATGGGAAGAGAATCATTTCTAAGGGCACAAATAGATTCTTCAGAGCCATTAATTTGCAGTCTGTTGCAGTCTTCAAAGAGAGTAGAAAGAAAGGAGGTACATTCAAATTTTGAGTTTTTTCCTATAAGATCAAAAATATTTTTGTATTCAAGGTTAAAATTTCATTAAAAACTAGAATCAGTTTAAATGGAGAAATGGTAATATTATGAAACATTTCAACTTTGGTTCCTTTGTTATTACTCTGATTTTTCATTTTTTTCTATGCATTGTAAACTGAAAAACAAATCCAGTGAAGATGGTGTGATATGCTGAAACGTAAAGAAAATATGAATTCTAACCTTGTATTTGCTAGCAAAGGATCACACGAGCATAAGAAAGTTCATCCCCTTATTTGATGTGATTTTAAAAGAAGCGATACTGACTGGACATTGGTTTGTATTAGTTTGATTACTGAAACTCATCACTTAAGTTTCCTGGTCAGGGATTTTACTGCTATTTCCCAGTTACTTGGTTTTTTGCTCAATGTCCTTAGAAGGGTGATGCCTTTGACTAAGGTAATCATGCTTTGTGTTTCACACTGTGTCTTAATATCCTTTCTGTTTATTTTTAAAATGTCTCTATCTCTGCAATTGCTTTTACCAGTCCTTGGCATGCTATCACTCACTGTGTGATCATTCACCCCTAGTCAGCAAGGCCTCAGTATCCTAACATAGGACCTGAGAATCAAGAGGTGGTAGCTCACTGCTGGTTTAATTTGGCTGACTGTACTTTTAAAATAAACTTCTAAGAAGATGCAAAAGTAGAAGGACCACAGACTAAGTTCTATCTTGTTTGGCTTAACTTGATATTAATTCTGAAATGGATTTGAATAGTCTTCAATATTTCCTGTATTTATTTTATTTTTGCAATACTGGGGATTGAACCTAAATCATCAGACACTATCCTCAGGTGTTCTGCCACTTAGCTATTTCCTCAGGCCTCTTTTCACTTTTTATTTTGAGATGGATCTCATTAAGGTAGTTGGATGGACTTTCAACACACTCTGAGCTCAGGTACACCTTGACTTTCTGATCTTCTTGCCTTAGCATCTTGAGTAATGGGGATTACAAACCTATTTCATTAAGCCTTAGCATGTGTCCTTTTAAGTTTTAATACACAGTTAGATAGGTACTTGGAGTTAGGACCTAACTTATAAGTAACTAAAATCTATTTGCGCTTAGAAGCCATGATGAACCAAAAGTTGTTTCCCAACATATACTAAACTAACTGAATAATCTAATGTGCTAATATACTGGTCTTCGATTTCATTTATTCATTTCCATTAAACAAATACATTTCACTTGGACCTAAACTAAGGAGTTCTCAAATTAAAAGTTATATAATTTTTGGTAATTATATGTTTCTGAAAGACTTGTCTTAATATGAATCAGAAAATATTCTTACTGTGTGTTATTTGAAATATTTCATTCTGTTATTTCTCCTTTTATTCCTTAAAGATAATCACTTGTTAAATGTTTAAGGGCAACATAGAAAGTACATGTAATCATGACTAAACCATTCATTCCTTTATTGGAAATCTGGTTAAGCTGATTCCATAATAACTGAATGATTGGCATAGATTCTTGCTGAAATAAGTAAACGCATCATTAACCATGAATATTATCTGTTACAATTCATTTTGGGGCCTAGTAGCAAATCATTGTCTTTGGCATTACTCTCTGAAATCTGGGAGAGTTATTTAATTCTAAAATCTTGAATTTCTCTTTTTTTTCTTACCTTTCTACAGAATTGAGCTCTATGCCCTAGGCAAGATCAAGAGGGAAAGCAGCTAACAGTATCTTATATCAGCTTCTTCAAAGTCGATAAAGACTGGAGGAAAATCAACCAGAAAAGCTGTACTCATATGGCCACACATGTGAACTACCAGGAAATATACCAAAGTACAACCTCTTCTTGAGGTAAATGGCAGCTTAAAGGTATGTGTCTTTTTTTCTGCCTTGGTTTTTGCAGCCATCTTTTCCAGTATTAAGAAAATCACTTATTTTGCAGTTAATAGTAATTTATTTCTAAAACAAGTGTCTCTTATTCTTGGAATAATACTGTATAATAATGTACAGAGTACAGGAGTTTGCTCTGAAAAGACCTCATCTGTAGTCCTGGTTTTTCCATGTACTATATATTTGAGTTTAATGTTACTTAACTTCATCATATATAAACTGGGAATTAAATATATTAAATATTGTTATGAGAATTGAAAAAAGATAATGTAGGTAAAATTATTGATATGTAGTAAAGAAACAACAAATATTCCTCATCTTGGTCCATTATAGATTAAAATGATATTGTTTGTATTTTTGTTATGAAAACAGGGCATGTGAATGTCTTTTGTTATTCTATGTCTGATACGGACAAAGCAGGCTGGGACAGAACACATGATTGGTGGACCTGGTTGGGACTAAATGGGTGATATGGTTTGGGTGGGATGAAGTCAAGTGGACACAGGGAGCTTTGCTGGCACACAAGATTTGCATCAGAGACAAAGCCTGGAGGTTGGGGGGCAGCTCAGTCAGAGCTGACCAGAGTAGGCCTGGTACTGTGTGCAGGGCACGGGTTAGATCTGGGAATTTGGAAAGGTGCCTGGATGGGAGATTCAGTTGGATTCACCAGGTTGGGCCCTAATGCAAGATGTGCAGGACCTGGCTTGGCAGAGAGTCTGGATGTGACATTGTGAGTGTGAAATGTCCAGGTGGTATTAGGGGTCCCTGTGCTGGCTACAGGATATGTATTGTGGCTAAGACATTCTTTGAAGTTATTTTGTCAGGTTTTGCCACAGCAAAGAAAATAGTTATTAGAACATGGTCTTAACACAATGAGCAAATGCACTTGTATATACACAGCATGCACACTTCTGAAAGTAGCCCTAAGCAACTGGTTCTAATTGTTTCCTGCAGAGACCAGAAAAGGCGTCACATCCCCTGGAAATGGAGTGACAAACAGCTGTGAGCCACCAACTGGGTGCTGGGAATCAAACCCAGGTCCTCTAGAAAAGCAGCCAGTACTCTTAAATGTTGAGCCATCACTCCAACCCTTAGTTTTAATTTTTGGAGAAACTTCCATACTGATCCCAATAATATATTAATTGTGCTCCCACCAGTGACAATAAGGATCCCTCTTTTTCCTCATATTTTTACTTTGTCAGTTTCTTTAATGATAGCTATTCTGACTGGTTTGGTTTGCTAAATATCCTACCATAGAGACTTTCATATCCATATTGATTGCTATTCTACATACCATAACAAAGAAATGGAACCAGCCTAGATGACCATTACTAAATGAATGAATAATGAAGATGTGGTACATTTACAAAATAGAACATTGTTTAGCTATAAAGAAAAATGAAATCATGAACATTTCAGGGAAGTGAATGGACCTGGAAAGTATATTAAGTGAGATGACAAAATTCAGAGAGAAAAACTGCATGTTCTCCTTCCTATGTGGATACTAGGTTATATTACGCTTGTGTGTGTGTGTGTGTGTGTGTGTGTGTGTGTGTGTGAGAGAGAGAGAGAGAGAGAGAGAGAGAGAGAGAGAGAGTGTGTGTTGTAAGTGCATATAGAGCATAACATTTAGAAAGGAGACCAAGACAGGGTAATATTCAGTGATGAGGAAAGAGGGAATGCAGGCAAAACAAACAAACAAACAAACAAAAAACCACACAAGTCATGAATAAGGATATAATGTTATTTTTTCTAGTTTCAACCCTGCATAGTTACTTTTTTCTTTTTTTGTGGAGGATATGTGTCCAAAAATGTAACAGATAGCTGAAATGTAAAACCCTAAGGGAAGTTCCATGACTTCAGAATGGCCGGGTTAACAGGGCAGAAGTTCACTGATGTGTACAGAGTTTGGACTAGGCAAATATTTATTTGTGTGGCCACCTTAATTAAGCTGTGTAATGGTTTTATCACAATAAAGTGATTTTAGTTTATAACAAAATAATTTTAAGATTTCAAAATCTTGCCTGGCAGTGGTAGCACATACCTTTAATTCCAGCACTCAGGAGACAGAGTCAGACAGATGTCTGTGAGTTCAAAGCCAACCAGGTTTACAGAATGAGATCCAGGATGGCCACATCTACACATCCCATTGAAACCCTGACTCAAAAAACCAAAAAGAAAAAAATTTGAATTCACTGGAGATTAGTAATCATAAAGAGGGGCAATTCATGAGATCTAACAGTTGAATAACAAAGAAATAGTGACCTAAAATGAAGATAAACCGATGTGTAGAATATATCTGTGGTAACAAACACAATGTTATGCATGATCCACTTATAGATACAGGAATCTCTTGTGGCAACTGGTCTCAATACCGATATAGTGAGGAAGGCAGACATACTTTCCAAAATCAGTTGGCATAAGTTAGTAGAAGGCTAAATAGAATTGTCAAGAGTAAAGTTACATTTTTCTTCTTTAAATTCTGTTGTGGCTTGGATGTAAACTGTCCCCAGAAGGCTATGTATTTGAACACTTGATCCTCTGCTGGTAGTACTCTATTTGGAGTTAGAGGTTAGCTCAAAGAGGTGCACAACTGGGGACAGGCCTTGAGGATTTTAATCCAATCTTGCTTCGTGTCCTTATATTTGGCTCTCAGGACTATACTACAAACAGATGCTATATGCTCTTGCCATTTTGGGTAAACCCCAAGGCTCTGTACCTTCCGTGCTATTATGGGCTATATACCCTTAAACCTTTTGAGCTCAATTAAATCCTTCTTCCCTTAAGTTGCTTCTGTCAACTGTTCTGTTACGATGAGGCTAAAAGTAAATAATGTAGAAAATTTGTACTGCAAGAGGGGTCACTGCTACGATTAACCTAGCCATGTGACTCACAACCTTCAGAAATTGTTCAGGAGAAGGATATGGAAGAGTTTGGAACTACAAACTAGAGAAGCCCCAAAATATAGTCAGCAGAACTCAAAGAGCCATTCTGGTAAAAGTTTAGAAAACCAAAATCCAGATATAACAGTGGAAGTGAAGGTCTGACACCTGAGGTTTCAGGAAGGAATAAGGACTTCACTGGTAGTGGTCTTCATATCACTCATGTTACATTCTGGCAAATAACTATGGGTATAATATCTACATGTCCTGAAAATTTGAGTGAGGCTAAATTCAAAGAGACTACACCAATTTATTTGGAGGAGGAAATTTTAAGATTGCATAACATTTTAGGTACTTTTACCCAGGTTTACAATGAGAATGGAGAGAAAACAACAGAGCAGAAAGATGTAAAAATGCACCATTTGGTAACAAAAGCAGTGTGAATATATTTAAAATGGTAGACATGTCATGTGTAGACAATGACTCTAATTCTTAAAGAGCTTGGTATCAACAAAATTTGCACTGGAACAGTGAGAATGGTGTCTTAAGGGTAAGACCCCAACAACCCAAAGTTCTAAGATATAATACAAACTCATTTTGAAACCTTGATTTAAAACTAGCGTGCTGGAACTGAAGAGATGTCTCAGTAGCTAAGATCACATACTATTCTTGCAAAGGATCTGAGTTCACTTCCCAATATTTAGGTTGGGTGGCTCACAACTGTCTATACCTCCAGTTACAATTCCAATGCCCTCTTCTGATCTCCATGGACACGGACACACGCACACGCGCGCACACACACACACACACACACACACACACACACACACACGACTGGACCCAATGCCTCCCCATACACAAATTAAAAATACATAAAAGTAATAAATAGAAGTAGAATTTTTGAAAACCAAAGAAGCCCCCCCCCAGAGTTCCTTGCTCAAACAGGGAAATGATTTCCCTAGTTTTCCCACTCAAACATGTGGAGGCCACAAGAGCCATTGTGCACCATGTGGTGCTAGTTTTACAAGCATACAAAATGCATTAGTTATGTAATTATGAAGGTTTGACCCAAAACATCAGAGGGGAAGCCTGTGAGTCTAGGCGGTGTTTAACAGGGTTATACACCCTGAAGAGAGGCCTGGATAGGCTGCTGTATGCAGCTGTTAAAGTGAATCCTAAGGCTGCAATGAAGACACTAAGATAAAGGAGATGCCAGAAATGTCAAACATCTACTGAGGAAAGTTGAAAACATTGAGTAGAGTCACACCAACAGAGACAACATATATGTTGCAGGAAGCAAGGCTGGAGAGCCAAGCCTAACAGAACCTACATTGTGCCATCATGCATCACAGCGCTGCAGAGACTGGTTGTTCTGAGGGTTCTGGTCTTGTTTATTTCTGCTCTTACCTTGCTGTTCTTCCACCCCTTACTTTTGCCATACTTTGTGTATTGAAAGTATGTAACTTGGATCTTTTATTTTCTTTATTTTTATTCCGTGTGTATAGGCATTTGCCTGCATGTAAATGTACCAGGTGCATGCACCGCAGCTGGAGTTACAGATGGTTATGAGCTGCCAGGTGGGTGCCAGGAACTGAACCTGGGTCCTCTGCAAAAGCAGCAAGTGCTCTTAAACACTGAGCCATCTCTCCAGCCCCTGGATTTTTTTTTTCTTCTTAAAACTACAGCTTACAGCTAAGAGTTTACCTGAAACTTTGGACTTTAAAGATTTGGGTCTTCTCATACTGGTGTTGAGAATATTAAGACTATGGGCATTTTTTGAAGTTGGACTGAATACATTTGTATTATGAGATAGTCTCGAGTCTATGGTGGAACACTACAGTCTGAATATAAGGCTCATGTGTTTGAACACTTGGTCCTCAGCTGGTGGTGCTGTTTGGGGAGGTTTCAAAACCCTGAGAAGGTGGAGCTGAGCCAAGGAAGTCTGTCACTGGAGGCAGGTCTTGAGAGTTATAGCCTGGACCTGCTTCCAGTTTTATCTCTGCTTCCTGGCCCAAGCCATGCACCAACAAGCTGCTATGCACTGTCGCTGCTGTCATGGATGGAGTCCCCGCTGCCATGGATGGAATCCCAGCTGCCAAGGATGGAGCCCCCGCTGCCATGCCTTCCCTCCCAAGATCAACTGTATCTCCTCAAACTGTAAGCCAAACTAAAACCTTTCCTCCCTTGGGTGTTTCTATCAGGTATTCTCATGGTGAAAAGATAATCAATATGGATGCTAGCCCGTTTCTAATATATGATCACCAACATTTGTGATTTATAGATGATCTGATTCTCTAGTATTGGCAGAAAGTAGAAAGCTTTTAAACATTTGCTCCCCATTTTATTGGTAGATAGCTTAAGAATAATTTCAATTCTGCTAGTACTCTGTAGCTATGACCAGGCAGGGAGATAAGGTCTTCGGAGACTTTGCAGCTCTATGGGTGATTTCACAGATGCATTTCAGACAGCTTCTATAACTTCTATTTGTGTCTAAGGTCCTATGGTTGGTAATAACAGAGCTACTGTAAGGCTTCTATTTATAAAAGATAAACATTTTTTTTTCCTTCCAAGAGTCTTTCTTTGTAAAGCCTAATTAACGAAGATAACTAAGCTTCACATTTGTAATGTAAGTAACTCTTTATAAGGCCATGGACTTATAAAATATAAATTTCCAGGAAAAGTATCCTTAGCACCTTAAGAACCTGACCAAGGTATCGTCTCAAACTGTAATCATTTGCTTAAAGGGGAGCTAAGAAGTTCCATTACTTCTTTGTGAATCCCATGGACTACAACTACCTCTATTTGCAGATGAATTTAGGATGAGCTGAAGTGAAAAAAGAAACATTAACTTTGTGCCAAAAAAAAACCATGTTTTGTATAGTTTAAAACTCCCGTATAACCTGTGGCAAATGTCCTACTTTAAATAGATAAAAATTATAGGAGGCCATTATTTGGGATTCTAACTTCCTGTAGGAAGCCCCAACAAAAGCATAATAAATATCGAAACATTGTTGCTCATACTGAAGCAAGTTATCTGAACTTCCAAGAATGAGAGATAATAATGCAGTTTCTCAAACAGGCCAGTTATAGTCGGCATGAAAATGAAGTTCTCCCTGTCTCCCAAAAAGTAACCTGAAATAGCCTAAGGTTAACAATTCAGTGCCTTTTCCTTTGCTCTCTGTATATACCCTCTGCAAAGGAACCTTGAAACAACTAATCCATGTTTGTTATTTGTGTACTCTTTCTTCAGCTTCTCGTTGTTTGTAAATCTTCTGCTTACTTCATTGGAAGATTTTTTTTTTCTGTTTTATGAAATGAAATGCTGCCTAATCCCAGCACCTCAAAGCGACTTAGAGAAGTTTAAGATAAATTTGTTGTATTTTGCCTTTTGACAGCAGTCTCGTTCAGATTGCCTATGAGTATAACTTGAGTATGCTTATTACATAATCAAACACAATTATTTTCTATGCTCTGTAGAGAGTATCCTGTGTTGGTAGCATTTTTACTTCCTGAATGCCATGGATGCCCACAGATATGAAACAGGATGAAAAATATTAGAAGTCAAGAGTCCAAGCAATGTATGTAATACCTACTCATCTAGACTTGAAAGCAGCTAGAAACCTGAATTCACACAAACAAATCAAATCCTAGGTAAAACACCAAACTAGAAACTATGCCTGCAAGCAGAAGCCATAGAATTGTAAGGTATGTGGAATGGAACATCCCTGGCACCAAGCACAGATAGCTATGTCAAGGACATTCAGAGGAGAATAAACACTGAAAGACAAGGAAAATATAGCAGTCACATATTCAAGTATAGGCAGCATTTCTTCTACAGTCAAAGTGGATGAGGAAAAGCAAAAAGCAAATACATCATTTCCTATGTGTACATAACAATATGTACAACATTGTGCTGGCCAGAGGATTCATGTATATTCTGTGACAAATCATGGGGCTGGCCAAGAGCACTAGAAGGAACATAAAGGAAAGTGGTGATTTCTATCAACTATGTGACAGCAATTCTAGTATATTAAAACTAATTCCAACTCTCCATTTAGGTAACTTTAGGATGAGTAATCTCACCAAGCAACATTTGCCCCAAATCTGAAAATAACTATAGCTTACTTAATTCTACTTTTTAAAAGTTACATAAGCAGGGATCTTGTTAAAATATGTTAAATTTATATGGTGAAAAAAATGATGCAGCTATTTTAAACAATAAATTCAAATTTTTACACAGAAAATATTTATTGTACATAATTTTAAAATTTTAACTAGTACATATAGGTAAGCCTATACCATATTTGTATATGACCTGTGTGTTTGTTCTGTTGATTTTCTGTCTTATACCTATTATAAAATATTTTCAATATCTTCTTCCCAATAGTTATGTAGAAAATGTTCACCGAAGATCTAGCTGTGGTATCTCTCACTCCTGCATGGTCTAGAAATATGTTTTATTGTCCTTTAAAAAAAAACTACAATAACAATAAAATGGAAAAAAAAAGAGCTAATCCATGTTGCCCCTTACCTCGGGGTATAAGCAAATGATTCTCAAATCTTACAGTGCATTAGAACTATCCAGGTACTTTAAAAGTTATGGAAGTTTTCTTTTAATTGATCATGGCAGGTATGGACATAAATATATATCTTACAAATATTCCAGGTGAGTCTAATATGCACACAGAGAATCCGCCAAGAACACACAAAAGAAAACCAAACTACTTGAAGTTGCATATTGTCTCTGTCATTTATTCCTCATAGGCAAAATACTCAGACTCTCTGTGCTTCATTTTTCTTACCTGATAAAAACTTGTGAATGTTAGTTTAACCCTATATGCCCCCCCCATACACATACAATGTCTTATAGTTTATTCTGTGCTCTGGTTAAGTATTGTCATCCCAGATCTGGTAGCACCTCCTCATTCCACATCTGTAATTGTGTAGCCAAAAATAACCTATTTAATAATATATTAGTGAAAAATAATTTAGAAATACCTTTCTTCTCTCAAAAATGCAACACTTGAACATATGGGGTGCTTTCCTAGGAACTTTCAGCTAACTGAACTTTGAAATCATTATCCTAGAGAACGACAACCTGCTTAAACTGAAACTTTTTATGGTGCCATAGACAATAGTTTCTTGGGGCTGGAGGAGGTTCTGGAATTTCAGGATGCCTCATTCATTCTATTATCTGTCCTCAATCCATGTGTCAACCTGGCATAATGCGTAAAAGGTTAGATGATGTATGATAGAATGGGGGAGATGTAAGTATTGGGAAGGTAGTGTTACATTTGCCTGTTGTATAGCTAGACTCATTAGTAGAAAGTAGCCCTCTCATAGCAAGGGAAAATGATGACAAAAGGTTAAGCACAAAAATTCAAGTTCAAAAGAAATCTACTACATAAAAACATGTAATGAAATCCTATTTTCTTATTTCTTAATCTATAAAGTAGAAATTAAAATGTACACAGATAAAATATTTAAAAGAAATGTAAAAAATACCCATGTACTAAGGGGTATTGTTCTTGGCACTTAAGTTCTCAAATTCTCAGCACATGTTGTTTGCATATATCATTATTCCTCCTTGCCACTCAGAAGAATGACAATGAGAAGAGGTTGAGGAAATGACATGCATTCTGTCTCACTCAGTGCCCTCTCTCTTGTGCCATCATATGAATGAACACTATATAGATTTTCTGCTTCTGCTTAAAATGAGCCTAGGAATTTGACTGGTCAGCTCTGGTGGTAAGTGATTGACATATTGGCATTTTTGCACTCAGGAGGAAGATATTGAGGCTTAATCTATAGCTTTCCTCTGTGAGCACAGAGTTGTTCTTAATGCTGTGTTAACAGTAAAGCAGTTTTTTGTTGTTGTTTTGTTTATTTGTTTTTGGTTATATTGTTTTTGTTTTGTTTTATTTTGTTTGAGACAGGGTCACAGCATTTGTTCTAGCTGACCTAGAAATCACTATATAGACCAGGCTGGGCTGGAGCTCACAGGAGATCTGACTGCCTCTGTCTCCTGTGTACTGTACCATGCCTGGCAGCAATGTAGTTTTTTGTTGTTTTGTTAAAAAAAAAATCATGCTACTTCAAATGATTCCATCTTATACCCGTGACCCAATTTCCAAACCACTTTCATATTTTGAAGTATTTATTCAGTGTATGAATTTGTGTCTTGATCTGTTTGAACTAATTCCATGGCCTACATAATTAATAAACAAAGAAACGTAATGTCCATAGACTCGGAAATCCTGAGATGGAGATGCTAGGAAATTTGGTACTTAATAAAGGCTCATCCATCACAGATTCCACCTTTCAGATGTATCTTCACATGGCAGAAGGGCAAAGGGAACAAAAACCAATGCTCTATCAAGCTACTTTTATAAAGATACTAATGTCATCTAGTCACTTGCAAAAAAAGTCCCTCCTTTGAATACCAATGAAAATTCAGTTTCAGTATGTGGATTTTGAGAGACACAACTTTCAGAACAAAGCCAATGGTGAATAATTTGTGGACATAATTTTGTCATCATGATATATATATATATATATATATATATATATATATATATATATTCTACTCTTTTATCTCACTTCCCATAGGAAATTACAAACAAGTCATGTTACCTTAAAATTGTTCATTGACATCAGTAAGTTTCCTTTGGTATTTATAAGGATTGAATAAAGTATGCAGATTGTGCTATGGGAACTCCAGGGGAATGCTGTCTGACTCTGTGCCAAGTTCCAGGCTTGTTCCTTGAAAAACTCCAGTTATTCCCTACAACTTTGATGTATGGTATTATCATTTCTCTTCACTAGATGGCAGTCTTGGGTAATATAGTAACTATAGATTTACATTGTAATCCATGCCCTTGTTACATAGCCTTTAGAATTGCTCATCAACATCATGTACTGACATCATCTATATCATGTATTTGAATGTTTAATAGGGAGGGCTATTAATAAATAAAGAGGGTGGTGTATGCTAGGAGAATTTGCTAAAGGAGGGGGAGGCAAGAGGATCACAGTTTGAGGCCAGCCTGAGTTAGAGATATAAGATGGGCATTGTAGCATCACCTTTAATCCCAGCACTCATGAGGCAGAGGCAGGTGGATCTCTGTGAGTTTGAGGCCAGCCTGGTGTACACAGATATTTCCAGAACAGCCAGGGCTACAAAAAGAGGCCCTGTCTCAAAACAAACAAACAAACAAACAAATGAAGCACACAAAGAAATATAGAAAGTTATGTAGTGTTTTTAAGCCCTTTAAGTCATGTGGATTCTAGAAAATGAAAACATGGCTTGATTTTGTGTTAAACAGCTGAGCTTTTGTGACACTAGTCTCAATTATAACCTTCTAAACAGGTCTCTTGGATGTGGAGGTCTATTTGGAAATTCAGTTGGATTGCATTTTAAATTCTAGTACTGTGAAGAAGGAGAGAAATACAGCTCATTACTTCATCGTTATCTAAGTGTAGAAAAGGGGCCTCTGGTTGTGAGTATATGAATAAGTACACATACATTTATGTATAATAGGAAAGAAATTAGTGCCTTTAAGCAATAGATACATGTTGGTTTGATGGAGACTTGGATTAACTCTCATTGAGTTAACTCCCATATGTTAATTTGGATTCCATCTTGTAACGAAGTGATTATTAACTTCAATTCAGCATGCATTGACTACTTTAACAAGCATCTCATAAAGGTAAAACCAGTATCATAGCTACTGAAAGAAGACCTCAACTCTTGCTAGTAATTAACACCAGGTGCTTCTTGATGCCAATATATTTTAGTTACATGAACTAGGGGGTATTTAGTTAAGACAATTCGCCTACAATGCACATTACCTTCCTGTGCAACTGTGGATATTTGAGGAACAAAGTATGTATGTGAGGTAAAGGAGATAGGTCAGTTTTATAAAAGGCTATTAAAGTCCCTTGGTTAGGCCTATCAGAAAGGTGTCCCGAATTCACTCTAGTGGCCTCTCTAGCAGTCAAAATACCTGTTCTTTGCTGTGCCCCATCTCACCTTTCAGAGAAATCCTCTTGGTACATATGCAGGTGTGCATAGCAAGGGAGAAAGAGTTGCATGTCACATTTTCAAAATTCAGTAGAGTTGGTAAAGAAGAAAATAATATATTTTAACATTTTTCCTTGTGTTGTTAAAACTCTGGGTAAATTGTCAAGTAGGAGAAAATGTCCTGTTGTGTTCCAAAAGTAAAAGATGATAGTACAAAAGACCGTAACACAGTGCTAGAATTGCTAGGCAGATAAATGTATTCAGAAAACTCATGCTGTTTTACTGAGCTGTGACCTCCATAGTGACTGTTACTGGCAACTGCTTTGTGCACTTGGGTTTTTATTTTTCACTTTAATAGACTGCTAAGAACTGGATGGTGTCAACTGATTGCATTATTCTTTCTTTTCACTGCTTACTATCTCTTTTGCAGTAGATGTTCTCTAGTAAGGAATAGTACACAATCCGAAGATTTTCCCTGTTTACTGACCCCCCCCCGTTGTCCAGTTCCATGCCTTCCCCCTCCCCCACACACACCTTGTACCTGACACTCCAGTCATTCCCTCTATCAGATCATTTTGATAAGTCATCTTCCACTACATATAAATTTACAAACATGTTACCCTTGCCTTGAAACAAAATAAATGGCCAGATGATCTGCCCTTCACCTTGTGCCCTCTGTTAAACAAAACCATCCATAAATCAGGTTTGGCCATTTTCCTTCTCTAGTCAGTCACCAAAACCAGTGCAAGTATTAAGAATGTGGAAATCTGGGACACCCTGCTCCAGCACCTTCCTTGCACATTCTAGAGCTGCATAAGACAACCTTAGAGAAACCACTTTCACCATACAATGGCCCATTCAAACAGATAATACTGTAGATTTAAAAGTATTCCATTTACGGTGGGAAGTTTCTCCTCTATACTAATTCTTTGCTAAAGGATCAGATGTTCTGTTTCTACTGAGGCCTGATAATATGCCAGAGACTCCTATTGAACTCATATCTGATTTTTCACTGCAGATAGCATGCCACTGTTCCAGGCCATAAATATTATACTATAAATTCCCTGTGATAGTTATTACGTTTTATGTGGACTCTAATCCCTCCACATATACTCTAATACCATTAAAAGCCATAAATTCAGTGGTTCTCAACCTGTGGGTAACAACCTCCTTGTCATATATCAGTTATCCTATATTTCAGATGTTTACATTATGATTCATAACAGTAGCAAAATTTCAGTTCTGAAGTAACAATGAAATAATTTTGTGGTTAGGGGTCATATCATGAGGAACTGTATTAAAGTGTTCCAGCATTAGAAAGGTTGAGAACCACTGTATTAGGTCATATGGCTCAAATAGCAGAGCTACCTTCATCCCAATTTGGACCTGCTAAAGGATCTTTTCCTGATTTTGGTCCTACTCAAAGTTGGTACATTTGAATATCACTCAGTAAATGTTTCAGAGCAACAATTCTAACTTCAGAGTGTTATACCTTCACAAAAAGAGGTCTAGGTGTGGTGTTTTCTACTTAGTGGCAGTTAACACACAAAAAAATGTTATAACACATTATTCTAATGTAGTTTCAAAACTACTGGATCCCTCAAACTTCATTGACATAAGTGTCAGATAGTTGTACTCCTCACGTGAGCCAGTACTCGAATGTATCTATCAATTCTTTTTCACTTAGTCCAGTTATTGGTGTTATCCACATAGCAGATCAAATGCTGTCCTCCAGAATATCCATATGCTCCACACCTTTATAACAAAGTGGGAGTGTCAATATATCACTGAGGCAAAGCCATCAATTATTTATGTTGCCTGAATAATGTGAATTCAATTTACTCCTGTTTGTTTTTCATGGAAAATAATTTCATTAGATTGATGGCTGCATACCATGTATCTGAATTCCTGCTAGTCTCTCCTAGCACATATACCATATCTAGTACAGACAAAGTAGTTGTATTAAATTTTTGGTAATGTTCTCCTTTTTCATAATAGCTTGGGATTTCTTTTAATGGTATAGACTGGCTAACTAAATAGGAAAACGACTGGCATCATTCCCTATGCATCATCAAGTCTTTAAGCATAGCATGAATTTCGGTTGTTCTCTACAAAATTTTGTATAGACATTTGTTGTTGCTATGTATTTTAATGTTCTGGATATAGTAGCATCTTCAGAGTTTTCACTTATAGATATTCCCAGAGTCAGAACGACTTTTTCTTCACAGTGTAAGGATGTTTTGGTTAGCATTAACTGACAACTTGATACAACCTAGATTCACCTGGGAAGAGTCTTAATGAGGTATTATCTAGATCAGGTTTGCCTGTGGGCATGTCTCTAGTGGACTGATGTCATTATTATCTGATATGGGTAGACCCAGTGCACTATGGGCAGCACTATTTCCTAGGCTGGGCTCTGAACTGTAGCAAATAGGCAAGCAAGGGCCCATGTATTTGTTCTTTCCCTGGTCTTGACACTGGATATGATCCTTAATTTTCTTTCTTGACTTCCACACCATAATGGACTATAACCTGGAATTGTAAGCCAAATAAGTCCTTTCATCAGAGTATTTGTCACTGCAACAGAAATTGAAGAACACTGTACGATAAAATCAGATTCTCAGCACAGGTAAGCTTAAGTTAAAGGAAATCATTTATCTATACTTGAAGTTAACCAGTAGAGTTTCCTTTAAATTTTCTGGTATTTATAAACGTGATAAGTACTAAGCATGGTTTTGGAACAGATTTTTGTATTTAAGATATTTCTTTTAGACTCTAATCTAACAAGAAAAGTGTGTGTGTGGGGGGGTGAGTAGCAGAAAACATGAGATTATATAAAATTTATACTATGAGACTATTTAGTCACATGAAGATATATATATATATATATAAACTTTATAAAAAGTTCTCTATAGGCTTGAGGCTTCAGTTGATGCTCTCTAGTGAGATAGTTCAGTTGGTAAAGTGCTTGCCATGCAATCATGAGAACCTGAGTTTGAGCTCCATAATCCACATAAAAACATTGGGCATGGTGGTATCTATTTGTAATTTCAGCAGTAAGGAGGTAGAGATCCATATGGTTCGACAAGCCTACCCTTCTCACGGACCTCCTGGCTAGGGAGACACTGTGCCTTTAAAAATTGGTGAATATGGGGGACTTGTCCGTTCACACTTCTGTGAGGGACTTTATATGAATCTCTTAGAATACACCTTGTATCCTAGTTCCTCTGGTGGTGTGAATTATAGGCTGGTGATCCTTTGCTCTACGTCTAAAATCCATATATGAGTGAGTACATACTGTGTTCCTCTTTTTGTGACTGGGTTACCTCATTCAGGATGGTTTCTTCAAGTGCCATCCACTTGCCTGCGAATTTCAAGATACCATTATTTTTTTCTGCAGAGTAGTATTCCATTGTGTAGATGTGTCACATCTTCATTAACCATTCTTCAATTGAGGGGCATCTAGGTTGCTTCCAGGTTCTTGCTATTACAAATAGAGCACAGTGGAAGTGGGGGGCAGTGCATGGAAAGAGAAGTAGGAGAAAGTGAGGGTGAGGAGAGGAAAAAACATGCAACTAGGAAGACAGTCCAGGTAGGAATAGAAGACAGGAGGGAGAGAGAGACAGACAGACAGAGAGAGAGAGAGAGAGAGAGAGAGAGAGAGAGAGAGAGAGAGAGAGAGAGAGAGAGAACATAAAAGAGGGAGCCAATATTAGTTTGAAGAGAAAATAGAACACAAAGAAAGGTCCAGAGAACTACAAGACTGCTGCCCACTAACAATTTGAGCTTCCGTGGAAAGGCTACCATAAATGCCCTTCCCAGAGAGTGAGATCAACAACTAATTTATCCATGGAGCCCTCAACTAATGCCTGTTGAAAACAGGATCAAACACCCATACATAAACACTGAGTCGAACTAGAACCCAGATGCAGATGGATAGGACAAGACCAGGCTGCAGAAACACATAGAGAGAGCTTACCTGAACAAGGAGTAGCTAACAGGCTACCAGACTGAAAGCTGGTAAGCCAGCATGGGACTGACTCAGGCCCCCCTGAATATGGGTCTCAGCCAGAAAGACTGAGCAGTCTAAGGGACCTCAGACAGTGGAGCCAGGATGTATCCCTGGTGCACAAAAAGGACCTTGAGAACACATCCTCCATGGAGGGATAACTGCCTTAACCTAGAGACAGGAGAGAAGCCCTAGTCCCTACTTCACATGACCTGTCAGATCTACATGACCCCAACTGGATGGCATTCCCCTACATATGGAATTGGGGTGGGGGGATGGGAGGGGAGGGTGGTTAGAGTGCATGTGAGAGGGCAGAGAGGGTAAAAGGGAGGGAAGGAGGGAAGGAGGGAGAGAGGGAGACAGAACTGGGATCGACATGTAAAATAATAAATTAAATAAAAAAGAGAGAGAAAAAAATGGTGAATATGCCTGAGGATAAACATCTGAAGTTGTCCTTTGGCCTCTATACATGTGTGCACACATGTTCACATACAAAAAAAAAAAACAACACAATATAACTTGGATTTTTCTTTTTAAAAATGTTTTCCTGCATGCATGTCTGTGCACCACATGTGTGCCTTATGCTTGTGCCAGCCAGAAGAGGGTGTCTGATCCCTAGGAACTGGAATTACAGATGATTGTGAGCTGCCATTTGCCTACTGCTCAGGTCTTTAGAAGATTGGCAAGTGCTCTTAACTGCTAAGTCACCTCTCCAGCTAACCTCCTAGTTTATAAAATAATATTTATTATTTATTATTCTGTGTGCATCAGTATTCTGTGTGCTTACAGGTATTCCTGTGTATCGTGTGTGTGTGCAGGGACCAAACAGAATGTTGGATATCTTGGAATGGAAGGTGCAGATGTCTGTGAGCCAGTGTGGGTTCAGGGAACCCTCTATATTACTAATTTTTATTGAAGTATATATTCAAAACTGCCAGTGTCAGTAAATGTACATTTGATTTCCTATCTATAACATCTACTCCTATTCAAGTAAATTCTATAACACCACAATTTTATATATTAGTATTAAATTATTTTTAAAATGAAGAAAGATAAAAATTAATTTTCAGCCTGGCAGTGGAGCCATATGCCTTTAATTCCAGCACTCGGGAGGCAGAGCAAGCAGGTCTCTGTGAGTTCAAGCCCAGCCTGATCTATAAAGCTACACAGAGAAATCCTGTCTTGAAAAACCAAAAAGAAGGCGGGGGGGGGGGGAGAAAGGAATTAATTTTCCTCCATACCTTAGCTTACCACATATTTTCTTTATTTTAGATATATTTTTGTGCATATAATTCAAATGCTGTATCTGTAGTTCTTTTTCTTTTTGCTCAGTGCTGCCCATGTTGAAACTTAATTTCCAGTATGATAGTATTGAGAAGTGATACCCTGGGCTGGAGAGATGGCTCGGCAGTTAGGAGTACTAGCTGCTGTTGCAGAGGACCTAGGTTAATTCCCAGCTTCACAACCACCTGTAATTCTAGTTCCTGGAGATCCAATGTTCTCCTCTGATTTCTATAGGTACTGTGCAAAATGTGTACAGACATGCACTCAGGCAAAAGTCCTATATACATAAAATTTTTAATTTAAGTAAAAGAAGTGGCACCTTTAGAACGTAATTAAATTATGACAACAATAGCAGTAGCATGGCTTGAAGATACATACTAACAAATAGTGCACTCGTGTGCTTGTGCATGAGTGCATATACACATGTGCACACACAGTTTTCTTGTAACTGATGTAAAGAATTATTTTTAAAAAGGCCTTGAGAGAGTTCATTCATTTCTGTTCTTCTACTATGAAGGCACAGTATTCATCCTTTAACCCACTTTCAATGTTTCTGCCTGGCCAGGCACCAAATACCAGTGTCTTAATCTAGAACCCCCACCCCAGCCTTTGGAACAATAAGAAAATAAATTCTTGCCTTTTCCCTTCTTTGTTTCCTTTTTTTGAGGCAAGGTATTACACTATATGTGTTAGCAATCCTCCTGCCTCAGACTCCCAAATTTGAGGATTTCATCATGAGTCACCACATTCAGTTTATAAGTTTGTTTTATAAGTTATTTTGCAGCATTAAAAACATATGCCATTTTATGCATTTAACTTGTGTAACTTATTATGTCTATTTGACTTGCTTCTAGTGTTATTAAACAACTTTCGATGCTTCCATCACTTACCACCTTTGAATCATTGATTGATAAAATTAATCATTTCTGTTCTATCCAGAAAAATTCACTTTTTTTTCAGTTGTGAACTATAGCCTTCTATAGCCTTTAATGGCTGAGTCATCTCTCCAGCTCTATTTTTTTTTATGTGTATGAGTGTTTTGCTTGCATGTTTTTCTGTACACTAAATGTATGTCTGGCTCCCACAGAGGCCAGAAGAGAGTGTTAATCTCCTGGCAGTTATAGACTGTTGTGAACCATCATGTGGGGCCTGGGATCTGAAGCCTGGTTCTCAGCAAAAGCAGCAGGTGTTGTGTACAAGAGGGCAGCATTAATTAAAGAGAAATAGAATAGGTTCCCTGAAAGAAATGCACTATTATTTAGGTTTCAAGGAGTATTTGGACCTTATTAGGCACTTGTCTAATATGGTAAGACCCAGGTCATTTCAACAAGTGAAAGAACAGATAAAATACAGGACACCATGAAATACCATGGTTTTTACAGGAGTTTGTAAGATTTAGTATTGTTGATTCTTTTAGGGAAAAAAAAGATAAGAGGTAAGAGCAATGAAGGGATGAGATCAAAGAAATAGGAACATCAGTAATTAAAAAACCACGTCTCTAACTTTGTGTAACCAAACAAGGAAAACTAGTGATGCGCGCATGACAGCAATATGGAAATAGGCTGGAGGGATAGACACAGAGGAAAATGATCAGTGGGACAGATAACATAGCTCCGAAAAGACATCCCAAGGAAATAAGCAATGAAAGACTAGAAAGGAGAGTAGATACAAAATAAACACTGTGCAAGTCTGCTGGGTCTGTCTATTAACACAGAAAGAAATGCGTTTGTCCCGTTATCACGGAATAACTACATCTTTAAGTAGCAACATGGATGTAACTTACAAGCAAACTTTTAAACAAATGAACTAAGTCCTTGAATACTATCCAAAGAAAGTTCCAAATTTTGGTGAGTTTTGTAAGCATTCAAAACTAAAGAATACTATTTATTCACAATGTGAACATGGTTGTATATTTATTTATTTTTGCCAAGTAATTTTAAAATTACAGGCAAACTTTAATATTATCAAAAAGACTCAAAAGGTTTTTTTCCTTTATGGTAGAAAATGATCTTTACTTTTGTTACTAGAATTGTTCCAGGACTAAAATACATCAATCAATCAATCAATCAACCAATCAATCAAACCAGGAGAGAACAGAGGTTAGTGTCAGAAATAAAACAAATCACACATGGTAAGAGGGTGTTAGTGTTAGACACTAAACTCTATGCAGCACTTGACATAAAGTAGTTTGCCCTTTCTGCTGCTCAAATTTCCTGTTCCATTTCTATAGCTGAGGATAATGTTAAAACATGACATTGATGCCATTTTCCAAGCAAGGGCACAAGGACTAGCAAGAAAATAGAATTTGCATTTCTCTGGATAACCCTGTAAAAATCTGTTTCCTTCATGTTAATAAGACTCAAAAGTTTTAAAATATAGTATATTTTTTAATTCTATGAGAATTTCATACATAGCCTCAATGTATATTTTAATCATATTCATCTTTTACTCCTCCTCTAAGTCCTTCCACTTTCATGTCCTTTTTGGTTATTTTTGTTTTTTAAACAACCCAATGAGTCCAGTTTGTGCTAATCATACATTCATGGTTGTGGGGCCATCGGCTGAAGCACTGTGGCCCACAGCCTTAAAGAAAACTGACCCTTTTGACCCCAAAAGCCTTCAACTTGTCAATAGCACTTCAGTTAGTGTTTGGGACTCTTAAATAAGCCCCCTCCCCAATGCTGGAATGCGATCTTGTACAGATGCTGTGAGAGCTGTGATTACTGTACGAAATGGCCCTGTCTCAGCAGAAGACAATTTTACTAGTCTTCTCTAACCTCTGGCTCTTTTTTGATGATTCCTGAGCCTTGCCAAGAGGGTATACGTGTCCCATTTGTGGCTGAGCTCTCCACAGACACTTAACTCTGCACTTTTTGACTACTTGTGAGTTTCTACACTAATATCCAGGCACTCACTGCACAAAGAAACTTCTGCCATGTCTGAGAGCTGCACTAATCCATGGGTATAGTGATAGGAATTTAGAAGGCAATACACTATTATGTCCACTTAGCAAAACAGTGGTAGGTCCACCTGTAGGGCCTGTGAACTCCCCAGCCATGAGTCCCTGGGCAGATTTATAATACCTGGTATGTGTTGCCTTTTTTTTTAATGCATTGACCCTTTAGCAGTAATTTACTTGAAAGAGTCTAATACCAAGGATGAAAGTATTTCCTTTAAATTTCATTTTGGGGGTCTGGAGAGATGGCTCAGCTGTTAAGAGCACTGACTGCTCTTGCAGAACACCTGATTTTGGTTTCCAGCACCTGCATGGCAGTTCACAACTGGCTGTTTCATTTCCAGCGGGTCTTGTCTGATCTCCTTGAGCTCCAGAATGAAGCTGATGTACCTGCATACATAAAATTAAATATTTTCAAATTTAAAAAAATCTCATTGCTGGAAAACAGCTTGGAACCTTATTTAATTTGGGTATGATAATAAGAATTTTTTGTGTTAAAAAATGAAAAAAATTTAAATTTAGTTACTTATAAAACTTTCTAGCTTCAAAACAATTTCTTTAGAAAATAATTGTAAATAGCGCTTACTTCTAAATACAGGTATGACTGTATACGTGATGATTTTGCAAAACCTTACTTGGGATCAACAAACTGAAATATTATAGTTGGGGAATTCTAAATTACAAGTAATGCTTCACTCCAGACCAGCTAATTTGATTATTTCCATTAAATGCATAATTACATTCAATGTCCAAAATAAAAATCTTACCTTGTTTAGTAATACTGGGTTTTAAATATATATATTCGTGATTATAACAAAGTAACACTAGGTATATATCCCTGTGATATTAGTATGTATTAAAGGTAAGGAAATAAATATAAAATATCGGAGTTCTGAGAGTTTGGGATAAAAGTGACGATAGTAATATTTCAGTTCTTCCAATGAGTAACAGAATTACCGTAATTTAGATGACTAAGGTGTTGTTTAAGGGGCCATGAAGACTGTAGTAACAGATTCTGCTTTTTTCAATTCTCTGTACTAAGGTTTATAAACCAGGAGAAAAGGTCTTTTCCAGATAGTTTAGAAGTGAGATCAATGATATGCTGACACATTTTTTTAGGGGGTGTTTCAGTCCCCACCCGTATAAGGACATTTGTTTGACATCCCGCGCTTTTTGCCCTTCGCCCTTGGCCATCTTTTCTTCCTCTCCAGAGGGAGGTCCGTGCTGCAGGGCCACGGGGGAAGAGGGTGGCGTCCTGCGGGTGCATGGCTCTCCTATTGGTGGACCCCACAAACCAGAACGAGGCAGGAGTTGGAAAAGAGGAAGCGAGGGACAGGAGGTGGAGTTAGGGGGAAGGCGGTGCTAAAAAAGCCTAACGGAATCCAGACGCCAGTGCAATTGTGCGCGCCAGGCTGCGACGGCGGCGGCGGCGGCGTCGCCGAAAGCTGTAGCTCAGCTGAGGAAGTCTTCCCCTCGGGAAGCTCCCTAATCTGTCGCCTCCGCCGCCGCCTACGCGGCGGCAGCGGCGGCGGCGGCGGCCTTGCTGGTGCCTCCCTCCTCTGCCACCTCCACCCCTGCCTGCTCACTTGCCGGTGCTGTGGAGAAGGCGGCGGCAGCTTTGGCGGCTCCACTATGGCGGCGGCGGGGAGGGGGGACAGTAGTTTTAAAGTAGACACCTGCCCTTGCCTCAGAGAAGGTGAGTTCCCGTCCCGGGACGCGAAGGCGGCCTGTTCGCCTTCGCCGCCAGTCTCCATCCGGCCTGAAACCCGGGCTGGGCGCGGTTCGACACCGCCCCACCCCCCACCTGCTGTGGCGCAGTAAAGGCCAAGCTCGCCCCGCCCCGTCCCGCCCCGCTCCGCTGGGCTTGGTCCCATCCCACCCCACCCTACCCCACCTCACCCTCCCTCATTAGGCCCTAGAGTGCCAGTGAAGCTGTGAAGGGCGTCCCCAACCTCTCCTTCCCTAAAGGCCCCCAGGCAAAGGAATGGCAGAGAGTCTTAAGGCAGGAGTTTGAGGGAAAAGAAAAATAAACAATTTTTGTCTTAGCCAGATGCTTTAGTGTGAAGTAGGACGCAGAGGCGCGATGTGGGAAGAGGAGGCAGAGCGGAAAGAAGTGCTGTGGCTCTCCAGGGCCAGGGAAAGGAAAGTGCAAAGAGGGACTGTCATAAATGTCACGGCCCCCTCCCCCCCCCCCCGTTGAAATTCAAGGGATTGCAGTGTAGAAAGTCAGTGTAGAAACTCGGTAATGAGAGATTTACAGAGAGATGGACTTAGTAATTAGTAGGTTAACATGTGTACTTGAGCTTTCAAGTAGAGTTTGTTGGATGATAGGGTCCTAGGGTCCTCTGGAGCAGTAAGGCCTGTACTGAAGAGAAACAGTTTTTGGCAGAAGCACAGATTTCAGAAAGCATTCGGAGAATTTTCTTTGGTATTTGAGGTTATGACCTAGTAAAAAGGATTTAAGGGTCCAACTTTAACATTTCTTTGGTTTCAAGTAAGTGCTGTTGTATCTGCCAACACTTACTATGCCAAACACGGAAAGATATTTCTTGATTGTTTGAATATAAGTGATCTTCACACAGACTATATATCTGTAAACAGCCTGCTATTGGACTGTGAAATTTACCATTGCAATGTGTTTTAAAGCAGTTTTGAAAATGTTCTTAAATGGTTAAGACTGATTCTGCTGCAGAAGCTCTCACATTTAATAATTACTGTAAAATATTTGCTGGATTACCTTACCTTGCTCATGTACATCCAAAGTGAAAGATTGTGAATAGAGGAAGTAATTTAAGTTCGTTTTTCATGGATAAGGACACTCATTAACATTGGCCTTATAATTTTGACACATTCATAAATTATTTACCTGTGTGTGAAATTCCATAATATTTCACACCTTTCACTTTGGTGGAATGGCAAAGCAATAAAAAAATCCCCCATAATATTTGCAACAGGCACATTATATAAATACCACCTACTAAATACAGAAATTGGGAATCCACTGTAATATGATCATGCTTTATTTATAAACACTCTTACTGAAGACAGTCTTTGAAAGACTAGTGTCATCAATCAGCCATGAATTATACCATTCTTTGGAAACTCCTGGGCTTTTAAATTGTCAAAGGGATTTTGTGATTGGTTGTTTTCCCCCCTTTTGTCTGTTTTGTTTTGAGACATAGTCCCATGTTGTTCACACTGGCCTCAAACTCACTGTGTAGCAGTGAACCAACTGATCTTTCACTCTCCACCCCCTGAGTGCTAGGATTACATGTTTGTGCCACCGTGGCTGGCTTTAACTTGGATAACAAACTTTGTTTATAATGAGAAAATAGGTGAGTGCAGTTTTGTAGGCATCAAATAAACAGTTTGGCTCTATTGATCTATTCATAGTAAAGTTTAGAAACAATATTTCATAGAAGAAATTGGCTTTTTGCCTCACTGTGTAATTGCTTTGGTTGCAGTGTCTTTGAATATATGCAAATAATAAAAGCATTGGTAAGAGACAATTTCAAGGACCTGCATGATGGCACAGTAGAAAAGGGAGCCTGCTGCCAAGCTTCAGGACCTGAGTTCATTTCAAGGAACCCCCAAGATGAAAGGAGAGAACCAACTCCTGAAAGTTGTCCTCTGACCACTCTCACTCTCTCTCTTCTTCCTTCCTCTCTCTCTCTCTCTCTCTCTCTCTCTCTCTCTCCTCCCCCCCCTCTCTCTCACACACATGCTCACACAAAATGAATAAATGTGAAAAAATAAAGGAGAAACACTATCTGAATCAGTCTGGCATAGTAAATACAGATTAAGATGCTCATGAAACCACTAGAGTTTGTGATCCTGAATTAATCCCAAATTTTTGAGATTTGGGCTTCCATTTCTGAAATAAGAGATTAGGACAAGACAAACTCTGAGATTAATTTCTGATATGAAAATATGAAGGATGATTTTGGAGTTCACAATGATAATTCTATAGCTTTGTATGAAAATGATAATTCATAAATCACAAGAAACCTTGATTATAGTTACCACTTGAGATTCCCTGTGTAGCCAAATCTGTTAAATATTGTTGAGACAGTTTGCTAGTATATGAAAAAAACAAGTGTAATTGTTACCTAAAAAGTATTTGACATTTCATTTAAGTATCCTTCGTTAACTCTGAAGATCAAACTAAAAACCCCTTATGTTTTCACATAAAATGGTAGATATTTTACATTGTAATATTCAAAACACTATTAGGCCTCAGAATCTTGTTTAGATATTTATAAAACACTATTTTTTTCTAGTTATAATGTACAAAAGACAAGGAAAATATTGCTTAGTTGTGTGCCAATGTCCTTTTTTTCTAAATATGGGTCTGAAATATGTCAGAGTATTGTCAGAACCCCAGTTATTACAAAATAACTCCTGATAAGATCATTTAAAGTGGTTTGAAAAAGTATTTACTGACCCAGGTACAATTGTAGCCGTTGTTTGCAAGGACTTTTTCTACCTTAGTAATGAGCAAATGACAGTAAAAATGAAAACTGTTATAAAGGGACTTTTAAAAGTTTTCAAAAAATTCTATTGTGATATTGAACAACAAACTTAAAATAAGCAAAAGATGTACCAAGAACATAACATGCAAAAGGACATAACACACACACACTCAATACATGGATAAAGGGAGTCAGGAGGCTTTTTAGGACACTTCATATTTCATTAAGTGGAGCTTTTTAAAAATATGACAGAATTGCTATATGTATTTGTAATATTTTTAACCCTTGCATATTTGTTTTTCTCTTAAAAACAAAACAAACGGTTCTGAATTTGCATTTTAGATTTAAAAACATTGCGGATTTCAATTTAGTTGTTAAATTGTTCCCATGGCAATTACCTTCTCCTAGCAATTACAAAGGATTTCCTTTGTCTCCCTATTGTTCAGTAAAGCTTTTATTCATGTGTCACTAAGTCCTCCATCAGAAAACCTGTAAATCTTTCCTTCATTTACTAAGTAGTCATTGAGTGCCTCTGTGTGTGTGTGTGTGTGTGAGAGAGAGAGAGAGAGAGAGAGAGAGAGAGAGAGAGGGAGGGAGAGAGAGAGAGAGAGAGAGAGAGAGAGAGAGAGAGAGAGAGAGAGAGAGAGAGAACCATACTGGCTAGCGCTGAGACCCTACAGATGAATTAGATACATCTGTAATAGGCCTGGGTGGATGACTCAGTGGTTTTAAGGACACTTATTATTCCTCCAGAGGACACAAGTTCTGTTCCATGTCAGTAGGCTCACAACTCCCTGAAACTCCAATTTCAGGGGATCTGATGCCTACTAATGCATGCACATGGCATACACTTATGCACATACACACAAATACACATAAATAAAAGAATGAAATTAAATCTCTAAGGGAACAGCTATAAAAATAACTCAGTAATTCTCTGTGATCTTAGCACTTTTGGTGTTTGCCTCAAAAGCTTAAGGCTCTGAGTTCTGTGCCTCAGAACCCATGCAAAAACATGCATAATGGTGCACACTTGCAATCTCCACATTGGAGAGGCAAATGCAGGAGGACCTCAGAGGCTTAATACCCAGTCAGTCTAGCCTAATTGGTGACCAAGCCAGGGAAAGAATGTCTCAAATGACATTCTTGAGGAAGACACCACATGCACATGCACCAGTGTACACACAGATGCATAATAACGCTCAGTAGTGTTACACAGTAAAATTCTAACACAAATCAGTGTGGAAAGTGTAGTTCTGTGCTAGTATTTCTTATAACTCTGATTCTGTGGTATGTTATATACTATAGGCACACCAAAGAATGCTATATTGTGAGTCTGATACTAGTGTTTGACAAAAATAATTAGTAAACAGGATTAAATTTCCATTTCATACATTTGGCAGATTGAAGGTGTCTAGAGTGAGCTGAATGACCATTTATTGGTATCTGTCTCCATGAATTAAATCAGTATGTGAAATAATCACTAGTCATATTCCTAGCCTGACATAAATGCTAGGATAGAACTTTAGTTATTTTCCATCTGAAACAATCTTGTACATTCATTCACATGTATTGAACTGTTAGCATATATTTAGTGGCTATCTGATACAAAGCAGCTGTCATGGAATCAAAGAAATTAAGATTACACAAAGCCTTAGCTGTATTTCTGGCTTCATAAGCATGACTCCTGAGCTCCCTAGCCATAAAGGCTTATTGTTGCAAAGGTCAAATACTCAGTGTGCATAAAGACGGCTCAAATATTAATCGTAAATATAACCTTCCCAATTATTTTAATTCTGTTTTATTTTTGTTTCTATTGGGGTGCCATGGAAAACCCTGCATTGACTGTGATGGCCTGCATAAAATTGCAAGAACTTGTCAAACCCATAGGCCAGAAGCTATTTTAATCACCTTAAATCTAAGGATGCAAAATAGCACTATAGCTATGAGCATTTGACATGCTGTCAGATACATATACATGTTTTAATAAAGTTAATATTTTTGAGTACTCTTCAAATGGAGTGTAGCCTTTAGATAGAAAGGAGTATTGAAAACATTGTGGCAAGTTTACCTTGCATCCCCATTCTGTTCTATCTCAGGACTATACTGATATATTTCCTATGACAATGAGGGTACTAAAAGAATACAAAAGTCAAGTCAACTCTTGCCAAAAAGTCCTATTTAATGAAGAATTTTTAAGGAAGATTATCTCTAAAGGTCTATTCACAGAAAATAAAGCATGCATGTTTTTTGCAAAAGCAAAATTAATATTCCACAGATTTTTCTGTGAATAATGAGATTTGTGTATATAGTACTGCAGCTCACTCTTGGATATTCTCTACTTTGTCACTATTAAAGTGGACTATATAAGTTCTTTACAATGTTGTGTTTCTTTACATCAATATCATTTAGACAATGAAAGTCACAATTCAGGAAGGCATTAAAATTTATATTAAGTAATTGTATAAACATCTAGGTTTCCTAAGGATAAAATTTTATATTTTGTACAACAAAATCAAATCATCATTTAAGGAATGTGAGAATGATTTCATTATATTTAGTCAATTATACCTAGAATCACCTAATTTAAGTAAGTTTAAATTTATCAGACTAACCAAAGAACATTTCATTACAGTAAACAAAGAAAATTCTCACTCCCAGAACTGAAGAAATATGATAACTTTCCGTTTCCTTACTTCAGAAATACTCTATGGTTTATAATTCCATAAGTGAAATTGGACCAAAACCATTATTCTTTTCTGACTTCTGCTGTAAGTGTCAACTTTTTGTTACAGAAATCTATTTCACCCTAAATTTCCTGGTGTTTAGTATCAGGAGAAAGTTTCAAACATAATCATTTAGATTTCGCATGCAGTTGCATTATTTTACTCTAATAGGACAGGTAAGCTGTTTGCAAGAGGCACAATCCAACCACAAAGTATATTTCTGTTAAGTGGATTAATTTTTATATCATCAGAGCATACATTCTGATATAAACTGAATGAGCATTTAATCAATACAGGAAACTCTACTAATTCCTAAGTGTAGAATTTTACACTATAAATATTCATAGCTATAAATTAGCTAAGAGCATCCCTATGTTATCATTATTGTCCTTCCCTAGACTGTTGTGTTTTTTAACCAAATCCCCATAAACTTGGAATCACAATTTTAAAATTTTAACTCTCCCAATCCTTTATTTCTTCTATGCTCCCTAGCTTTTTCTTTTATGAAGTAAAGTCATGGATTGGTTCTACACTGTAGGTGGTTTTACCCCCACAAAGAACAATTGACAATGTTTCCAGACATATTTAGTTTTCATACTAGGGGCTGCTACTACCAGCTTACTGGTCAGAGGCCAGGGATGCTGCCAAATACTTGGATTGCATAGGACAGTCTTTCATCAATGAGCTATGTGTCCCAAAGTGACTGGTGTTAAGGTTGAAAACTATGGAATAGTCTCTTAAATAACACCAAACTGAAGTAGGGTGCTTATAGCTACTCATGTATAAAATTTTCAAAGTTTCTAGATAAGTAAACAATCATACTTTTATTGGATATAGAACATTTATTAATCATTTTGGGAAAAAATCTTTTATGTTTGTCAGATACTGGTAATTAGAAGTTATACACTGTATTTATATATTATTTAGTGGAAAATGGTTTTGAATAGTTAAATGATTTACTCAAGACTATATGTCTTTTTACTAACTCAACATTTTTTTTGCTGTTCCCCAGCACTATAGAACAAACTCTAACCTTACTCCAAGTTACTATGAATGATAATTTCTCAAATTATACGAGCCTTCCATGTAGGAAGGAAATAAAATAACAAAACACCTTTTGAGGTGAGGTCTCACTGTGCTTCCCCAGCTGGCCTAGAACTCCCTGTGTAGACCAGGCTAGCCTCAAATTCACAGAGAACTCACAGACATCTGCCTTCATCTGCCTCCTAAGTGCAGGTATTAAAGATATGCACAACTAGACCCCAGTAAAACATTTTTATTAATAGGAACTGGTGTTGATTCATTCTCCTTCCAAAAGCTGAATCCACACTTCAGCATATATACATTACATTGAATGGATGAACTCTATTATCTGATTCCATTTATAATTAATCACAAAACTACTGTTTCATTTCAAATAATATTCCTAAATGTTGTGCAAGAGAGGTTTAGTGGCAATGCATGATACCAAAACAAAAGTTTAAGAAATAGAGTCAAGTACAAAATAGACTATAGAGATAGAATTCTGAAAGGTTAGCCTTTGTCCAACAACTAACTATGTAGTAGTAGTGCTGTTTCTCTTGGTCTGGTACTTCTTACAACTACTTTCATTTGAAATTAAGAATATTCACAAGTTCTTATTTATCCATCTACCACAATGTTTGTTTTCTGTATTAATAAAGAAGAGGGGGGAAAGCATGGGAAAAGTGTAAGGGAAAAATTAGAAAGAAAGAAAGATAACAACCCTCAAGTTTCTTCAGTTCCCACATCCCAATTCTTTGACAAACATTTCATTTTATGGGCCCAAGTGTTCTGTGGGAGCTAGTTTGAGTTTGTAACTTGGATCACATCAAGAAAGCTGTCTCTTCATTTTCCAGCAGCTATCAGATGCCAATAGCCTCTCAGCCAAAATAGCTTCTCTTCTAAGTAAGACTTGTTTCTTACAAATGTCTAGTCTAAATAACCTGTCATTCAACACCTAAACCTTTTTAAAGAAGTAGCTGTCAGGGAACACTTGGGCAGAATGAGATTTGAACCCTGGCTCTAATCCATAGTAGGTATGTGACTTTGAGAAGATCACTAATCCCTCCCCCAAAGCTTCACATTTCAATTTTGAGCAGATAGAATTACGTGCAGGATGAATGTAAGAGACATGCAGCTTGAGTGGAAATTGGACAGCATAGACTGGCCCTTAAGAACAATGAATTTGTTCTCAGTAGAAATCTAACTTCCACAATAACAAATTTAAGACTTAAGAAATCTTTTTTTTTTTTTAATTTGAGGGAAGGTGGTGCGTGCTGACATATAACATAGCATGTGTGTGGTGGTCATGATAACTAGTAGAAGTAAGCTCTGTCCTTCCATTGTGTGGGTTCTGAGACTCCAACCCACGTCTTTAGGCCTGGCAATAAGCACCCATTGCCCACTGTTCCATCTCACTAGCCAAAAAGTGATCTTAAAAGGTTGAAATGATCAGTTGAACATAGCAAGGCAAAATGTAAGTAGAAGTAATATAAATATAAATATATATTGGGTCTGCTTTGGGGTGGAGAAATCTGTCTGCCTTTATAATTGTGTTCTCAAGGAGTACAGTTTAATCAACTCTAGGTGGAATAGAATCATGTATTTGTTAGAAGTCAGCTGATTGGGAGTCAGCAATATGGTGTGAAGTTATCTTGGGCTACGTTATCGAAGATATATATATATAACACACAAAAATAAGGGCTTAAGTATATTTAACACTGCTGAACCACATATTTAAAATGGTTGCAATGGTAAATTTTATGTTTTCAGAATTTAAAAAAAAAGATGGAACAGAGTGCAGTTGTTACACATGTAATAATAGCATTTAGGAGGCTGAGGATATAAATTCAAGGCCAGCCTGAATTACATAAAGAGACACCATCTCATAACATAAAAACAACAAAAAAAAGGATGGTCCTTTTTACTAGTAATTATTATGACATTGTTAAAGGGAGTGTGGTTAAAGGAACTGCAATTAATTCACAGAACAAGTAAAGAGAAAGGGAAAGAAGAAAGACATAAGAATTCTAAAGATGAAAAGAATGCTATACTGGAAGGAAGGGATTTATACTTACCATGTGTTAGGAAAACCAAATAGATCTAGTGGAAGCTCTAAGTAGTGTTTGTAGTATCGTTACTGTACCAGACCATTGATATTGCCAGGGAACTTTTGAGCAGTTTATAGTTTGAGCCCCACCCCAGATCTATTGATTCATAAATTCTAGGTGTGGGTTTTGGTGCTATTTCTTAACATCTTTGTAGCTTCTGAGTACTAGAATTATAGATGTTTACCCCCATCCCCGGTTTATGCAGTGCTTAGGATTTAACTCAGGACATGATACACGTTGCCAGATGAGTCCTAACCCAAACCTTGAAATCCTGAGTAAGAAGGTTTTCCAAAAAAATTTGGCATTCAATAATATTTGAATTTATTAGGGCAACTTGATATTTAGATAAAATTAAAGTAACTCCTAAGTACATGTTTTGTTTGTTTTTATTGATATTGGTATTTTGAGTTAAATACAAAATAATGAAATACAAAATAATCTCTCTAAAACGTTTTAATACAAGCATATTGTGATTTATTCATACTTCCTCCTCATAGCCTTCCTTGGCTTCGTTCCCCTTTTCTTGTCCCTTTCTTTCTGAGAAACATATTTAATATTTGTAGTTCTTTCCCCAATTAGTCTCTTTTATTCTACACTTATTCCCCTTTTAGACAACTTTCTCATTTGACATGACCAACCTTTGACTGTCACATAAATAAAATTAAATATATCATGTTAACTAAAATTTAAAAAAGTACTTAAAGTAAGGCAATTATGTAAATAATAATGGTAGGATTTATCAGGACATTTAAATTTAATTCTACATTAAATAGAGGGAATGAAATTATTTAACATGGGTCTTTAATAAAAAAAATAGTATATAGCATAATCTAGATTCTGCATATGAGAAAAATGTAGTATTTTCCAGAATCTAGCTTTCTTAACATGCCCCTTCATTTTCCTGTGGTTCATATAATTTTACTCTTAGGTATAAATGGAACCCTTACATATAAGTACTATATTTTCATTATCAATTTATCTGTTGATGGGCATCGTGACTATTGACTATTGTGACTAGTCCTCTAAAAGCAAGAATGTGCAAATTTCTCAGGGAATATAACAAAGGATTGACATTTTAAATATACTTCAAGAGTGAATCATCTCTCAGATTTTATAATTTCTCATTTTATGTATTTCAAATTTGTATACACTCATTTCAGAACTTCAACACTGTCATGTTATAATAGAGAGAATTTGCCACTGATGCTAATTGTAGATGGTAAAGTTGAATCTCCACCTCTTATCAGGAACAGCATTACTTAAGCTTTAATGTAATGGATCTAAATGTCTGCCATATTGATAGCAAATGCTAAGCTCAGCCTTTAATATCCTTTGGTTTTGAGAGATGGGCTTTTTCTTTATGTACCTATGGCCACTTTTCTGGTTCAAGCCTCAAGCCTACAAGAGACTGCTAACTGATATACCCATGTTGAGTCACTCATTTCTCTCTAATGTAAATTCAAATACCCTAAAGTAGCTTGTCATTATTTGATTCTGTTCTGAGCCTTCCATTATTATTTATATTCTTGCCTGCCTTGAAATATTTTATTATTAATTTTTAAAATGTGCATTGATATTTTTAGTTAATGCACAATGGAAGGTGTTTCATCTTGGCATTTTCTTTGTGTGTGTGGGTATATTTATTATTTTTCCTTATTTTACATATCAATCCCAGTTCCCTCTCTCTCCCTACCATACTGCCTGTCCCCCCTTCCATTCCATCCCCTCCCACACCACAGGGAGGGTGATACCTTCCAGGAGGGATCATCAAAATCTGTCAAGTCACTTGGAGTAGGGTCTGGGACCTTCCTCCTGACTCTAGGCTAAGGGAGGATCCCTCCATGGGGAATGTGCTCCGAAAGTCCTTTTGTGCACCAGGATTACATCCTGGTTCCACTGTCAGAGGTTCCTTAGACAGGCCTTCCAACTGAGACCCATGTTCAGGGGGTCTGAGTCAGTCCAATGCTGGTTTTCCAGCTATCAGCCTGGGGGTCCATTAGGCCCCCCCTTGTTCAGGCCAGCTGTTTGTGTGGGTTTCTGAAGCCTGGTCCTTACCCCTTTTGCTATCACTCCTCCCTCTCTGCAACTGGATTCCAGGAGTTGGGCTCAGTGTTTAGCTATGGGTGTTTGCTTCTGTTTCCATCAGCTACCTACCAGCTGAGGGCTTTGTGATAGCATATAAGTTAGTTATCAGTCTCATTATCAGGGAAGGGCATTTAAGGTAGCCTCTCCACTGTTGCTCAAATTGTTAAATGGGGTCATCCTTTAGGTTTCTGGACATTTCCCTAGAGTCAGTTTTCTCTTCAAACCTATAATGACTCTCTCTAATATAGTATCCTCCTTTTTTTACTCTTGTCTATTTGTACCCCAACTCAATCTTCCTATTCCCACATATTCTCATCTCCTCCTCTTCTCTTTCTCCTAATGCCCCAATATGCTCAGGAGATCTTGCTCCTTTCCCCTTCTCTGGGGAACCTTGTATGAACCTCTTAGGTTCCTCCTTGTATCCTAGTTTCTTTGGCTGGTAATTCTTTGCTCTGTGTCTAAAATCCATATATGAGTGAGTACATACCTTGTTCCTCTTTTTGTGACTAGGTTACCTCACTTAGGATGGTTTCTTCAAGTTCCATCCATTTGCCTGCGAATTTGAAGATTCCATTTTTTCCCGCTGAGTAGTATTCCACTGTGTAAATGTACCACATTTTCTTTATCCATTCTTCAGTTGAGGGGCATCTAGGTTGCTTCTATGTTCTTGCTATTACAGATAATGCTGCTATGAACATAGTTGAGTACATGCCTTTATTGCATAGGTGTGGATCATTTGGGTATATGCCTAAGAGTGGAATTTCCAGGTCCTGTGGGTAGACTGATTTCCATTTTCCTGAGGAAACTCCATACTTATCTCCAAAATGGTTGTACAAGTTTGCACTCCCAGCAGTGGTGGAGGAGTGTTCCCCTTTCTGCACATCCTGAAGGACACTTAAGAAAGTGCTCAACATCCATCAAAACAACTCTGAGATACCATCTTACTCCTGTCAGATGGCTAAAATTAGAAACACCAATGACAGCTTGGCATTTTCTTGTATGTATCGTTTTACATTGTTCTAATTTGTCCTCCTTCCCCACTGCCCTCCTCTGTGCCTGTGCTTCTCATGGTTGGTTCTCTGCCATCTCTTGAAAATAATCCCCCTTCTGCTTCCTTGTCTTTTCCCTCCACCCCTTCCTCAAGATCTCTTCTTCCTCTTTCACAATCCCCTTCCTAGCTCAAGGATATGTACACATACATGCATGCATGTACATATACACAAGTGTATACTCATAATTTTAAATCTGGGTCCCACATAGTATTTATCTTCTAGAATCTTGCTTATTTCACCTAGCATGATTTCCAGTCCATCCATTTTCTTGCAAATGCCATTATTTTATTTTTATTTATCACTTAGTAGCATTATTTACATGTATTTTAAAGTTTAAACAAGACTTAGTATCTATAATTTTCATCCTAATTCCCTCTTATATCTTTTATCCCCTGAAACATTTTGATCTGGGGATTATAGTTTTTTCCATACACATACTATCTTCCTTATTCAGTTGTCTTCTCTTGGAGTTAGTCATTAGTCATTTTCAACATGTAAAATAGTTGTGTATATATAATTGACAGAATCAAGTAAAACAAAGTGTTAGGTACGTGCTCCATCAAAGAAAACATGGCAGTTTATTTAAATTTCACTTGCTCCCACTTTCCTAATTCAGAACGCACAAAGTATACATTTATGTTAAGGCCTTAGGGTTTAACATGAAAAGATTGGCTATTGTATTCTTCTTTTTGTCTGTTTCATCCCAGAATATGTAACATGATAGTTTGAAACTAAGCTTAATTAGTATCAGTGAAGGTAAATCATGCATTGTTATGTGGTATTTGAAAGAAGTAGTGATAAGAAAGAGTATCATAAGTCAGAATTGTTAGGAATCAGTGATTTGGTGAAGAGAATGGCTGAGATCTTAAACCTGGGCATATTATATCATTTGATAAACAAAAATAGACCAAACCATGTTTGAAAGAAATAAGTTAAAGTCAGTATGTCTTAACAGTACTATTCTAAATACCATAAACATATGTTATTAAGCAAAAAAAAAAAAAAAAAACATCCAAGAATGGGAATGAGAGGGTCTCCCAAATGAGGAATGACAGTTTCTTCTTCAAGAAATTTTCCTTCAGTAGTAATGTTATTTTGCCACCCAGGGAATTCCTGTTCAAAAATTTGTGACAGGCCACATTATGTGATCCTATAGGATGCTCACTGCTGGTATCCTTGTGCACTTTCATCCTTAGGTCAGCAAATGGGCATACCCACGTTCTTGGGATTGGGCCTGAAATCTGAATCCAGTGTGGTAGATTTATTAGTCAGTTATTTAGGGATGGGACCTTTAAGGAAGGGCTTGGAGCTTGGGTGGACAAGAATGGTTCTGGAACTTGTACTGACACTGAGCATCCTGAAGTATGGGGACTTCAGTTCCTGGGGAATGACTAGGGCTTAATCTAGGTCTTGAAGTTCCAGGGGCCACCATGGGAACTGGTTACACAAGATTGATGCTGGAACCTGAATATTTGGGGAAACATCCATCTCTAAGGTCTGTGAGATAGACCTGAACACTGGTCTTCTAGAGCATGAGACTGCAGTGTCTAGAATGGAGGGTGACACTGCAGATATTAGCCTAGAGCTGTAATGTCCTGGTTGGCACTGTGGCAAGCTAAAGATTCTATGTACAAGTACATAGAATCTAAGTACAAGCCTGGAGCTTGTGTCCACAGTATCTCACTTAAGGTTGGGGTCCATGTGAGCTGGTCTGATGAAGCAGGACTTACAGGATTCAGCCTGATTGTCAGGCTAGCCTGAAACCCAAGGTTGTTGGAGTGAGTCTGGTACTAAGAGGAGGCTGGCCAGACATTAGTGCAACCTGGAAACTGAAGCTATTATACAGCCTAGAGCCTGAAACTGCAGGATCCAAAGAGTTCCCAGAGCTGGCTTGAAAACTCAATCTGAAGACACCTGCTTTATTAGAGCTTTTGGGTGCCTTCTAGGTGCTAAGTTTTAACAACGTGTTCCCACTATTAGGGTTCAAAATAAAACAGAATTTTTATTACCTGCTTCTTCCTCGCACACAAAGTGTCTTCCTTCATTCTCTTCTACCCAGGATTGGGTAAGGAATGATACAGGTAAACAAAAGTTTCCATCTTATATTATTCAATATATTTTATTTCTGAAAGATACCCAAGTACTATACTCTAAAGGCTTAACTCCTGAAAAGGTATTTTATGAATGGATAATTATTTACATGGAGGTCCTACCATTTTGCTGATGTCTATCCTCACAATATATAGAAAGCCCTACATGGTTTTTACAAAACAAGAGTTATAGTGTGTAAAATGTTAAATCTTCTTCTCTTGTCTGCCCCACATTCTGGAGCTAAATACATTTCAATTTAGTTTAGATCATTCTGTAACTTTCTATGTGTATATGTATGTAAATTTCATGTTATCATTGTTAGAAATTGAGTACATTGTATTTTAGTAAAATTATTATTCAGTATATTATCCATTAAAGTTTGTATTATACAAACTTACTCATTTAAAAAGCTAAATAATAAGCAAAGGTATGAGTATTTTGATTAATAACCCATAGATAAACCAATAAACATTGACAGAAGAATACACCAAAGCTGTTAGCATTAGATATAAATGTGGACCTAAAGTGTAGATTTCAAAGTATTGGGTATGTGCTATTTATTATGGACACAGGCACTACAGCACAAATTTCTTGATTGTAGTACATGAGTGTTACTTTATATATTTGGAGGGATACATATGAGATTTGTGTGTTTACAAATAAGTGCCCTGGTATTTTTGCAATAATTGGAGAAATTTACCCATCTTACACAATTGTGATTTTTTAAATAACACAAGAGCCATATCTTATGTGACAGTCATATACCTTAGAATTGTATTACCCTTCTTAGGATTGTCTTCTGCAAAACAAAATGTCAAGGCTATCTTTTTAATTCAGCCTTCTATTAATGATTCCTTAAATCATTCTGTAAAGTTCATGAAGTTGCTTGTATCCATTCAACTACAATGTTATTGCCTGGACTTGCCATTCTAAATTGGTAACTATATATGCACAACCCAAACATAAACACACATATGCATATATATATACATATATATATATGTGTGTGTATATATATATGTATATATATAATATATCACATTAAATGACATATTTGAGGAAAAGGCTATTACTACATACCCTGACTGAAACATAAAAATTTGTTTAATTCAAACTTTGTTGATATGGTAGATTGGTAGATTGTTTTCTTTATTGATAGATGCCACCTGTGATGGACAAGAAAGATCTGCGTATTTTACAGATGACTTTTGTCAAGCATGTGGAGTTGTACTGCATCTTGAATCAGAAAGGAGTGCACATTATGAGGTTGGTTAAATGCAGTGGGAATAAAGATGAGAAATCATATTTTTAAGTGTAGCAAGTCAGCTTCATATAAGTCATCTTACTTGATTAATTTAAGAACCTGAAATATAGTAACATTTCTATTTGACAGACAAGAATATTGGCTCAGGAAAAGATAGTCACATACAAATTGAAGTTTAGGGAGTCTAGATTAAAGTCAGTGGTTTTGACTGCACATTTTCTTTTCTGTCTCCTTTTATATTCTCTGTTGTTGTAGTAAATACAATGTAGGTATTAGCAACTTTGAGCGATGCTGTAGAACTCCTAGAGTCTTCCTTTATAATAAAGGTAGATTATAGATTTGCTGTTTCAGCTTCCTGAAATGAAGGTGGAGAGGCTCATAAGCCCCCCACCCATCCCCAGATGCATTGACAGTAAACAGTTGCTAGGAGGCAGGAGATCATGAGGCTTCATTGCTCCTTGTGCATCTATTGTCAATTGATGGTTGCTGGGAAAGAAAGAGATTTCCTGCAGTGGTGTAGTCACTGATAAGAGGCTCATAATCATGTAAATATCTTTTATTAAAATTTGTGTAAGTTATTCTAATCAAGATCATTGGGGCATGCATAAAAAGACATGACAGTAGAAGGGATAGTTAGGAAGAGTGAATTAGCAGGCACTAGAGAAGAAAAGAGATAATACATAATATAATGAAAATATATACATGCATGAAAAGGTCATAATGAAACCCATCATGTTTACCTAACATGATAGCAAAACCACAAAAATACTGACTTCTAAGTTGTAGAGTCATTTATTTTAACTGAAGTTTAGAGATTTAAAAGGAGTGAAACTCTAGTTATTGTAGTCATGGTTTGAGAATGTAGCTCAAAAGTATGTCACTTGCCTAGCCTGTTCAAGGCCCTGACTGCAAAAGAAAAAAAAATTAATGCAAAGTGTGCTAAAATTAATGTTTCCTGCCAAGTGGTGGTATTGCATGTCTTTAATCCCAGCATTTGGGAGGCAGAGGCAAGTGGATCTCTGTGAGTTCAAGGCCAGCCTGATCTACAGAGCCAGCCAGAGCTGTTACACAGAGAAACCTTATTTGAAAAATAAAAACAAAAATAATTGATGTCTTCTGGCCTCACATTCAGAGAGGTGTGCATTTTAGGTATCTATTGTTAAATAAATCAAGTCACATCTTTTTTTCCAGAGTGAAATACATGCTCAAAATGTTAAGTTCTATCTCCAAGTGCATGGGGAACAAAACGAAGTGCCTGGTACAAAAGTAAGCATGCATGTTGAGAATTCTCAGGTGAGTGGTCTATGTTGAATATTATAATTCTGATCTGTCAGGTTTTTAATCTTTCAAAAAAATTGATTGTGAGTTTTCCAGGTGTACAAGAGTGGAGAAGTTAACAGAAACAAATTTAGTGATTTCTGCAACATGAGTTTTGACTCCTCAGCCATTGCTCAATCTCACTATGTGGGAAAGAGCCATCCACAAAATCAAAAGCAATTACTGGAAGAACAAGATACACTATCTCCATCAGGATGTCAACCAAAGATGGGTAAGATTCTCTTCATCTTTTTATCTCAGATAAGTACTCTAACCCACACTGTACCACCCGTTTTGGGGAGCAAACTTTCACTACAGTTCAACCAACTTGATTCTTCTGCTTAGTAAATCGCTTTCTGTGTCCTTGTCTGTGGAGATAATTGCAACCTAAATTTTAAGAAATATTATGGCCGCTATTTGTTTCACTAAATCCATATAAAACAAATGACTGATATATGTTATAAATAGCAATAAGCAGTTGGAGAAATAAAAAATCTTGAATATTTAATATGTTCCCCCCTTAGTATAATCTCTTGATATACTACTTTCTAAAACTTCATCTCACTTGTCTATTGAGATCAATGTCCTCACTACAGTGTACTTCTGTACTGTACTATAATATACTATACTATATGTATTGTGCAGTATGCTTATTACCAAAGTGTAAAAAAGAAACTAAATTGCTGAATCTCCACCAATACTGATAATCCATCCTTTTACTTCTATAAATATGAAGTACCAGTGAATAATTACAGTATGCTAATTTCCAAAGGTACAGAGAATTATAGAACATTGCCTCTTCATTCTAGTACTATTCAAATGAACAAATGAAAGAGCTTCCCTTGAAGCAGGATGGATCCCTGGTGCAGGAAAGGACTTTGGGAGCACATTCCCCATGGAGGGATACTCCCTTAGCCTAGAGGCAGGAGGGAGGACTTAGGCCCTCCAAATGACTTGACAGGCTTTAATGATCCCTCATGGAAGGCCTCATCCTCCCTGGAGATTGGATGGGAAATGTGATGAGGGAGGATTTGGGGAGGGTCATGGGAGGATGGGAAGGAGAGGGAAGAGGGAACTGGGATCAATATGTAAAATAATAATAATAATAATAACAACAATAATAATAATAATAATAATAATAATAAAGAGCTTCCATTGAACTGGCAGGGTATATTTAGGTAAACAGCTCATATTTTGAAATTTTTACATGTTATCAAAAACGACAATTGATCAGCTACAACAAATAATTTAGCACATTCATTTTTTTTTTTGAGACAAGGTTTCCTGTAGCTTTGCAACCTTCCTGGAAGGCAAACTTTAGGCCAGGCTGATCTCAAACTCACAGAGATCAGACTGCCTATGCCTCCACAGTGCTGGGATTAAAGTTGTGCACCACCACAGCCTGGCTCAATTTAGGATGTTCTTAAGAGCTTTAATACTATGTCACTAAGGAACTGATTTCTGAAAAAAATCATCAGCATACATGTGCAGCATATCCTATAGGTATTGTCCAAAGAAAAGTCATTACCTCAGTATATTATTATAAGTTATTTTTCTAATAAGGTAAACTAAAATTAATTTTTATATTCTAGCTTCTCAAATTGTTATATGCTTGTTTTCTTATCTATTGATTTAAATAGGGACAGTCATTGTTCCTTATAAGAGAAACCATTTTATAAATATCTCCCCTACAGTCCCCAAATACATTATTTTTTATTTATTTTATTTCTTATTTCACATATCGATTCCAGTTCCCTCTCCCTCCCTCCCATGCCCCCCGACCACCCTCCCATCCCATCTCCCCCCGACTCTACAGGGAGGGTGATGCCTTCCAGGAGGGATCAACAAAATCTGTCAAGTCCAAATACATTATTTTTGCTTCAAGGATGAAAGCAATTGAAAGAGACATACAATAACACATATAGTTTCAAGCTATTAACTACTGAGAGTTCATTCTGGTGTAAACATCACAACTTAAGACAGAATAAATACGAAGAGACATACAATAAAACATATAGTTTCAAGATACTAACTACTAAGAGTTCATTCTGGTGTAAACATCACAAATTAAGACAGAATAGATATGTTGTTTGAGAAAAATGTCGATTTAGAAGTTCATGCCATCTGATTTATCCTGTGAACTACAAAAGAATCATCTTGAAATGGCTCCCATACTTCTTTTGTTTCCTTAAATGAAATTGGTCAAGCAATATTGGAAGTAACATATTACTTCCTTCCCATATCTTTACTTATATTCACATTTATCTTACAGGAGAGCCTTCACAACTTTATTTTCTTTATCCAGAAGTCCTGTGCTGAAAATGTAGAAAGACAGTAGTTTTTAGAGAATTTCTTTAATACTTTACAACAAATGCAGTTCTAATATCTGATCACATGTTGATAATGTCTCATTACAGATAAACCCAATGCTACTTCTGCAGCACCAACTTTTGTAAAGTCCGTTATTGTGAAGCCTCCTCCAGGTAGGAATAAAGACATAACTACTCCTTTTTCCTCCAGCAGTGCTTTGGATCTGAATAATCCAAGAAGATAGTGTAAGCCCATTCCTGCTTCTTTTAATAAGCTGCTCATGCTCCACAACATAAGAAAACATTTATAGCTAGATAGCAGAAAAATATCTTCCAGCAAAATCAAATGTACATGGCAATCCGGAAGAAGTTTTCACAGGAAGTTTGTTATAAAACATACTAGTTTTTATTGATAGTATTCAAACAATCAATTCCATGTAATTTGATTCATTTTTCTATAGACACGTGAACTAGAAAGTCTTTTATGTCTCTTAATTTCAAAAACTATACACTAGTGTGTCTGTGTGCGTGTGTGTCTTTCTGTCTGTGTGTGTGATTTCATGTTACTTTAAAGAAATATTTCAAATTAGTATGATACAAAGATATTCATTTGTGGTGCTCAAATAGTCATTCTTAGTAGTATTAATAGGAATATACAATTTTCCCTAAAGAAGAAAATATGTGAATTAGTTAATAATACCTCATTGCAAAAGACTACAAGTATATATTTTATGCACATATTTTGCTAACAAAGGAAATGAAATATCATGATACATAGATTTCTATGATTTTGACTGATGGAAGTAGAAAGGTTAAAAAAGGACCAGATGGCTTAGAGCTAAGGAAGGCTAGTAAAATTTAATGTACAACATCGAAACTGGCCTTGAATGGAGATCCCCACCGAATGGAGATCCCCACTACATAAAAGCACCTTCTTACTTCTAGTGTGTCTTACTGCCTTTTCTTATTCTTTCTTCTGCCTTCTTTTCTTCAACCCATTGTATTTCACCTATTCTTACTAGATAGACTTTCTGCATAACTCCTCACAGTCTGCTTCTCCTGTATTTCTCTTTATTTGCTTTCTGTATCAGATCTTTGTCAGTTCACTGTCTAAATTTAGGTATTGCCAGGTTCCATTATTGGCTTGACTCTACATGCACAGTTCCTTGTATTCCCCTGGTTTTACCTGTCATCTATATTCTCATAACCTGTCCATCAAATTTAGACTGCATGTCAAAATGGTAGATAATATTGCACTTGGACACCTCAAAGCCATTTTAAATCAATACTGTTCCAAAGTAAAAACCTATAGTTAACTGTCAATGCCCCGATACCACACCATCATAAGTTTCTAAAACTAATGAAATGCCAAGTTGTGATTATTTTACCTCCTAACTTATTACTGTCCCCTTAACTCCATCAATACTCTTCCTACACTATTATAGGTCTTTACATAGTCTTTCAGTTTTGTTAGACTGTAAGGTATAGACCAGCATTGTTGGTATCATTTGAGAGTTTATTAGAAGAAAAGGAATCCAGCCTTGCATATAGACCTACTTATTCAGAATTCACTTCTTTAACAAGATGTATAAATAATTTATACGTAAGAAACATGAAAACACAGAATCACAGTCTTCTAAATACTTTCCCTCCCACTGGTTTTGCCTCTGTGAATGCACTCTCAATTCAATTAATGAAATGTTTCGTTAAAAATACAAATATTTCCATGATACAGTCTAACTTGAAATTTCCTTACTGTTTTTTTTTTTTCATCTTCTAAGGATGGAATCTAAATGCTACAACTATCTCCTTTTAATTTTCCTCAGCTCCATGCTTGTCCTCTGCTACTGACCTGCTGTTACCATTATCTTACTTCTTTTCTTTGTACTACTGCTCATACCCCTCCTCCCTTGTCTTAAATATTTTTTAACCTGCTTCTGAATAATTCACACTCATTCATAAAAGTTCTGCTGCTACTTGGAAGCCCTTTTCTTCCCTTAGACTGCCAACGCTTCTGTGTTATCTCTCTTCATGCTTTTTCTCCCATTCAGTTTAAGGTCTTTAAGGGAGGAAATGGCATGTAATTTATCTCTGATTCTATTGCTAGACAAAAAAAGACAGAACTATTCCTACATTAGTAGAGATTAGTATGTGAATCAGTGAACTATTAATGAATCTTTACCGCATGTGCTTTCCCTTTGTTTGTACTATTTCTGTTTCTGCCAGAGTGTGATTCAGAGTACTAAAACATTTTGTAGGGACATATAGTTTTACCCAATATTTTAAAGAATGTTGATTTAAGCAAGCATAAAAGTAGAAGTGGCAGTCTACTTTAAAAAATAGGTGCTTGAAGGAATTATGAATTACCAATTGTTCAGTATTTTTCCTGCTGGTGAACAATGGAGGGTATCTGAAATGTGTAGCATCTGTGTAAATTTTAACTGAGTCTAAATGAGAAGTTTTTGGACTGTTGTTGCTGCTATGGGAAATGGCATTTTAGTACTCCGAAATGTCAAGGTTATTAGACTGAGGGAACAATGATGTCTTAGTTTGCTTTCTATGATAAAATGGCATGACCAAAAGCAATGTTGGAAAGAAAGGGTTTATTTTAGCTTGCCATTTATAGTCAGCTATGGAAGGAATTCAGGGAAGGAACCTGGAGGCAATAACTGAAGCAGAGACTGTGAGGAATATTGATTATTGGCTTGCCACCATGACTGGCTCAGTCTACTTTCTTATACAGATAGCACCACTTGCCTAGGGTTCTTCCACATCACTCTAATCAAGAAAGTGTCCCACATGCTTGCTCACAGTCCTGTCTGATCCGTTTTTTCAATTGAGGTTCCCTTAAGCCAGATGATCCTAGTTTGTGTCAAAATTACAAAAACCTTAAGCAGCCAAAAAAAAAAAAAAAAAAAAAAAAAAAAGGTGAAGTTCTGAAGTTCTTATCTGACCATGAAGTAGCATCAGCAAAATTTAGTCTATATATTGAAAACATTTTACTCTAATTTCTGAAGCTAGTGCACAAAGAATAGATGTGTCCTGTCATAACTCCTGCCTCCTGAGCATAAACATTTGAGCATTACGAAAATAGCTAGTTCAACTGGACATAGTGGTACATGTCCAGTTCTCAGGAGGGAGAGGAAGGATGATTACTGTATATTATATGTTTGTATGTTATATGTTTGAGGCCAGCCTGAGCAACATAGTGATTTCCAGTCCAGCAAGGGATACATAGTAGAAAATCCAAGAGTTAAGATACTAGTAATTACAACAGTTCTGGAATTGCCTCTTTGACTTTTCACATGTGACCAGCAACCCTTCTAAACTCCTGTATTTCCACTATTAGAACCTTAATATTGATGAAATTTGTGGAAAAAACACAAGAGGAACTCAACAGAAAATGGTTCAGTAACCATTATAAATACTAAAGAAATATACACACACAATCAAGAGACTTTATAATCACAAAGAATATCACTAAACTCAGTAATCTAGTTAGACCTTCAACAATGACTGCAAAGTAAAATTATGTAGAGAATGCTCAAGAAGGACAGTCCTTCTCTACCCCCTGGAGATTCTGATTTCATTGGTCTCACATGAAGTTGACCAATATAATTATTCTAAAAAAATGATAAACATCAGTGTATGGAAAAGCCAAGGGAGTCTTGTTTATCCTGAATCACTTAGCTGCGCTCTCTCTCCCTCTCCCTCTCCCCTCTCTCTCTCTCTCTCTCTCTCTCTCTCAATATTTTCCTGGTAATGTTGCTATGAAGACCCACAATTTCTGGTTGAGTGGTTCATTTTGTAGGGAATCCATAGTCTTCAGTTAATTGTTTTCAAACCATGACTCACAAACAAACTTGAAAGAGGCCAATAGATAACCAAGGAATTGTAAAAATATTCCATTCAGGATAGTTATCACATCTCTGATAATCTACTTGCAGTGCTAGTTTTCAAAACTAATTCCCAATTCCAGTTAGAAACTGAACTCTATTCTCCAGGAAAGAGTTTTAGGAATATAGACCTAATTCTCCAGGTGATTTTTACCAGAGAAATTTGGTAAACATTGTACTTCATGTTAGTGAATTGTCATTCTACCATTCATTCACAGTAACAGAAGACATTATTTCCAGTTCCTGGTTGTTTTTGTTTGTTTGCTTGTTTTTGATATTGGATGTCTGTGATTCCATACTATTTTTCCTGGTTTCAAAGAATACAGGAAACCAAATTAGAAACAAAGTTATTTAATAAGCATGAAATAAGAGCATAGAGACAGAAGATAATTTTAAGGAATCATTCATTCAGAGTTTTCAAACGCACTAAACCATTAAAGCTGTGGGTAGTTGTGGTAGTATAATATAATGCTTGATATGGGTATATTTTGTGTAACATGTAACACAAGTTAAGCATTTTTGGGATTTTTGTAGTGAATTTTTCCAAAATCCATTTCCTAGCTGTTTGAAATATATAGGTTTTACTGATTATCTATTTTAATTATCATACAATGGAGTAACACCCCAGACATACTTCCCCCATCTCACTAAACAGTACACATAGACCAACATGTATACGTCATTCCCTTGCTTCCTATTATCCTTGGCCTTGATGACAATTCTATTCTAAACTTATATTGTATTAACATAGATATAACATTTGAAGGAAGCTCACATAGTACTTTCCATGCTGCCTTATATCACCTAAAATAGTTACATTCAGTTCCATCTATGTTGTCACAAGAGACAGGATTTTAGTTTAGTTTTGTTTTGCTTTGTTTTACATGACAGAATAACATTCTGTTGTGTGTACTTTATCCAATCAACAATTAGTGAGTACTTGAATTGTTTTATTTCTTGCCTGCTGTGAGTAGTGTAATAAACATGAGAATGCATATGTTTCTTATACATTGATTTTAGTTCTTTGGATATACACTAATTTTGCATTTACAAGAATATGTGGTAGTTTTTCTTATTTGATAAGTGCCCTCCATAGTTTTAATGGCTTTTCTAATTTAGGTTTCTACCAACATTTTTCTCCACATCCTCACCAACATTTCATATCCTTAGGCTTTTTTATATTAGCTATTCTTCAGGTATGGTGGCATCTCCTTGTTCTTTCAGTTTTCATTTACCTGATGACTAGTGATGTTCTGTAATTTTCATGTACTTATTGGACATTTGGATGTCTCCTTCTGAGGAACAACCAAAAGTTTTTTGTTACTGTTATTGAGGTTTGGCAGTTCCTTAAATATTCTGGATCTCACTCGCTTGTTATATATACAGATCACAGTATTTTCTCCCTCTTGTCCGTAAGTTCTATTGTGTGCTTCCTTTGTTGTTCAGGAGCTCTAATATTTTTTAAAAATCCTATTTGTTTTTGCATTTGCTTCCCAAATTTTGAGAGCCTTTTTCCAAAAATTCCTCACATATTACAGTACCGTGGACCATTTTACATGTGTTTTCATAGCTGTGTTTTGTTGTTTAGTTTTGAGATTATATTTTAATTACAGCATTTATCCCTTTCCTTTCCTCCCTCAAAGCTCTCTGATATATTCCTTCCTACTCTCCTTGAAACTTATGGCCTCTTTTTCATCAATTGTTATTGCCTGAATATATGTTTCTGCTACTATGCCAATATTATTTAAGTCTTTAGTCCATTTTGAGTTAATCAGAGTAACTGGTGAAAGACAGAAATCTACCTACATTCTTATATAGATAATCAGTTTTTATAACACCATTTTTTGAAAGACTGTTCTATATCTAAAGGATGTTCTGAGTATCCTTATCAAAACATTCATTCAAAATTTAATGTAACTGTTGATTGCTGAACATGTTATTCAGTATCATTATTTTTGTTTTACTCTGGTTTCTGTAAATAATTTTTGTCAACTTGAATATGATTAACTTATCTTATTTAGTGATTAAGCTACTGTTTGATTTATAAGATGTTTATTATGGTTGTCCTTAAAATTTATGTGCTACCAATTTATTGCCCCATATCTAGAATAGTGTTGATTTTATACTTGTTTCATGAATGTTGCTCATCTTTTGACCAAGAAGAAATTGGAAGGATGGTACAATTTAGAAAATAAGTTTATTTCCTGCAACTAATTCTACTTTGAAAGCAGAATAATTAGCTCTTATATAGCTTTTTTTATTTTTTTACAGTATTTTTGTTTGTTTTGAGAAAGTTTTTGTTTTGGTTTTATGGTTTTGTTTTTGTTTTATTTTATTTTTACTCATTTTAAATGCCAACCATCTTTTCAGAATTTTACTTTCACCTTTCATCCTATGCATGGGGCTCAATGATTATCTTTTCTAAAATTTGTGGGAATTATTTTTGATAACTAGTGAACTACAGTTATTTCAGGTAAGAGAATAAAATTTAACTATTTGTTAACTAAAATTTTTGGACGTTTCAGGGTTCAGTTGTGTAGGAAAATAACTAATAGTGAATGAAAAGGAATAACTAATAGTGAATGAAAAGGCTGTTGAATATCAGTGAAGAAGAAGAATAAGTTTGTTAGCCATTATAAGTTTGAGATTCCTGCTATAAAGTATATGTAGTAACAGCAAGCAAGCACATAACAGATTCTTAGGAATCAATGAAGAATATGGATAAAGTGTATAGTATGAAGAATTCTGGGAATTAAATTTAGAAGTGTGGGCTAAGAGATACTATCTCTGCTCTTTGCATCTGTGACTATCAGCAAGGAATTTTATGTCTTGGGACCAGTCTTTCTTGGGAAATTTCAAGTAATAATTTATCATTCATCACTGACATTATATGACTCTTAAGTTTTTACTTATTGATCTTCTTAAATGCTCTCATTTCTTTTTATATATATAGCATATAGAATGAGAACCTACGTATGCCATATCTGCAGTATCACCTTTACATCTTTACATATGTTCCGGTCCCACATGCAAGGAAGTGAACATCAAATTAAGTAAGTGTTTTTTTTATTAAAAAACATTCTCATGTTACCAATGACTAAAGGTTCTAGTCAAATACTCTTTAATATATTTTATTAACTTTCTAGATATTCATTTTCCTATTACCTGACCTAGAAGTGGTAAGCAGTATTTATAACATATTACACACTAGTGCCAAGGATATTTTCTACTCACAGTAATGGACTAGTAGATAATGAACTAATAGATCTATCTGGCTGGCAAATTGGTGCCCCCTCCTGAGTAAACAAGATTATTTTTCTTTGTAGATATGCTAAAAGAAAATTTTTCTTCAGGCTAGCCATGCAAATTCAAGGCATCTCAAAAAGGTTTTCTTAGTTCCAAGGATTCAGTGATCTAATCATCATCTTTATATTGAGATATAATGGATAAGAATGAAGGTTATGCTGTTATACCTAGAATGCAGAATACAGATCCATTTTTAGTCAATATTAACATGATTTTAAGATGAAGAGAAATCACTCCATGTCTATCCTATTTTTTTTGCAGCAAACAAATGAATTTTATTTTTCTTTGTAATTAAACACTATTTCTTTGCATGTCACAATATATCCTTTATTTATCTGCTGGTGGTCACCTAAACTATTGTGTAACTTGGCTATTGTGAATGATATTGCTGTATATGCATCTCTCTTGTAAGTGACATAGGATCCTTTAGTCCTATGTCCTTATGTGCCTTGGAGTAATATAATTGAATCTGATGGCATTTATACGTTTCGTTTTTGAAGAACCTCCATACAGATTTCCATAATGGCTGCACAAATTGACATTCCCACCAAAATGTGTATTCATTTTTTTCTCTGCATTCTCATCAACATTTGTTATCTTGTGTTTTCCTTTCTTCTTTAATAAGTAAATTTTATTCTTTCATAATTTTGTACATGTACAATATGTATTCCTTTTACTCTTCCCTGCCTCTCCTGTCAGCCCCCTGTAAGGAGTAAGGTTTTTCCGCCCACCGCTGGTCTTGTCCTGCTGCCGCGCCAGCCCCAATTAATGCACAGAGACTCTGTATTTGATATAATGCTATTGGCCAGGTACTAGTTTCTTATAGGCTAGCTCTGTCTTAATTATTAACCCATTTCTATGTATTTCCACATGGTCTTACCAATGAGAGGCAGCTGGTGGTTCTGCCTTCTCCAGACTCTCCATGTTGACTCCTCCTTACTATTTGTTATATCCTCCTTGTCTCCTAGTCCCACCTATCTTGATTTCCTATTGGCCAACAGTGCTTTATTCATTAACCAGTATGAGAAACATATTTACAGAATGACATCTACCATCAGCCCCCTCCACCGACACACACACACACCCTACTAGCCACCTTCACTCTCTTCCTGCTGTGTACTAGCTTTGGTTCTTTTTAGTGTTCCACCAAGTTTATTGAGGGCTGCCTGCCTGGTCTTGAGTTGGGAACTACCCATCAGAACCTTGTGGAATCACCATCGAGTAAACATCTGGATACAATTGCCCCTATCCAAGAATCTTTTGGTTGATAGTAGATCAGTAGTATGCAGTAGGACCTCATGAATCCCTTTCCTCTTGATAGCTGACAATTAGGAGGGCCCAACTTCTGTGGACCTGGTGGCAGCTGCTATAAGTTCATACTTAACCTGTTTGTGTTGTGCTTAAAATATACAATTTTAGTTCCTCTCCCCATTCACCAGAACCTAATATTATTTCTGATCCATCTTCCCCAGTATTCCTTGAGTATTAAAGTGGGTGGTGTAAATGTCTAGTTTAAGGACAAGCCTTTATTCTCAGCACCTTATGCAGCCATGTGTCTCTGCATTTACCTGCAAAGGAGAGAACTCTGTGTTCAAGGCAGAGACTAGCCTTTGTCTGTGGATGTAAACATAGACATGAAGAGGATGGCTTGATGCTGTCAATTTAACTAAACAAACATCTTACCATCCCTTCCCAGGGTCTAAGACCTCTTTAGTCATGGATTTGGAGCAGATTTACAACAGTAGGCATGGATTCCCTATTATAAAGCAAGCTTCAAATGCTTTTAGGGAGCATCTTTTCACTTCTCTCTAATGTTTCCCTGGCTGTGCAGTTCCAGAAGTTGTTGAGAAAAATAAGTATTCTACAACTGTTGAATAAAATATTGTATGCTTAGGCCATTTGACTAACAGTGCAGTTTAAAGTCTCTTTGTTGATCTTTTTAGTCTGGACAATATATATCCAGTGAATCATAGAGACTGTTGGCATTTTGGAGGCAGTAAAATGGATGGATTTATACATCCAGAAGTAAGGCTGGACAACAGGACAAAAAAAAAAGGAGTTCTTCATTTCAGCAGCAATGAATTAAACTGAGAAATACAGGAGATTTTATTTCGGTATCATGAAGAAAATTGAAGTGTCAATGTCTGCACTCCACCATCTTCTAAGAAATGTTTTTGCATAAAACTTGTGAAATTCTGGAAATATATCTGAATACTCATGCTTTATATTTTTTTACAGTTTTAATTTTTTATTTCAACCTTTGTAGATTTTGTTTAAACTAATATTTTAGAGCAAAGAAAATATTCAGAGTAATTAAAACTTTGCATTTTTTTTCTTTGTAGAGAATCTCATGTTATCAGTGAAGCAAAGAATTCAAAGAAGATGCAAGAGTCTTACCAAGGTGAATGTGCAGATTACATCAAAGTGAAGAAATCTAGAGAACTGGAGTCCAGGGCTCACTTCAGGAAGATGGAGGATAATTACTTGGAAGTCCATGGGTATAGAGATATGGTTGATTCCAGACCCAGACATAAAATGCTTGAACAAAAACTTCCACTTGAAAATTTCTGGACACACCCAGGACCATACAATAATTCTCGAGTGGTAGAAGACCAGTTACCTCATTGTTTACCAGCACAGTCAAAAATATATGATTCTTTCCAGGATGAGCTTGAAGATTACATCAAAGGGCAGAAGGCCAGAGGACTCGATCCCAATACTAGTTTTAGACGGATAACAGAAAACTATAGGTATAGGGATCCGAGGTACAGAGAAAGGGTTGATCCTGGATACAGACAAAGGATATGTGAAGAAAGATTTTCATCTGAGTGTCTACAGACCTACCAGCAACAATACAATGGTTCACCAGTGGAAGGCCAGTTACCTCACTGGTTACCGCTTCATTCAAAGAGGAGAAATGATGATTTCCAAAATGAATTTGATGATTACAACAAGGTGCAGGAGTCTAGAGAACTCAAGCCAAAGACTTCTTTTAGAAGAATTGATAGTGCTATTGAAACCCATAATTACAGAGAAATGGTTGACAGAAGATCCAATCATAGAATGTTTGAGCAAAGATTCCCATGTGAGTCTTTCCAGACTTACACAGATCCATACAACAGTTCACATGCTGTAGAAAACAAGTTACCTCATTATTTACCACCTTATGAGAGCCAACAGAGCCTAGACTCTGATAGCTACTATCAGTTCATGAGAGATTGTTTCTCAGAAAATCCTGTTCCCCTGAGCCTTAGTCAGCAAGAAAATAACCCTGACTCACACAGTGTAGAGTATGACATTTACAAGCAGCTGCCCTCGTATGACAATGCCAGTGCCCATGAAACAAGTCATAAAAGACGACATCAGAAGAGAAGACGACACCTGGAGGAAGGGGAAGGGAAAGAAAGGCTAGAGAAGGAACAATCCAGGCATAAAAGGAAAAGGAGCTGTCAGGATAAAGATTTAGACAAAGACAAGAGTAGCGAGCAATCTAAAGGAGAGGAAGATAAAGCTGGGGTCAGTTCTGAGAAAATCAAGCATCGAAAAAAGAAAAGGAAACATGAGGCAGCCTCAGAGAAGGAAGAACGTAAGCACAAGAAGGAGAAAAAGAAATCTGTTGAAGAAAGAACAGAAGAGGAAATCCTTTGGGATGAGTCAATTCTTGGGTTCTGAACTTATGGGATACCCAAGAATGACTAAAAGAAAATAATGCTGATTTAGATAAGGACAGGAGTAACTGATGAAGTAAAGGAAAGGCAGGTAAAATATCAGCTCAAAAAAAAAAACCACAAAAACAAACAAACAACAACAACAAAAAAAACCTTTGGGTTTTTTGTTTGCAAAAATGGAAATTGGACATGAGAAACACAAGACATCTTAGATCCAGCCTTTAAGGAAATGTTTTGATGTAAACCTACTTAAGGATCTTGAACTTTTAGTTTTACTTACAGAAGAGTGAATTGAGAAAATCAGTAGGAATAAATCCGAGGAAATTTATATAAAAATCAAGCACTTCAAATGAAGAGAAGTGGTAAAAATCAGTGTCAGTTCATGAAGATCCCCCCTCCACCGTGTGTGTGTGTGTGTGTGTGTGTGTGTGTGCGTGTGTGTGCATTCTTTGCTTTGCTCTCCTCTCTCAAATGCTTCTCCCCCCCCCTTTCTGTCACTCCCAGCTTTCAAAATTTAATGGAAAGAAGAACCACAAATTCTAAACCTAGCCTTCAAGAAGCAAGAACATAATACTAAGAAGAATGGGAGAAGAAGAAACCTACTGAAGAAAATCCAGAATATTAAGTGTTTTCTAATTTGCAGTTTTGTTCCTTTAAGGATGAAGAAAGGATGAAAAGTTTTGGTTTCATGAAATTTGTGTTATTTGTGTATTTGTACATGTGTACAGTTAATTGCTAACAAAAGCCAGATGAAGTAAAAATATTCAATATGCTTTTTTAAAGTTACTTTCTCTGATTTTCTACAAAAAGAAAATGTATTCTATTGCTTATATATAATATGGTTTTCTTAAGTAGAGGTGTTTCTACTTTGTCCATCAAGTTGCAATGAAAATGAGTTGTTTGCTCATAGAAATAACGTACTTAAAATGGTGAATTACACAGCAGTCTACAGCCATACCACCCTGAATTTTCCCCATCTTGTTTGATTTTGGAAGAATGGTCAGGCCTGTGGGAGACCAGACTTCACAGAATCCATTCCTTTTAGAATTTGTGTTAGTATTGGTGGTATTTTACTACTGTTGTGAGTTACTGTTTCTGTTTTCTCCAATGAAAATGAATGAAGCATCTTAGAACATTTTTTGTTAAATCTAATTTGCAGTGTATTTTTGTATTTTCTAGTTCTGAAAGTGGAATATTAGTGTATAATAAATTAGATGATATATACTTTTAAAATGTTATCCAAAGGGCTGATAGAAATCGGTCTATATTCTGAAAAAAAAGTTTATATTAAAGTGTTTTAATTTCTAAGTACTTCTTTGTGATCATTTCCTTCAAAAGATGATTGTTCTACCCATGTGAGGATTAAGAAATGGAGTTTGCAACTAATTTCTAGAAAGACCACATAGTAAAACTAATTTCATTTATGTTACAGATTCCTTAGTAGAAGTTAGCATTCAGTTTTGAGTTCATCTTTAGGTTAGAAAAAGGCCAACAACTTGATAGTGAAGGAGGAAAGTGTTATAAAAGTGGTTAATGACTATGGAAGTTGTTAACTTTAAATAGTTTGATAAAGTTTTTTTTCTGCTAGTGCACTGTGTTTTATGATCAGTACTTGATGTAAGATCTTGAGCCTTATTTCACAATAGTAGGAAGTGTAATGACCTAACATTTCCAAATCCCGGGATTATTATCTTTAATTGTGTCATCAGGGTGCTATTTGATTTTGCAAAGATACCACCAAAATACAATATGCAGTCCAGAGATAGAAAATATAAAACATAATAGGCCCTATTAATGCTAATCCCATCAAAATCATGCCAAATATGATAGTGATATATCTGCATTTGGGAAAGTGAGTTTATATTTTTCTCATATTTAAATTAATGACAAGTAGATACTATGACATGATTTGGTTTATTGTTAGATGAGTGAATTATTCCAAAGAATGTTAGGTTGTCATAAAATCAATTTCTCTTCCATGAGATTTTTAGTATAAGATAAATTCATATCAATGTATTAACACTCTCTTTAAAGAAAGAAATATTTAGTATTTGGTATATTGATGAAAAAAATAGTAGGACAGGTAGAGAAAGTAGACTGAATTTCCAGCAACAGTGCTTGCAAATTTTCTTCTGAACACACACACACACACACACACACACACACACACACACACTGTGCTCACAGAAAATACTATTAATAAATTGATTGATAGTATTTTTTTTATAATTGGTAAGCTCTTTTTTAGATATCCATTTTGTGTCAGATCTGTTGGAGACATTCAAAACTGCAACATATCTTGCAATTAAACTGGGAATGGGCCAGGTGAGAATAGGAGGGGTCAGGTAGGGGTGGATAGAGTACTGGGAGAAACTGCTGAAGTTGGGGGGCATTTTGGGGGTGATAAAGAAACCTAGTGCAGTAGAAACTCCCAGGATTCTATGAGGAAGACCCTAGCAAGGACTCCTAGTAATGAAGTATACAGAGCCTGAACTGGCCATTTTCCGTAACCCGGCAAGGCTTCCAGCAGCGGAACTGGATCACCAAACTAGCCACAAACCTTCAGCCTACAATCTTCTAACTCCAAGATATTCTGGGGTAATAGTGGTGTAGAAACTTGTAGGGGTGACCAACCAATTACCAGTCCAACTTGATGCCCATGCCACAAGAGGGAGCCCATGCCTGTGACTGCCTGGATGGCCAGGAACCAGTTTTCAGACAGCCTAGAGACCCAGAATAGAACCAAATATGACAGAAATGACTACTAATGATATTCTGCTATACTCATTGATCAATTCCTAACCCAGTTGTCACCAGAGAAATATCATCCAGCAAATGATGGGAGCAGATGCAGAGACCCACAGCCAAGCACTGAGCAGAGCAGGGGAACCCTACAGAAGAGATGGCAGGAGGATTGCAGGAGCCAGGGGGTGTCGAAGATACCATTAGAAAACGGCACAGAACCAACTAAGCAGGACTCATAAGGGATCATGGACACTGAAGCAACAATCACAGACCCTATAAGTGTCTGGGCTAGGTCCTCTGCATATACATTATGATTGTGTAGCTGGGTGTTCTTGTGGGACTTATAACAGTCAGTAAGTGCAATGAAAATGATGTTGTGGTTGGTGGTCATCACAACCCAAGGAACTGTATTAAATTGTTGCCCATTAAGAAAGTTGAGAACCACTGTTCTAAGGGAAGAAAAGGACTAGTAAGAGATTTGGTGGTACCTCAGATCCAAGGTCATCGGAGCTTCTGGGATAAGTTGCAAAGGAAAGGAGTAATCAGGGATAGAGAGTATACATCCAAAGAGGGGCATCTCACATGAAGCATTTATGACAATGGATGCGAGAATGGAAGGTGTAGTCAGGTAAGGTCAGACCTGAATGATATCAGCAAGTAAAAGAGGGCTATAGTATTAGTCAGATCTTACTGTGGTTTTATCCCCTGTAAATTCATGTGCTTAAAAATTAATCCATAATATAATAGTGTTGTGAGATGAGAACCGACTGGAATGTGTTTAAACCATGAGAGGCCTGTTTTCACAGTTACATTAATGCCGGTGTAAAAAGGAAGCCTTGTGGCCTTTACATCACTTTTTGCCACTTTGGCCATGGAAGGAGTGAGTGTTCATCATGGTGCAGGATACGGCATTCTATACACCATCTTGGAAATGGAGTTTGGGCCCTTACCAGATGCCAAATATACCAGCACCTTCCAGTATTCATAAATAAGAATTATACCATTCAGTAAATATGACTAGTCTCAGGTATTTTCCTATAAAAACAAAATGGACTATATGGCAGCATCATTGAGTATTTCTAATCAGAAAACATTTCTTACGCAAAAATCACTTTGCCTATAATTATACTGATATACTGAGAATTAAGAGATTGAATAAAATACTCCAGCAAAATGAAAGGCAAAATGAATCAAACATAACATACACTTTCAGAAATTGAGTTAAAAAGATAAGAATAAACAAGGAAAGTCATAAAATGGTAACAAGGATTTTTTTTCTTCTTCTTCTTTATGGTTCTACAGTACCTAGAATTGTACCTAGGGTCTTATTCATGTCCAACAAGTACTCTTCCATAAAGCAATCATCTCCATAATGATAAAATGGATCAATTCAGCAAAAGTAAAAAAAATAATAAGTATACTCATTAGAATTAAAACATTAAAATCCCTTAAGTGGTAGATAAGAGAGTACTAGAATATTAGTAGAGTACTTCAACATCCTATTTGAAGCAGAGGAAAGATTATCCAGCCACTAAGCTATCAGAGTTAAATTGAATGTTAGACCAAATGGACATTCCTAAAATACTCTGAATACACATTCTTATCTACTAAACATGAAATATTTTCCAGTAATTTCATATAGTAACAGCTTGGTTTTACTGAACCAATACATCCAGAAAAATAATATTCAATTAAGCAACAAATTATAGAAATTGTATCTTACAAAACCTATGGAGTGCAGCAAGAATAATAGGGACACTTATAGAAACAAATGCCAACATCCAAAGACCAGAACCATCATAACCTGAATGAGCACAATAGACATGTTAAAGTGGATGGGGGATAAATCCATGAAGCCGCAGCCCTACACAAAGGACTGCAGGCAAGTAAGAAATGCTGAGAGCAGGAGAAATAGTATTTTCCAAGGAAGAATTATAGCACTTGGTTATCCAATACCAAATGGTCAGCCTTGAAAACATACAAGTAACATTATACAGACAGATAATAAGTGCATATTATATAATTATACCTTTATATATAATTACAGTTAAATAAATATATATAGATGTATACCCATATATATTTACAGTTAAATAAATATATATAGATGTATACCCATATATATATATATATGTAAATTACATATATATGTAAAAAATTAATGAAAAAGGCCATGTATTTGAATAAGAGCAAGGAGGGATATATGGAAGGGTTTGAGGGAAGAAAGGGAATGGGGAAATGATGTGATTATATTATAATCTCAAAAATAAATAAAATGAAAGAAATTTAAGAAAAAGTATCATATTGCTAAATACCAAGGAATGAGGAAAAGAAGAGCAACCAAACACACCATTAATGATAAACATCAGAGCAAATATAAATAATCTAACTAAATAATACAAAATATCTGCAAACACCCCCACAGACATACCCACAGGTCAAAATTACAAGATAAATAGAAAACAGATAAAAACCTGAAACAACATAGTTCATCCCAGTACTAGTTGCTTGATTTCTCTGTTTCCTGGCTCCTATAACATTAGCAGCTTTGTGTTGCCATTAGTTCATCAGCTTTGTTTCACTACATCTCTCAGCCATGATGAAGCCTGCTGATTATAGATTCAAGTCTCTTAAACTGTACGCCCAAATAAATTCTTCTTCTAAGTGGGTGATGCCATCTTTCTGTCAGAGTGAAGAAGCTCATTAACACAGAGAAATACAATTGGTATCACATAAATGCAAAGAACTTTTATAGAATGTTATGAACAACCAAATAGTCTTCTAAAACCATATGACAATCTAGAAGAAATGGAAGAATCCCTAGAAACCTATAATTTTACAATCTAAATCATGAAGAAATAGAATACCTGGCCAGAGGGTGGTGGCACATGCCATTACTCCCATCACTCGGGAGGCAGAGGCAGGCAGATCTCTGTAAGTTCAAAACCAGCCTGGTCTACAGAGCAGGACATCCTCCAAAGTCACAGAGAAAACCTGTCTTGAAAAACCAAAAAAAGAAAAAAAAAAAAAAAAAAAAAAAAAAAAGAAAAGAAAAAATTTAAGTGATGTTATTGACTCAGTAATGAAATATCTTCCACAAAAGAAAGTCCAAGAACAGATAATCTTAATGCTGAAGTGTGATAAATAAAGAACTAAAAATAATTCCTATTCTACAAACTAAAGTTAAGATAATTCTTCCAGACACATTTTAAGAAGCTGTTATTACTCTAAAACCAAAGCTAGACAGGGACACAATTAACAAAGAAAGCCACTAAACAGTATCTTGGACAAGTACAGATATGAGTACTAGCAAACTAAATCAAGCAGCACATTAAAAAATTAGTCATTAATACCAAGTAAGACAACATGTACAACTCAGTAAATATGCTACACCACATCAATTAGAAGGACAAAACCTATATGATCACATCGATGAATGCACAAAATAACAGCTCTTCATTATAAAAACCCTGAGTAAATTATGTGTAAAGTAAACATATCTCAATATAAAAATAAGGCCTGTATGTGTGTAAACCAGGCCAGTAACTAAAACCAATACTCGTTCTAGATTCCTTACTCTTACCAAATGTGTTATTTAGCTTATACCTTGAAATCACAGGCTATCATGAAGGAATGATACTTGGTCAGGGTTATCGCTGTTAAATAAGGATCAGGATAAACAAATAGGTCGAATAGATGTTTATTCAGGGGGAAATAACTTACAACCTAGACAGATGAACACCAGGAAATTCCACCCAATGCTCTCCTATCCAAGTCCCGCCAGCAAGAGCGCTTTTCCCGGCTCTCTCTCTGACCTCCTTTCACAGGTCACTCCCGCCCTTGGCTCCACCCCCCCAATGGGCGTGGTCAGTGCCACAGAAGGACTATCTCACTACACAAGATCTTGCTTATCTAGCTTTCTTATATAGTCCAGGACTACCTGCTCAAAGATGGTGCTGCTCACAGTAATCTATAACACTTAACAATCAAGGCAAACCACCCCCACAGACATACCCACTCATCAATCTAATCTGAGCAGTTCCTCAATTGAAGCTTTCCTCTCAGAGGACTCTAGACCATGCCAAGTGATAAAATTAACTAGGATGGAACTAAATACAGAAAAGACAGCTTTCCATCTAAAACTGGAAACAAGATGAATATGTTCATATTCATTAGTTTCATACCACATGTTACTGGAAGTTTTTTTTTGTTTGTTTGTTTGTTTGTTTGTTTTTTTAGTTTTTTATGTGTACGGGTGTCTATCTGGCCGTGTATCTGTGTACTACATGCATGCCTGGTGACAGTGGAAGTCAGAAGTTGGCACTAGGGTTACAGGTTGTCTGTGAGCCACTACGTGAGTGCTGGGAATTGAACCCTGCTAATAGCTGCTGATCCATCTTTCCAGTCCCAATTACAAGAAGCCTTAAACAGAGCAATCAGGCAAGTGAAATAAAGGGAATCCAAATTGGAATAGAATAAGTCATACTATCTGGTTGCAGAAAGCACAATCTTATATGGTGAGAATTACAAAGACTCTTCAAACTGAAAAATAAATTCTGTGACTTGCAAAATCAACATACAAAAATCAGCAGCATTGCTTTATACCAATACCAAATTATCTAAAAAAGAAAGGGCAATCCCATTTCTATCAGCCACACACACAAAAGTAATAAACATGAAATAAACTTAATCAAGGGAGGGAAATAGCTTTATAATGAAAATAATTTTTAAAAACATGGTAAAAGAAACAGAAAAGGACACAAAGAAATCCCATATTAATGAATTGGCTAAATCAACATTGTTTGTCAAATTTTATTAAAATATAATGACATCATTTACCTCCATTACTCTCTTCTCTCTAGCTCTTCCCAGCCTACCTGTCCCCTGCTCCCTCTCAAATTAGTGGTCTCTTTTACCTTAATTATTATTGTTAAACACATATATGTGAATAAATGTAATGCCCGTGCTACCATCTGTTCCACGAATCAGCGAAGGCCTAGAGATTGAAATAAAGACAAGACAGCGGGTATTTCGTTCAAAGGCAAAGTCGGAACGCCAAATGCCGAATGCCGTTTATTGAGGGGAAAGAACGGGCTTAAATACCGACTTACAGCACAGTGGAAAATTACAGGAATTTTAGGCTTAGTTACTCCCTATGAGGTGTGTGTTGTCACAAGGTGTGTGTTGTCATGAGGTGTGTGTCATCAAAACTGGAAGAGTACCAACAAAAGCCTTGGGGCAAGGAGTTCTGGCCAACAGCATCAGGCTTGCTCAAGGCACCTCGGGGGTCCATGCAGGAGCCTACAGGTCCCTCTTTCTTTTAATATAAACTAACACCTGCCTAAGGTGGCAGAGGACATCAGCATAATTTCTTACCCATCATCGGAGAGGTCACCCAGGCCCGTAACCTTCCTGTCTTAGGTTGGATATTTGCCCCTCTGCCTTACTGGTCACTGGTGAATAGTTTGTCATGCACACGTGAGCAGAGGCATTTTCTCTTGAGCCAAATCAGTATCTGTCTTGTTAGAAAGTTGGCCTGGCCCTGTCTAATGCTGTGGCAAAGTAGCACCAAGTGCAAGGGCTACAAACCCCAATGTTCTGCCCACAAGTTGAAGTCCTTGTAAAAGGCCTTCTGCATTGGCAAGTGGCACTCAGGTTTCATAGATGTTAATGATCTGCATGGCTAAGGCATGTGTATAACTTAAAAACTGATCACTGCAGGATTTCTGGAGAAAAATGATGCTTTAACACAGATATGTGTGAAAGACAGAGAAAAAGAAGCCATATGAGCTTCTCACAAAAAATTCAAGTGTTCATATAGCAGGCTAGTTTGTAAATTTAGTTTAAAAATGTCAATTTGTACTAGATAATCAAGTGTGTTTTGGGTGGCTAAGGCTTAAGCCAAATCACCTGCTATTTGATCCACTGTGCTTGCAGTATTTACAGATTGGGAAAGGGCTATGGTAGAAACTGTTGCTTCAGTAGCAGAGGTGGCACTGGCAGCCGTGATCCCAAAATTTCATTTCCTCTCTGCTGCACACCTGGGGTGCATGGCCCACGACAGCTGTTACTCCATATGTCCAGAAGCTAACCAGTCGGCAGACCTGCTGAGAACAATTGAAACTTTCTCCAAAATTAGTAGCATTGGTAACTAAAAGAATGGAACCAGAATACAGTGCCTGGGATGAAGGTGAAATTCTTGTCCTTTGGATCAAAGTGTAATTTTATAGCTTCTTGATCCAAACTATAATTAGTGGTCAGGAAAAAAAGGCCACATATGGCTACTCAGACCCACAGGCATCAGGATGGATAGATGCTTGAAGACCCATCGGACCTTCTTTCTGGCTGTTACAATCACCGCCCCTCCACATATGACGAATCAGGCACTCAGGCTCCCAAACAGGGTTATCTGCATCTTGTGGAAAGACACAAACTGACCCTCGGGCCCATTAGAACTGGGTTGGGGCTGCACCATTTTCCAGTAGTGACATTCTTCCACATAACTGAGCCATAGTCAGATGACCGAGGGCGCCAATGCCTGTCGGCCGCAGATCGAGCAGCACCATCAATAGGTAAAAAAAAATTAAAATGTATAGGACAAGAGAAAGGTGATCATGAGGAGACCCTGTAAACTCCCGCTTTTTTGTTTTATGAAGATAGGCTTTAATTGTGCGATGTGTACTCTCCACCATGGCCTGACTCTGAGGATTATAAGGCATGCCTGTCTTATGTGAGATTAAAAAAAATGCAAAAAGAATTAAAACCCTGACTAGTATAAGCAGGGCCATTATTAGTTTTTAATTGTCTGGGCATTCCCATAAAAGCAAAAGATTGTAAACAATGGCTCTTGACATCCTTAAGCCTTTCTCCAGTATGAGCAGAGGCAAATATGAGATGAGAATGGGTATCCACAGATACATGAACAAATTGTACTCGGCCAAAGGAAGGAACATGGGTAATATCCATCTGCCAGATATCATTAGGTGTGACACCACAGGGGTTAACTCCAAGGTGTGGAACAGGTAAGAACTCTGCACATAGGGGACAATTCTTAACTATATTTATAGCGTGGTCTCTAGTAATTTTAAAATGGAATTTAAGTGACCCTGCATTAAGGTGGAAGGTTGTATGAGCTTTGCAGGCTGCTTCATAACCAGACTCTTTCATCATCATGATGGCACTATCTGTTTTAGTATTAAAATCAGCAATGGAATTTCCTTCACTCAAAGGGCCGGGCAAATCAGAATGCGCTTGGAGATGTTCTACAAAAATTGGATGAGAGCGCCTCCATAGTAGGCTTTGTATGTCTAGTAAAAGTTCTTGTACACGAGAGACTAGAGCTATATAAGCAGTAGTTTCTAAGGGAGCCAATATATGAAATCTTTTGAGGACTGATACCAGAATATAACAGTTGATGACCCAGGTATTGATAGGGAAATTCTTGTTGCACCTTTTCTGGGGCTATTCTTAAGCCAGCTAGTTGAAGATTATGTTGCAGTTCCCCAAAAGCATCATTCACTTCCTTAGGATCTGGGCTGGCTAAAAGAATATCACCCATATAATATATAATATACAGGGATTGAAATTTCTAATGGGGTCAATGGCCAATGATACATAAATTTGACAAATAGTGGGACCATTGGCCATTCCTTGAGGCAACACCACCCATTGATATATCTTATAAGGCTCTTTAAAATTAATAGAAGGAATGCTAAATGCAAATCGCTCACTATCCTGATGATGCAAAGGAATGCTAAAAAACAAACAAAAAAACAAACAAACAAACAAGGCCAGCGCAGCTGTGCCAGAGCCGCAAGGAGCCCGGCTGCCCGACTTCTCCCCCCTCGCCTCGAAGTTGTTCCAACAATCTGTTAAAACATGGTGGATTACTATGAAGTTCTGGGCGTGCAGAGACATGCCTCACCTGAGGACATTAAAAAGATGTATCAGAAACAGGCACTTAAATGGCATCCGGACAAAAAATCCTGAAAACAAAGAAGAGGCAGAGCGGAAGTTCAAACAAGTAGCTGAGGCATATGAGGTGTTATCACATGCAAAAAAATGGGACATCTATGACAAATACGGCAAAGAAGAATTAAATGGTGGTGGAGGAGGAGGTGGAAGTCATTTTGATAGTCCGTTTGAATTTGGCTTCACATTCTGGAATCCAGATGATGTCTTCAGGGAATTTTTTGGTGGGAGGGACCCTTTTTCATTTGACTTCTTTGACCCATTTGATGACATTTTTGGGGAACAGAAGGGGTTCCCGAGGAAATAGAAGCCATGGTGCAGGCTCGTTTTTCTCTGCCTTCAGTGGATTTCCTTCTTTTGGAGGTGGATTTCCTGCTTTTGATACAGGATTCCCTTCGTTCGGGTCACTAGGGCACGGGGGTCTCACTTCGTTCTCTTCAGCATCATTTGGTGGCAGTGGAATGGGCAACTTCAAATCAATGTCAACTTCAACTAAGATAATGGCAAAAAAAATCACTACAAAGAGAATTGTGGAGAATGGTCAAAAAAGAGTAGAAGTTGAAGAAGATGGACAGTTAAAGTCCTTGATGATAAATGGTAAGGAATACCTGCTATGCTTGGATAACAATTAATTCAACGCCACATTTCACAGAAATGTTAAACATAACAAGCACCATTTGAGGAATAACAGGAACTTTTTTTTTTTTTTTTTTTTTTTTGAAGATTTCAAACGAACTCGACTTTCTGTGTAACTGTACCTAATCTAAAGCATTTATAAAACAGCTCATCGGAGCCCCTATTTGTCATATAGACTTTAGAGTTTGTTGTTGGGAACACAAAATATGACCATTTTTTGTCTTTAAAATTGTTGTATCTCTGTATGCACTTTGCTTTAAACAAAACAAAACGTAATCCGAGGTGAGCCCTGTGACTCTTGAGTAGTGTTAGGATGAGATTGTTCTTTAACACCAGCATGGATCTGCTTCCCATTGTGTTGAAATGTGAGTGAGTAGTGTCAGCCTGCTGTGAAGTTAACATTGCCAGATGAACCTTCTTCAGAAATACTTCAATTTTATTTTCAGTATTTAGTAATGAAAGCTATTACTGCATCAATGGTAATATATTTCTGGTATAGTGTAAATTAAGGATGTTTTCTAGTTGTGCATGGATGCTGGCAAATCCGTCAGTTCTGACGATTGTTTAAATATGTAATGTTAAGCTTAGGTTTAAAAAAAGCTGGTAATTTGGGTCTTTGTCATTTGCTTTTTAAAAAAAGAGAAAATAAATGCGAATGTGTTTGGTGCATTTTTTCATGAAAAAAACAAACAAACAAAACAATCTTTTAGGTCTATAACTAAAAAATGATAGTCTTGAAGAATACCTACAGGGGAAGGTAAGCCAGGTTGTGTTGCTCCCATAATTTGCATGCGATCATTAACAGCTCGGAGATCTTGTAGGAGTCTCCATTTTCTAGATTTATTTTTTATAACAAAGATTGGAGTATTCCATGGGGAAGTTGAAGGAACAATATATCCTGCTTCTAATTGTTCCTTTACAAGTTGATGTGCAGCCTGTAATTTCTCAATAGATATGGGCCATTGCTCCAGCCATACTGGGTTATCAGTTTTCCAGATATTGGGAATGGGAACAGGCTGCACAGCAATAGCCCCTAAGGAAAATTTCCAAGCTCAGAGCGATCTCCGGCTCTTTTGGTAATTAAATTTTTAGATGCATCAGACTGAGGGTCATCTTGGAGGAATTCACCCAGTCCTCTTCCTTGTACATAACCTTGGTCAGCCAGGATATTTTTTAACAGGCTCAGTAGTAAGGACAGCTCCCACAGCCTGAAGCACATCTCTCCTCCAAAGATTAACAGGGATATGACTTAACACAAAAGGCTGAAAAAGTCCTGCATGCCCTTCATCATCTGACCATTTAAGACAGTGAGTACTACATTCTGGAGCCACAGAAGTTCCTTTTGAAATATCCTGGTTGTCCACACCCAAAGCAAGTCTTTGGCCTGGATCCTCCATTGTTTCCACCTCTTTTCATAACTGAAGCTATAACCTGGCCCATAATGTGATGACCATCTATGTCCCGACATATGTGTATATAGTCATTAAGACCTTTGGCCTTATGGGATGTAGATCCTCTTTACAATACTTGTTTGCATTTTTGAATGCCAATCATTTAACTATGGGCATGGCATTTTCAACATCACCAAAAATGCGACCAGCCAGCTGTAGGAGGCGGTCTGCAACTTCTGAATAGGGCTCAGACGGTCCCTGCAATACCTTAGATAGTTGATCTCCTGCAGCCTTATTAGGCAGGGCTTTCCAAGCCCTAGTAGCAACAAAAGCATTTTGCGCATAGACCGCTGGGTCAAAAAGAATTTGAGCTGCAATGGTAGCACATTGACCTCCACTTGTAGCGCTCGTGAGCATATCTAAATTCCTATCAGGAAATCCACCAGTAGCATTACTTTGCCCGGTTTCCTTTTAAAATTTTTGAAATTCGCCTCTCCAGAGCAAATAGTCACTCCTACTCAGCATGGCTCTACAGAGCTGCATCCAATCACTAGGGGTGTAATTTAACGCTGCGAAAGACTCAAAAATTGAGTAAAAGGAGCATGAGGCCCATAAGCAATGACAGCCTCTTTAAGCTGTTTTATATCCTTAAAATTATTGGGCTGTGGTTCTCTAACCCTGTTATCCTGAGGAGCCACTGTCTCAATCACTGGAAACATCTGTCTTTCCTTTTCTAACACTTCTACCTTGGTCATTAAATCTTTGGCCTCTTCCTCTAACCCTCGAGGTTAGAGGTTCTAAAGAAATCAGAATCACAAAAGGAGTTGTGCCCTGGCAGATAGCATATGTGCTCATCAGCTTCAGTATCCTCCTCATCAGTTATGGTAGGACTATCATTATCTAGTTGGGATCCCTCTTGTTCCCTGACAGATTTCACAGACTCTAAATCTTGTACTTCCTCAAAAATCCTATTCATCTTTGCCAACTGTTCTTTTACTTTAAAATTGTTGCTCAAGAGCGCACTTTTAACTAGATGCCAAAGGAAAAGGGTGGCAATAGGGAAAGTATCAGGCCCCTCTTCTTTATAAGCCTTTTGGAGGTCTCCTTTTACTTGTTCCCAATCGAGAATGTTAAAGCCTCCAGACTGCATAAACCAGGGGCTATGTTCCTCTAATATATCAAAAAATTCTTTAGCAGTCTTGGTTTTAACCCTGGTGCCCTGCATTTTCAATAGGGCCACTAATTGCCCACTGAGCTTTTCCTTACAGTTATTGGCACCCATCCTTCAATACACCCTCATTCACTTACTTTTGCCGGCTGGCCTTCGAGGGCGATCTCTTAGGTGATCCTTTCTTTCCCGCTTGTAGTGCCCACGCTACCATCTGTTCCACGAATCGGGCGAAGGCTTAGAGATTGAAATAAAGACAAGACAACAGGTCATTCATTCAAAGGCAAAGTTGGAATGCCAAATGCCGAATGCCATTTATTGAGGGGAAAGAACTGGCTTAAATACGACTTACAGCATAGTGGAAAATTACAGGAATTTTAGGCTTAGCTTCTCCATACGAGGTGTGTGTTGTCACGAGGTGTGTGTCATCAAAACCAGAAGAGTAACAACAAAAGCCTTGGGGCAAGGAGTTCTGGCCAACAGCTTCAGGCTTGCTCAAGGCACCTCGGGGGTCAATGCAGGGACCTACAAATAAATACATAAATACAACCTAAGGCCCTTTAGTGTGTTTGTGTGTGTATGGATTTAGGGCTGACCCCTAGGTACTAGAAAACCATTTAGAGGGTTCATCCCTCTAATTTTCTATTTCCCCACAGTCATTTGTTGCCTATAGCTATTCATCTAAAGTCAAGCCCTGTGAGATTTCCCCCACCCATGTTGGCGTGTCAACTGCTGTTGTCATTGTTCAGGTATTGTTTAAGCAGCCAGCCACATTGGTGAGATTTAGAAAGTTCAGGTTCCTTATCCTATCTAGAAGCCACAGACTTAAAATAGAATTACTGGTCCTTTAGCTTTTACCATATTTTCTTCCCCTCTTCTGAAGTGTTCCTTGAACCTTAAGTATGGGTGTTGTGTTGTAGATGTAGCTATCAGGTCTGGGCAACTGATAATCTTTTCTTCTCATCACTTTGACCAACTGTGGCTTTCTTCAGAGTTTACCGTTGGCTGAAAAAAATCTTTGATGAGGGATGAGAGCTACACTTATCTGTAGATGTAAGGATCAGTATTTTAAAATCAATTAGAAATTATACCGGCTGAGGAAAGTGGCAGTAGTGTGTTCTCTAAAATCCGTGACATCACTGACAACAGGTGTTTGGCTGAGTTTACAGTACCAAGTATGGGTCCCCTCAATATTGTTAACATAGCTATACTATCCAAAATAATCTACAGATTTGAGCACAAACTCTTTAAAAATTATCAAAGTTTTCTTGGAAAAACAATTCTTGAATTCATATGAAACCAGTAAGAACCTTGAATAGCTAAAGCCATTTTGAATAAACAAAACAAAACATTCCATTATCCAACTTCAAAATATACTGCAAAACTATAATAATTTAAATAAAATTATGTATGTTCTGGGACTGTAGTTCAGTTGGGATAAAAGGTCTTTCCTAGCATGCATTAAGCCCTAGATTTGACATGTAGAACACATAAATGGAGCATGGTATCTCCATTTGTAATCCATTTTTTAATCTCAGTATTCATGAGGTGGAGACAGAAGGATCAGAAGTTCAAAATCATCATTGGCAACATAGGAAATTCAAGACTAGCTTAAATAGCACCAAGTTTCAAAAATTATGGTACTGTTATGAAAATGGGCATATAACTATCAAGGAAACAGAATAGAGACCTTAGAAGTAAATACACACATCTATAGCCAATTGATTTCTATATAAAATACTAAGAACATGAAGTAGAGATGCTATTTTTCCCACAAATAGTGTTGATAAAATTGTTACTCATTTGCCAAAAATGAAACCAGACTTCTTTCCCTCACCCATTACAAAAACCAACTCAGGTGCATTAAAGACCTACCTGTGAGGCTTGAAGATATGAAATCATGATCAAAACTATAGGGGAAATTATTAAAGATATAATAGGTGAAAAATTTTTTTGAGCACTCCAAGTTACAGGAAAGACAGGTAGAAGCAAAAGCAAGTGTGATTATATATAACTTAAATCATGTACTGGAGAGATGGCTCAGTGATTAAGACCGCTGGCTTCTCTTCAAGAGGACCTGTTTTGGTTACCAGCACCCACATGGCATCTTGCCACTGTTACTCCAGCTCAGGCCTCTTTGAAGGACATTGATGCATGTGATGCACAAACATACATGCAGCCACTAAAACACATAAAAATAAAAATAGAACAACAATTTTTATTTATTTATTCTGGTTCTTTTGAGACAGGGTTTCTCTGTGTAGCTTTGGAGCCTGTCCTGGAGCTTGCTCTGGAGCCCAGGCTGGTCTCCAACTCACAGAGGAAGTCCTTAGCCTTGGCTACTTCTGGAGGGTCAGGCACAAAGACCTTCCCAGACACCAAATGGAATGAGGAGGTAAGCAGAGATGGAAAGAAGCCAAAACCAAACACACAAACAAAATTAGAAGAAGAAAACAGCCATGGTCTGGCAGCCTTCTGTTGGATTACTAAGGTAGTAGTAAGAAACACAAGGCAGAAAGAGCCTGGAGTCTGACCTTCAACAGAGGAACCATGCTTGTTAGTACCAACAGTGAGGGGCAGTGTGTCTCCTGTGGGAAACTGAGGGATGAGCAAAAGTTAAAAGCTGCCTGAGCCCCCTGGTAAGAGTGGGATAAGGGGCTTAGAAATGAGCAAATTGTTGCAGCACATAGCCTGAAGCACTAGCCAGCACACTTTTCCTCCTGCAGCTTCTCTTTCCTGAAGCTGTTTGCCCAAGGCAAAACAGACTGTCCCAACAGATATTCCTGTTTAGAATGACCGAGTAAGGTTAACTGTAATCTTGTAGAAATCCTGTTTGGAGGCATTGTATCATTCCAAGACCTAAAACAGTATAAAAATGAGGCAGCATGATCATAGGTCCTTTCTTAGAGGCTTCCTGCTGAGGAGGGTAATCATCAAGAGGGGGTAGTTTAGGGCCCACTGAAGATGGTATCCTCTCATCACTTAGTAAAAGGAGAGCTGTAGCTTGATTAGCCGTGGTGCATCAGATGATTGTCATCCTGCGTTCCTGTAGAGACTTTTGGAAATAAATCCTTAGAGGGTTGTAAGCAGATTTTGTTACAGGGTAAAATGGAGATTTCCCAGGAAGGTGGATGAAGGGGTTGAGTAGGAAAGGTAGACAGAGTGAGACGGTCAGAGGAAGTGGGTATAGAGCTGATTCAAGGTAAAAGTAACCAGTCTCTTTATTACCAGGAGTGCAGAACCAAAATGAACTAGCAGAAACATCAGGGAGCTGCAGAGCACTGAAGCAAGGAAACAGAAGATAAAGGACTGACGGAAGGAATTGTAGCTAGTCTGTGGTGAAAGGGATGAAAGTCACTCGCAGGTAGTCTCTAGAGGCATCTAAAGGATCTTTATCTTTTCAGGTGTATCAGGGACAAAGGAAACAAATGGAGCTTTTGTAGGGTGAGAACCTTTTGGAAAGCTTACACAGAACATTTTGTTTGGGTATAGGGATTTCTGTAAGTAAAACACCTTTAAAATAGAGTAAATTCATTAAGTATGAGGATCATACATAGTAAAGACATGATCAAAGGGAGGAATCAGAGTGGGTGGGATCTACAAGTCCATACATAAGAGAGGACTTGTGGTTGAACTTTGTCTGATCCTTATGTATTTGGGCCCCATCTCAAACCACTTAGTCCCCCTTCCACAGGTAACCCTAACTGCCTTCAGGGATTTGGGGGCATCAGTCTCTCTTAATTGCTTCCAGCTGACAAAATGGGTGCTATATAAGAGGGCAGCAGTTACAGTGCCTCAGAGGAGGGCCCATCCAAGAGGCCACTATAAACCTCAACAAATGATAAAAAGTCCAGAACACAAGTCAGGAGGTAGTAATTGTACAGTCTTGTGGGGAACATTAAAAGTCAAAGTTAATGAGGAAAATTTTTACAACAAAATTAAAATGAATTGTGTTTAGTAAGGTGAAATGCAATTGTACAACTGGCTGGAGTATAGTGTGGTGCCTTCTAAGAGCTCCAGGTCTGTAGAAGACAGCCCCGTGAAAGGATGTAAGAAGAAGCCTTCGAATGATATTCTAGAACATATCCCAATAGGGACAGCCTGAGGTTTAAAAAGTTCAAGAAAAATGTAGAGTAGTGAGCTGCCAAGGGACTGTCAGTGAAGAGGAAGACAGTAAACAGTGGATGAAGAGCTGGGTAGTAGAAATCCCTGGGAAAAGGAAGAGTTGGATGTAGACTTGAAAGTGTTGCTCAAGAAGAAAGGTATCAGAGATGAGGCGTGCATAGACTAGGTGAGGTCAAAGACCTTGCAGAAAGAGATTGATAGAAAATTGAGCAAGACAGAAGCTTCATGGAATGGAAGTAGATGAGAACCCAATTTGGACAGTGGGATATTGCTGACTAGGAAAAGAAGGAAAAGTTATGAAAACATTACAGGTGGCTTTAAGCATTTGTTGTCCTCATCAGGAATCCACCCCCTTAAGAACTCACCTTCAGTGTGACTGAGTGAACCAACATGGCCTTTGGGCTGTGGTGCTCTGCTGAGGAACCTGAAGCAGAGCTCTAATAGCCAGGTCATGAACTGGAAGTCCTGTCAGATGGCAGCCTTTGCTTTTCTACTTCCATAGGCAAAATTTTCTATATCAAAGGGAATGCATTATGGTCTATCAAGTTGGAAGTTTAAACCCTTGAATCTTGTCCCCCAAATAGACCAAGTTGAATATCTTATTAGGTTGTTTTTTTTTATAATGAAGGCCATCTGGCCAAATTATCTCAAGTCAAATACTGGCAAGAATTTAGGAACTCTAAATGAACTTTGGACAGGAGGGGCAGCTTGTATGTCAGGAGCCATAATATGTAAGGGGCTAACTATCCTATTTTCTGTTAGACTTTCCATTCCTGTTGAGTACCATTGGTATGTAAGTACATTAGTGCTTTATTTGTTGAGGTCTTAACATTATGGTGTACATACTAAAGAGTTTTCCTTCTATTACTGTATTCAATCACATTATGGAATGGTGCTATTCTTATTCACATTTTATAAGTGTAACAACTGGAGTTTAGTAATAAAATTGCCCAAGGACACTTATCTGTTGTAGAATATTAGTTAAAGATATGTTACATTTGTTTATACTGTGGAACATTTGTTTAATGATGCAAAGATGTCTTGCATTCTTTTATGTTGTGTTTGTTTAACTCTGTGAAGCTGTGTTATTTTCCTGTGTAAAACACCTGATTGTCTAATAACAATATGAATGGCCAATAGCTAGACAGGAGAGGGATATGTGGGGCTTCTAGGCACAAAGAATAAACAGAAGGAAAAAAAGAGGGAGAAGTGATAGAAAAGGAGAAGAGAAGGATGCCAGGGGCCAGCCACCCAGCTACATAGCCAGATGTGGAATAAAAAGGAAAGAAAGGATATACAGAAGTAGGGAAAGGTAAAAGCCCAGAGGCAAAAGGTAGATGAGATAATTTAATTAGAAAAGCTGGCTAGAAATAAACCAAGCTAAGTCCTGGCATTCATAAGTAATAATAAGTCTCTGTGTGATGATATTTTTGGAGCTGGGTGGTGGATCCTTCAAAGAGCAAACGAGCAAAACAAAGAACTACACCTATCTGTAAATACCATCAAATGTTGAGATTTTATAACCAAGTACTAAGTAATTACTCATTATTATGAAAATCCTTCTAGAGAGTTCCTACCAGAGTACTCTATGAGAATGAGAAGGGAAGAATGAAGTTCTGTGCTGTGTCTAAATTACAGGAAGTGGAATTAATTCTAACTGGGGAATAGGAAGCTTGTTTCCCTTCCTCCCATCTGAATTTAAGTAAAGTACAGCCAGGCAGAAGGGGCTGAACATCCCTTGCTGTAGGACATGCTCTTCTGAGTCTTACCTTTCCAGTTGTTATTCTCCTGTTCGAATGCTATACTATGCTTTGGTATTTCTGTATCAGCGGAAGCCTCAGCAACATTCTTTTCTTTTATTGAAAATCGTTTTTTTTTTTTTTTTTTTTTTTTTTTGTCTCACATAACATATTCTAATTACAGTTTCCCTTACCATTACTCCTTCCAGTTCCTCCCACTTCTCCCCTCATCCGGATCCGCCCCCTCCTTGTCTCTCATTAAAAAACAAGCAGGCTTCAAGTGGATAAGAATAACATAAGATAAAATATTATGTAGAATAAAGAAAACTAACAACAAATTGGACAAAACAAACAGAAGGAAAAGAGCCCACCCAAAAGAAGACATAAACACCAGAGACTCACTTGTTCACACACTCACGGATCCCATAAAAGCTACCTGGAAGCTGTAGTACATATGCAGAGGACCTGGTGCAGACCTGTGCAGGCCCTGTAGCAACACATTTTAAACAACATTTATTGCAGGTGAAACAATGGCAACTTGCCAGGGCTATGGGTTTTTTCTTTACTGTGATCACAAGAAACAGATTTCTACAGTGAGGCCAAATGTAGGAGGCATGGCCCTGTGGAGACAGTTGCTACATGTGGAGTTAATAGCAGGCTTTAGAGAGTTTTAGATAACGAGTCACATGAGACTGTCTTTATATTCACCTTTATTTATATTGGCCTTTTACTGCTCAATATAAAATTTTAGATAGGGATATTTTTCCACCCATGGCCTGATGCTTTTTGTAGATATCCAAGCTTAAGCTGACCTAACAGTTTCACTGGGCAGAAATCTTGGCTGAGGGGCTTGATGGAATGTTCACCAAGGACATTCTATCCTCTCTGCTCTATAGTCCTCTGTGATGGCTTCATAGGGTTAGTAGGAAACTAGGAGAGTCAATTCCAGGCAGCATATGCTTGCTTGCACTTTCCTTGTCTTCAGATGGGGGAAAGGAAACAAGCTTGCTATTTTCCACTTAGCATTAATTCCACTTCCTGCAGTTTAGACATGGCACAAATTTTTTTTCTTCCATCATCTAATCCTTAGAGTAATACAGAAGAGAAAAACAAACCCTTTTGTAGTTAAGGAAACTTAGAAGCCACTCAAGAACATTTTTTGTCTATTCATTCAGTTTTGTGTGCCTGCTTCTGAATCAGAGTTCTTCAGAATGGAGATTACACTCTCCCACCAGGAAGGGGACATAGTATCCAGTATTACCCCATAAGGTGGTAAAGCAGTGCCTCACGATGCTGACTAAAAAGCATAAACCAGGCCAAGCCCTCCAGGTATGCCTGCTAGCAAATACATTTAATCATTTCCAGCAGAAGGTGAAATTTTTCCCATCTTTCCTGGTTCAGATTTGAGACATATAACAGGAGAGGACATCTTAGCTCACAAAACCTATTCAAATGATGATAGATAATTGATGGTTTGTTACCTTGTGCCACTGACACACTGATGAGTCGTGGCTTTTTCCCCTGTGTTCAGTCCCCTCCTCAGGATGTCTACAAGTCTCCTGTATGACATCCCATAACTTGATCTCTGTACAAGAAAACGTGTCTCCAAGGTATTGGAGGTATCTGGAGATACCAAACACAAGCCTTAGTTGAACTCAGCTTGGAAATTTCTCAATGGCAAGATCCTTCCCTCCACATAGTCATGCATCTCCAGCTGTCCCCTCCTCACCCACCCAAAAAGCTTTGTTCTTGAAGTGATCCTTGCTACATCTTTGCTTGAGCCCACAATGGCCCACCCTGAGGCAACCTTTCTACAACCAGAATGGATATTGAAAGTACCTGGCAGACACATGCAGCTGTTCCCCAAAAGAAATTGTGTGTTCAGCTCTATAAACTATTAAAAAATATTAAGGTTTGTGCCAGTTAATTTGTCATAGTAAACAAGCAAACAAACAAAACACCGAAATCTACCTGTAGGTGGAGGCATGCCTTTGTTCACTCTTAGAAAGGCAGATTCTCCTTAGCATAGTGGAGTTTTTCTTCTCAGAATTCCTGTCACCTTCTGCAGTCCATAGAAGCCACTATAAGGTTTGGTTGGGCTTGTCTGTTTTTTCTAAGGTTTTACTCAGAAGACTGTCAACTGTTCCTTTTCCTTTTCTTCTGTTGTCTCCTTTTCGAACTGACCGACGTCTACATATGCTTTCAAATTTCCCAACACTTTGAATTACTTACTTTTCTTTAAAAAATATTTTTATATCATGTGCATGAGTGTTGTGCCTGTGTGTATGTTCCTGTTGCCCACTGTGTTCAGAGGGTATCAGATACCCTAGAGCTGGAGTTGTGGAAGATTAAAAGCTATTGTGTGATACTGGGAACCAAACCCAGGTCCTCTGCATGAGCAGACAGTGCTGATCCCTCTCTCCAATACCTGACTCTTTTTCTAAAGCTCTCCTCTCTACCATGTGGTTGACCGTCACACTCATCTCAAATGTGATGACTTCTTTTTGCCCTTTTTTCCTTCTTTTCTCCATCTTCCTCCTCTCCTTGGAGCGGAGGAGAGATTTACCCCTTGCCTTTTTTTTTAACTTTAACAAATTGTCCTAGAGCTTCATTTGAGCCATTTTTCTTCATAAATGAGACTAAGAACAAGGGGGTAGCTGGGTGTGGGAGCGCATGCCTTTAATCCCAGCACTCAGGAGACAGAGGCAGATGGATATCTGTGAATTTGAGGCCAACCTGGCTTACAGAGAGAATTCCAGGACAGCCAAGGCTACATAAACAGAGAGAGCCTGTTTCAAAGAAACAAATGAATGAATCACGAGAGAGAACCCTGATTTCCCAGATAAAATATGGAAGCTAAACTGGGACTCCCCAAGATCTCTTGTAATTCTTATTGTCTACCTTTTAATCCCTTAAACAACAGGAAAAATGAACTTGTTCCTGTGCCCCTAATCAGCATTAAAACCATCTTAAGAAACACTTGGGCTCAGACTATTTTAAGTTATAAAGAAAAATGAAATTGATGTTAGTAATCAAGGATTTAATACAAGGTGATTATCCTGGATTATCAAGAGTAGAGATGGAAGGGGTCTCTCAGCTTTCTAGACATTAAGAGGTGGAACTCTTGCCCCAGTTGTGTTTTTTGGAGAAGAGAGTTTGTCAGAACCTTGGCACTGGTAGGAGATCTTCGTTAGGACCCAAAGTCTGGGGACTTGGGAAGGGGTAGTTATTTTTTTTTTCCTGGATAATAAATCTATCCCATTGGTCCCCTTCCTGTGGCATAGATTTTAGTTCCCCAGGTTCTTCCTGTTTCTCAAAGGTCAGAATCATTCTTAAGAAATTTCCAGAACTTTAATTTTATGGTCATTGGATTACATTTTTTAAATTGTGTAATCCTTATCGTTGTGAGGGTTTATATATGTGTGTGTGTGTGTGTGTGTGTGTGTGTGTGTGTGTGTTGTATTTGTGTTTCTAGCAAGCCTGTGTTTACCCCAGTTTTTCCAATAGAAACTCCCTTGTTTTTGGCAGTTGGAGGGGACATCTTACAGGTCATGTATAGAATTGTAAAACCTGTACAGCTATCTTAAAAGATACACTCCCACATTTTTCCTTTTTCCAAAACAACCAGATACTTAAGAGGGGGCATCAGTGAGCAATAAACAATGGTCAATACGAAATATGGGCTACTAGTCTGTAGCCACATTAGCTATCACCTCCTTGTATCTGTCTTCCTCAGTCCATGTGAGGGTTGGATCATGGGCCTTTACTCATACCAAACATAAGACTCAGGAAGAGTTAGAGAGGGTCAATAAGTGGAAGGGCCTGGGGCCAGATAAAACCTTAATATTAAAGGGTCCATAGTCTGGAAACAGCACCATTGTGTTGGACGTTTGATTCACATGGGTCCATGGAAGGAACAGGGTCACTCTTGGAATACTTTTAGCCTTTGCAGCTGTAGGGGAGCCAGCTTATGGTGAACTGTCTGTAGCTTTGCAAAAAGCATTTTTATTGTTATACAGTTCATACCTTAGCAAGTCAATTTCCACATGCCAAAGCCTCTTATCTAAAGCACCCCCAAATAGACAAATGCCAAAGCATTTCCCAGTTACAGCACATTTCAGTTTTCTGAATCCTCCCACAACCAAGTTTTTCATGGGCTTTGAACCTTTTAGGAAATATTCAGATAAGATTTACATGCCTCAAACAGAAGGTAGCAATCACAAAAGAGAGCAGTCACAAAGGGCAACTCAAAGCCTAGGTGCTAACACTTGGGAATCAAACAGTTGCAATGATAGGCAGGCTCTCCCATTACACCTCACCCTGTGTGTGTGTGTGTGTGTGTGTGTGTGTGTGTGTGCGCGCGCGCGCGCGCGCGTGCGTGCGCAGAAGATTGGTATTTGGTACTGCCCACCAGTAGGGAGAGAGGGGAGGTGTTTATAAGACTTGAGGGCTTGAGGTGCTTGGAAAAACACCAAGAGTTGTGGAAAACCACTTGCCTAGTGCTTGCAAGGCTCTGGATTAAATCCACAGTACTACAAAACACAAAAAAAATTAAATAAAAAAAATTGAGAACAGATTGTATGTTTCATATTGAAGTTTCCCCTACTTTTTTTTTTTTTACCCCATTCTTCCAAGTGGGAACTGATGCCTATTGATGGACTGGGGAAGCTGCACACATGGACACACACAGTCCAAGCCTCTGCACAAGTCAGGTGATATGCTGCAGACACTCTTTGTGTGTCTGCATATTCAGGTTCTCATACCTCAGGCCCAAACACATATAGATGCTTTACACTTTGCCTTGAGCATTGTGGGTTCCTGAGTCTATAGGTGCCATGGATATGGATACTACCATTTTGTTAATACTAAAATTCCATCTATTAGTTATGTTGTCTCTCCTTGTATGCTGATTTGGTCATGTGTTAGATCTGTTTTTTCAGTCACTATAGCACTGGGGTGCTCACTCTTATATTTTTATTAAAAATTTTCCATTTATTTTACATACCAAGCACAGTCTCCCCTCCTTCCTCTTTTCCATTCCCTCCCCCCACTTTCCATCTACCCCTGCATCCACTTCTCCTCCATTCAGAAAGGGACAGGCCTCCCAGGGAATCAACAAAGCATGGTACATCAAGTTGAAGCAGGACAAAGCTCCTCCCCCTACATCTCTGCATGGGGAACAGATTCCAAAAGGCCAGTTCCCAGTGATTATTGTTATTTAGTCACATGTCCATTACAGAGTATGAGCATGTAGAAGCCTCAGACCTCAAGATATATAGATATCTATATATAAAATCTCTCTCTCAGTGATAGGTACAGAATATCGATCTTCCACATGTCACATGTCAAGCATTCTACATTCCCAGTGTAAGGTCCTGCAGATGTTGTTTCCCCCTCCCCCCACACACACACATGGTGTCAGGTTCAGCTGCATCATCATCATCATTATTTGGCTTTTTTTTTTTTTTTTGGTTTTACGAGACAGGGTTTCTCTATAGCTTTGGAGCCTGTTTTGGATCTCGCCCTGAAGATCAGACTGGACTCGAACTCAAAGAGATCTGCCTGCCTCTGCCTCCTGAGTGCTGGAATTAAAGACACACTTCCTATTTTATTCTTAAATAAAAATGAGTTATTGTGCTAATAATCCACCGCTTCCTGTAGCCAGGGAGCTCTAAACTATAATAGGGCTGACAAAAATGTCAAAGCAGCCTGGGCCAAATCTACTCTATGGCTGATTCTTGATTTTACTGTAGCACGCTATGATCACGTGAGTCTCAGCTATCCATCAAGTGACGATTGTGGTCACGTGATGCACAGTCTTCTCCAGCACTTGAAAACAGCGCATTCAGTGCTCAAGGAGCACGCCCAGAGCACGCACGAGGCACGTTTCCTGGAGACGACCAACTCAACCGTGCGAGCCAACCGTGCGAGCGAGCCAGGGGTGCTTTAGTCTTTGCCATGATGTGGTCCTCTCCAGACAAGAATCTGGAAGACAGGTAAGATGCCAAAGCTGCAAGGTTTTTCTCAATCTTATTCGCATCTCTAAAAATAATTGCTAAGCTTCAGCTATTAATTATACTAATGGCGGCTTCCGCAGTTCTAAAAAGGAACGAATGTTTAGGAGCTATGATTCCTTCCGGCTTCGGCTCTGACTAGAGTTTGAATCAAGTTGTTTTGAAGTCAGATCAGTTCGTTTCTCAGCTTTCCCACCGATTTTTCTATCTCTGATGGTGGGGTAGGTGGTTTTCTGGTAAGAGGCCTAGATTGTTCTACTGGTTTGCTGAGGTGTAGCCTGATAAGATGATGAAGTGGGAGGTTGCCATGGAGGCAAAGGGAAATTTTATGAATGTGGCCGAACTTTAGCACTTATGATAGAGAAATCCTATGAGCAGTGAGTGGGGTGGGCAGGAATCTTATCCAGGAGCCACCGGAGGTCTGGTCCTATGGTGGTAACACTGAGGGCTCCCGGCTGAGGAGGGAAGCTGAGAGGCAGTGGGAATGGCGGAAAAGCGGCGAGAAATTGGGTCACAAAAAAGCAGCAGGGAGGAGAGGAAAAGTGGTGGCAGGGTGGCCTCACAGCTGGGACCCACCATCTCAGGATTTGAAAGCCGATAAGTGAAGTGAGCAAGAAACTTCTGCCTGTTGGTAGGCAAAAAGCAAGTAGTGGTGGCAAAGCAATCTTGCGATTGTGTCAAAGCAACCTTGGGGTGGCAAAGCTGCTAAGCACGAAAGCAAAGACCACCTAAAGAATACATGGCAACCAAGGGTAGGCAGAGTGGCGTGGGGCCTAGGGACGTAGTGGGGAAACGAAGTAATGGGAGTGGGGTAAGAGACGTGCTGGGGAGGTGAAGCAGCCGAGCCGCGCAGAGCTCGGGGGGGGGGGGGGGGGTGCTGAGGGGTGGCTAAGCGGTCAGAAATGGGGGAAGCCTCTTTGGGGAGGAGAATCTGCCAAGGGAAAGCCATTGTGGGGAGGCGATGCTGGCAGGAAAGGCAAAACGGCCAGTGTGGGGAGAAGTAGCCACGGGAAATCTTTAGTGAGGGAGGAGAAGGAGCAGCAGGGAAAGGGGTAGCAGGGTGCTGGGGTGGGGAGTAGAGGCGAATCAGTGCGGGGAGACTCGGGAACCAGGACGGAACAGGGTGGGGAGGTGAAGTTGCTCACTCTGTCTGGGGCGGGATGGGGGTGGGGCAGAGAAGTGTTGGCAAGGAAAATGGTGTAGGAAGCCAAGAGGCCACAGCTGCAATTCAAACTAAGCAGTCTTTTCGGGGCCTTGCTGCACCAGAAGCCTCATCTTTTCCTTATCACCTTTTTATTTATTGTTTGTGAGTCATTTGCCTTTTAAAACTTTGCTTGAAAAACTAATGGTTCCTCTTATGACTTTTTGTTAATGTTTATCTTCATCCCTTTTGTTTTGTTTTGATTTTCTTTGCATAGACCTGGCTGTCCTGGAACTAGTTCTGTTGACCTGGCTAGCCTCAAACCCACAGGGATGCTGCTGCTTCTGCCTCCCAAATGCTCAATTTCTTAAATGTCGGGTCTTATGGACCATTCCAAATCCATTCTTAATTTCTGCCTCTTGTTTTTTTAAACTAATTTAAAAGAGAGGAAGAAAGACTTTGCTTTTGTTTTGTTTTACCATCATTTGTCTTATTGAAAGTAGTATCAAGTTATAATAGAATCATATTAATAAAGCCAGTATGGTATTGGTAGAAAACAGGCACACTGACCAATGGAATAGATTTAAGGAGCCACATAAAAATCCATGTAATACAGCCACCCAAGTTTTGACAAAGATAAAAAAGGCACACATTAGAGAGAATATACCATCTTTCATGAATGGTGCTCTTAGAGACTGAATGTATACATGTAGAAGAATTAAACTAGGACTTTACATGTCACCATGCATAAAATCAAAACCAGTTTGTATATCAGTCTAGAGGTTCCTCAAAAAGACTAAAAATAGAATATGATCTAACACACTGCTCCTTGGCATATACACAAAGATCTCTATATACTACTATGGAGGTACATGTTCAGCCATGTTAATTTTTTTTCTTTTTTTTTAAATTTTTATGCCATCATTTTCATTTTTTATCTTACGAATTATGATTTTGGGGTGTTTTTTCATTATTTATTTAAATTTGAAACAAGGTTGTTTTGCATGCCAATCCCAGTTCCCTTACCCTCCCATCCTCCCCTATCATCCCCACCAAACCCCAACCCTTCCTTTCTGACCCCCAGGGAGGGTGAGGCCTTCCATGGCGGGGAGGAAGACTTTGAAAAGTACTGGAAATGTGAATCTAGCTATCGTGTAAACATACACAGTTTGTTTCTGAGTATTTGCTTGAAATTCGGTTGTTTTTCAAAGTTTTTGTGGTGTGCATTTCTTTTGTTTTCCTTTCGCCAAGTTTCTAACCACTACTTTTTTTCACTCCCTCTTGAAAACACTCTCTGTAACTTTATGTATGAATAACGGTATATTTTAAGCATATTAAGTAAAATTACAAATGAGATGCATTAAAATAGTATTAGGTAAGTAAAGTAAATCATGGGACTATTGTTTTGAGGATTTGAGGTATTCAAATGTATTGAAGTTGGATGTGGTTGATGGCCCCTGCCTGTAAATTGCACTCATCGAGAGGCAGAAACCAGGAGTATTGCTGGCAATTTGAGACCAGGCTAGTGTATATAGCGAAGGCCATGCCAGCCAGGAATCCTGTTTAAAAATAAGATAAAAATATTGTATTAAGGGTATAAACCTTCTAGTTCGTGATATTTTATAGGTGAAACACACCACTCACATTCTTCTCTTACCTCAGGCCTTCTGCCACACAGTATAACACTGACTCGGACCTACAGCAACAACACTGTGATCTATCATCCGAGAAATCGGAGCCATCCTGTCATTCGGGTAAAAGCACTTTCATATTATAGGAATTTATACATTGCTGCTAATATAGAATGTGATAATAGAGTGTTTTTCTCAAATTTATGTGTATTTAGTATTTTTGACATAGCATAGTGGTCTTCAAACCCATCTTTTTCATTTTCCTTGCTCCCTTTAGCTAAAAATCCATTAATTTTAAAAAGTCAGCAGACAACAGTTACTTTCTGAAATTAAATCCTTATCATATGATCAAAGTGTGTAACTACTAGTAATGTCCTGTTTTTAATTTTTATTTAGTTATAATATAATTTCATCATTTCCTCCTCCCTTTTCTCTGTCCAACCTTGTTCTCTCATATCTCATATCCAAAGTTTATAAAGATTAGTATTGTTGTATGTATGTAAACAAATATATAAATATTGCCTGCTGAATAGGGAAGACTAATTGTCCCTTTCTCGGCAGTCTTTAATTTACTGTAGCTCTTCAGCTAAGAGTATAGTCCCATAAACATTTCCCCATCCTTGCTGCCTGTCAACTGATCATGTCATAGTGTAGGTATTTTAAAAAAGTTGTATTGAGATTTCTTAGGTGTAGCTTCCTTGTCGTATCTAGAAATCGCAACCATGCAGTAGACTGAGTCTTTTACAATCATTCTGCCCCTTCTTCTGAAATGTTCTTTGAGCCTAAAATGTAGGAATTGGGTTTTAGATGTATTAGTAGGGCTAGGCACCCCAAGTCAGTTGGAATCTGCTGCATTTTGACCAGCTGTGGCTTTCTGTAATGGCCTCTGACTCAGCAGGCCTTGAATACAACTAGACAACTGTTTCTTACTACCAAGATATGTGCCACTATTATATCTTTAAGGGAATCTTGCCATGCTGGTCTTTATTGTAGTTTATAGACATCACATCTGGGTAGGACTATTAATTTCTTCCCTCCTTTGGCAACATTTATAGCACCTTCCAGGACTGTAAAACCTAGTCCTCAGGGAAGAGGCTTTTGAGACAGACATTCTCAAGTTCATTGAGTTCTGTGATGACCTCAGCAATAGGAACTTCTGAGAAGTAACCAAGGGCAACAGCAATAGTCTATATTGTTATGAACCTGTGAGCAATGATTCAGAAGGAAGTGTCTCATGACTTGTACTCTAGGTTTTGTTAGTCCGTGGCTCTTGGGAGAGTTTCATCATCCCAAGAGACTTAACTTCATTTAAACTGTGAGTATGTATGCGTACATGAAACACTGATTGTGTCTACACCTTCTTACTGTTATTTATCCCTTTCTCTCTATCTGTATTTTCCTCTGTCCTCTCTCTCCATTTAAAGCCCCCACCCCCATTTTTTAACATTCGTCCTTAATATCACCTGTATCTTTGCTATTCAGTACCCTTCTCTAGCTCTCCCTGTGCCATGGTGTCTTTTTACTTTTCTGTTTTTGTAATTACTTCAGGTTATATACTCACACCTGAAGATTTGGCTAGGAACCATAATTTGAGAGAACACACAGTATTTCTTTCTGTGTTTGGGTTACCTCACTCAACATAATATTTTCTTGTTCCAGTCATTTACCTGAAATTTTCATTTTTCTTTGTAGCTGAATGATATTCCAGTGTGTATATGTACTACATTTTATTACTATTCATCAGTTAAATAACATTTAGGTTATATCCATTTCCTAGTTATTGTGACAACTGAGCAAGCATCTGTGGACTAGGAAGTAGACTCTTCTTGGCAAATACCAAGGAATAGTATAGCTGTGTCATCTGGAAGATTCATTTTTAGCTTTTTAAAAATTCTCTACTGTGATGTTTAGAGTGGCCCCACCACTTTGCAATCCCACCAATCTCTATCTCCTTGCCAGTATTTGTTGTCAGTTGTTTTCTTAATCTTAGCTATTCTGACTTGGGGAAGATGAAATCTCGAAGTTGTTTTAATTAGAATTTACCTACTTGCTAGGGAGATGAACACTTAGCTTGCTCTCTTCTTCTTCTTCTTCTTCTTCTTCTTCTTCTTCTTCTTCTTCTTCTTCTTCTTCTCCTTCTCCTTCTCCTTCTCCTTCTCCTTCTCCTTCTCCTTCTCCTCCTCCTCCTCCTTCTCCTTCTTCTTCTTCTGAGAACTTTCTGTTCAGGTATATAGCCTTTTGTAAATGAGTGATTTGTTTCCTTGGCTCTTCGTTTTTAAGTTCTTTACATGTACTGGATCTTAATTTCTGTCTGATGTGTGGCTGGCGAAAATTCTCAATTATTCTGTGGGCTTCTTCTTCACTTGATTGAAGGAAATTTTTATTCTTATGAAGTTCAACTTGTAAACAATTGGTCTTAATTCCTGGGGAAAAGGATTCTTATTCAGAAAGTTCTTCCCTACACATATGTCCTGTGGGTTACTGCCTATATTTTCTTCTACAAGTATTGGTATTTTAGATTTCAAATTGGGGTCATTAATCCATTTGAAAAACATTAACATTCTATTTAAATTCATTTTCTTTGGTTTCATTTAACTGTCAGTGTCTTCTTGAAAGTTTTGGTGGAGTTTGAATGTTCTTCTGAATTCTGTACCCTGGGGTTCATCTACGTTATTTTCTCTGGAGAACATTTCTATAGGACAGATAAATTTGGTGGGGGAGGATATCGGGTCTTGACCCTTTATAATGTTTGTGTTTTTAAAGTGATCCTTGGACATGTGTACTTGTTTTGTTGGTTGTGTGTCTAATGTGGACACAACAAGCTTGGCTGGCACACAGAAGGTGCCCCTAACCCAAAACTCAAGATTGGGAAAAGTGCAGGCTTACTAGACTGGGACTAGGCTTGGGTTTTGGTACTGGGGAAGGTACAGGCAGGGTAAGTCAGTCAAAGGCACCAAGCTAGGACAGAGCACAGGTTGTGTAGGGTTGGTTAGGCCTGGGAAAACATACTTATCTGGTTAACAATTGTTCATATTATATTAAACATGATGCTGTGTCTTCAAACTGGTATTGTGTCTAATTTCAGAATACAACATGGATAATCACAGTGTTTTTCAAGGAAGAAAGAGAAATTCAAATTATAACAGACATAAATTTGACAGAAAGAACCATCAGTTCGGACATCCTGGGTATGTACTTCTATCTTGAAAATTCCAAGAGAATAATAAAAGCACAGCATTAAGGGATGTTCAGAAGGGATGACAATAAGGGATTCCAGAGTAACATAGTACACAGCCAAGTAGCTTAATTGGCAGGTAGCAGCCCCTGGAACTATGCAACTCTTTCACTGTCTGTGGCCTTCTTTCACTGGAAAACCAAAGAGTGATAGAGACTGAATATTAGTTTACCAGCTCTAACTGCAACCATAGTATTAGTGACGAGACGATTCATAAAGGTTAGCATTTTATAGCCATTTTGCTTCTTTCTCTTTCCTAGTGGTCCTTATGCCACGGGACCCAAAAAGAGGAGAAGAAAATACAATGATGATGACCAAATCTTTCCTTCTGTGTGGGAAGATACACTAGAGGAGAGTGAGACTGGTCTGGGTGCTGAAAATAAAATCCAGGGCACCTGGTTCAAGGTCACAGTGAGTATCCTAATAAAGTTGGTATTAGATAGAATTTTCTGGACCCTAAAAGAAAAATGATCATATTGATCACAACAAAACAATTACCTGGAGGAATGCTACTGCATGAAGAGAGGAAGGACCTAGGACAGAGGTTCTCAACCTTCCTAATGCTAAGACTGTTTCATACAGTTATATATGTTGGGGTAACTGTCCCTAACCATAAAATTATTTTCATTGCTGCTTCATAACTGTAATGAACTATGATGTGACTATCTGATATGTAACCCCTATGAAAGGGTCATTCAACAGCCAGAGGGTTACAACCCACAGGTTGAGAACCATTAATTGTGGAAGTCTATGTTTAGCACACACACAAAAACAATAATCATGTCAGAGATCCCCTTAGAAGTTCTTTAAAGCTGGTAGTAAAGTTTGTTCTCCATTCTGACTCCATGCCATCTCTTTTCTCTTCTCTCCTATGTTTTTATTTGTAAATATAGATTCCAAATGGAAGAAAGTATGACAAGACATGGCTAATAAAATCAATCCAGGACCTCTGCAGGGTACCTTTAAACCCTGTTGATGTAAGAAGGCTGATGAAGCCAGATAGACACAAGGGAATGGAGGAGGGAGGCCAAGCTCACCAGGAGCTAGCTGCTACCTTCTAATGTCTCTCTTTTTTCTTTTATTTCCCATAGTTCCACTATGACAAACACCGGGTCCGGTTCTTTGTCCAGAATGCTAGAACTGCCTCTGCATTGAAGGATGTCAACAACAAGATCTATGATGAGACAAACCAAAAGGTGTGTGCATTCTCTGTAGTTAGCCCTGAAAGGGGTGGTGACTGGCCAGGAGATGAGCATCATCTTTGGAATTAGAGGTCACAGTACTTACCTGCCTCTCCTCCTTACAGATATCTATCATTGTCAGTCCTTCTGTTGTACCCTATTCTGTGCAGAATAAGTTCACATCAGAACAAATGGAACAGCTACAGGTAATGCAGACTCAAGGCATGTTGTGTGTCTTCTTCACAGACCCACTTCTTTTTCCCCCCACTCCCTGACATTCCTGATGCTATGAACCCAGAGCCTTAGAGCCACTCTCTCTACCTCTGTGTCTGCAGGTGACTGTGATGAAACGATACAATGCCTCTCAGAAGGCTCTGGACCTCCAGAGGTTCCGCTTTGACCAAGGTATGGGTAACTCAAGAAATTCTATCTAGGTCATGTGAGGGTATAAGAATTTTCCTAAGAAGAAAGCATGGGGATGGGAATTTGGGAAGGGTGTCTATCTGTACCAGTGCTGATCCAAATGAACACCTGACAACCTTCTAATTCCTTTTGTTCCACTTTCTGAAGACTTTATGGACAATGATATTGACATGATGCTGAATCGAAGAAGCTGCATGGTGGCTACACTACAGATCATTCAAAGAAATATCCCTGAAGTGAGGCCGTAGACTCAGTGAATTTATATAAGTGGGGGGTTAGAAGAGATGGGATAAAGGGAACCTTTGTTACCAAGGCACTAGAATTCATAACCATGTCTCTTAATTCTGCCTCCTTCAAGCTGTTGGCCTTGAACTTGCGCAACAACAAATTGTACCAGTTGGATGGGCTGTCGGATATGATAGAGAAGGCCCCTCAAGTTAAGATTCTGAACCTCTCCAAAAATAAAGTGAGAAGGGGAGCCAGATGTGGGTTGGGTTGTGTGTATGTGGTAGTGCACACTGGGGGGGTTATGGTAAAGCAGTAGGTAGACACTTATGAAGGAGGGTGGAAGATGCAGTTACTGGGCTGCAAGGTTTCTCTTTCCTTGGGAAAATTTTACCTATTCTTTCCCATCCTTATCAGCTGAAATCAATTTTGGAGTTGGAGAAGGTGAAGGAACTAAATCTGGAAGAGTTGTGGCTAGAAGGGAACCCCTTCTGCAACCACTTCTCGGATCAATCTGAGTATATAAGGTACATAATACCTGCTGAGTCTTTTCCCCCTTCATTGCTAGTGTCATAGTTTTGTTTCTCATTGCTGTGATAAAATACACTGTCAAAATCAACTTAAGGGATAAACAGCTTATTTGGCTTAAGTTGCAGGTTATGGTTCATCATTGCTTCCAAGTTAATGTGATAAGAACTTGAAGGAACTAATCATATCACATGCACAGCCAAGAAGAGAGGGCAATGCATTCATAAATGTATACTAGTGCTCAGCTCATGATTTCTTTTCCTTCAGTCCAAAGCCTAGCTAGTGAAATGGTGCCATCTATGTTCTGGGAGGGACTTCTCACCTCATCCCTTGAAGGCATGTCACAGGTCAACCTAGTCTAGACAGTTCCTCACTGAGACTCCCTACTCAGGTGATTCTATTTTAGGTCAAGTCCACAACCAGAACTAACCATCACAAGCACCATTCCCTTTAGTGACCACCTTGTGGCTTGCACTACTCTTAATATGCACTTCTGCAAAAGTAGGTACTTCTGATCCTCTAAGAGGAAGATAGGCTCTGCCTTCTCTATATGTTTGACTGTGCTCTCATAAATCCCTTCTTTCTTCCCTACCTTCTACCTTTCACCTAGTCTGGGTGGTTTTACACTTGTCAGAGCATCCAGACTCCTCCAGAACCCTCCCACTTGACATCCAAATCACACCACTAATCCTCTCCTGTCCTGAGAGGAGCCTTCTGTTCCTGTTCCTGAACTATCCCTGATTTGTTCCAGGCTTCCCTGAAGGCTGTACTGCTCTAAACTGAGAGTTGAGACCATGGGTAATGCTGACATGGACATTACTTTCTCTGTGCCATTTTGGGAGTGCTACTCTCCTTGAAGGGAAATATGATGAACTTGCTAGATCAAGGATCCAGAAGTGGGATACCACTAGGGAGCTGAAAGCAGAAGAGGTTAAAGAGACAGAAAAACAGTCTTCCAGAGGCCTCTAATCCTCCCTCCATCTGTCTCTACTTAACTAGAAACTAACCTACCTACCTACCCACTCCCTGACCTCTAACACCAGGCCAGACAGATCATCTCCCATTCCCTTTGGGTATCTTCTATTTTGCCTCTACCCTTTTATGTCTCCCTGACATCTCCCACCTTCAACTTCATTTCTGTTGCCACTTCCCCACCTTCCTGTTTCTTGAGTCCCGAGCTTACTTTCCTCAGTCCCTGTTTCAGCATCCTGTAGAAAACTGGATACCTAACAAGGTGGCAGAGCCCTGGACTCCTACCCAGTGCCTTGCTCCCTGCAGATTCTTCTGTGGGTACTCTGAGGAAAACAATATAGGCAAGGAGAGGAAAAGGCCATGGATCCTGGGCTACTCTGGGAAAGAAAGAGGGATGAAAATAAATAGGTGCCCCAAAAGGAAGAAAAGCTTGTTAAACTTGAACTGCTAATCACTTCTTTTGGTTTTTGGACAGTGCGATAAGGGACCTATTTCCCAAGTTGTTGCGCCTGGTAAGTTCCTACTTCAACATTGTCTTAGCTTCCTCTCATAAATTATCTTCACACCTGCGCTAAAACTTGCTATTTTTTCATGTAGATTACATGTTTGTATCAGACTGTCATTCATTTTAGATTATGTGGATTCCTGAAAAAATCAATATTTTCCATGTGAAAGTATCCATAAGCAACACAGTCACACAAATGTTCCATACAATAGAGATTTCCACAACTCCATCAAACAGAGGCTCATTGTATCACCCTGGGTCAATTTCAGGGTCAATTAAAACCCTGCCTCTGGCCTTTTTCCCTTTGGGTCTCTGAATCTTCTTAGACATTCAGTGCCATTTACCCAGTGTATTGCTAACCTTTTCATCTTTTCCCCAGGATGGCAAGGAGCTAATATTACCAGCACAAATGGACATAGAAGTTCCCCAGTTATGCAAGGTGAAAAGGGACAAAGAAAGATATGTGATGTTGCAAAAGAAACTTCATTAGATTATAGTCTGAAATTACTTTCTATTTCAGGAAACACGTACAGATTCTGAAGTCATAAAAAATCTAGTTCTACGGTTTCTGAAGGAGTAAGTACCCCTTGGACTACAAGAAAGTGGGGGGAAGCTGAGCCATGCTGGACTGCCTTATCACATTTTCCAACAGGAAATTTTAGATCTCACTTAGGGTTCAGAACACAGAAATAAGCTGTTCCCTTATTTTATGCTCCTTACCCTTACTAGATACTACTTGTTTTATGATAATGGAGATCGATTTCGTCTCCTTGATGCTTACCATGATGAGGCCTGCTTCTCCCTGGCCATCCCTTTCAACTTCAATGACCCAGACATGTACGTATCACAGCTCTAACTCTGTTCTGGAGTCATGTGCCTCTCTCTAGGAAATTCCTATATTAGGTGGAACATAGAATTCTGTTCCTCTTTTCTCCTAGGAGCAACCTGGAAGAGTATTTCAAATATAACAGAGATATAAAGAAACTGCAAGACTCATGTAAGTGTGATGGAGAAGACTGGGCAGAGTGAGGGAGTAAAGAGAAAAATGGGGGGGGGGGCAATGAACAGGTTGTATCATGCCCCTGATCTTTGCTTCTTCACTCCTCTGTAGATATGCGAATGCGATTGCTGAAGCACACAAAACAGGACATCGTGGACTCTCTTAGTTTGTTACCCAAAACTCAGCATGATTTCTGCTCTTTCTGGGTGGACTTGTGTTTACACACAGTGAGTATCTGGGCCTTCTGTAGGCCATACCCAGAAAAATGGAGGTATGTAAGAGCCTGAATTCATACTTATACCATCTTCCCTTTCAGGACATAATGCTCTGTTTTTCTGTCAATGGGTTCTTCAAAGAAGGTGAGTGTTTGTAAAACTTTCTCTCTAGGTCCCCTTTGGTTCCTCCCCTGGATGGGCACCCCTGAGAAGTCTTCCAGATTCTCTCATTCTGCACTTTTCCTCCATACCCTCCTCTGTTCTGCTGTCTCAAACCATCCCAATCTGACTTGAGTCTGTGCCTTTCTCTCTCATAGCTCACAGGCAAGGGACACCAGCTATAGAGTTTGTTGATTCTCATTCCAATTCCATACTCTGTAACTTTGGGCCAGTTTCTTAACATCTCCAGTTCTCTACTTGTAAAATGTGACTAATTAAGTTCATCTCTGTGACAGATATGAAAAAGACCCATCAAACACTGGAAGTTATTTTTTTCACAGGGTCTAAAATGTGGTAGGGGCCACATCAAATGGGAGTGAATTATTATTGTTGCTTCTCTCCCCATTCCTGCCATACTATCCTGACTCAGAGACAACAACTGACTGGTCCTGGCCCCTTCAGCATAAAAACCTGGCTTGGGAATGCTGTTTGAGTATGTAAATAAGGTGCTATTCTAAAAAAAAGCATTATTGTTTCTTGTCCTTCAAGTGGAAGGAAAATGCCAAGGTTGTATTCGTGCCTTCACGAGGATCTTCATCGCTACCCATTATAGCAATTCAAGGTCAGTGCTGTGTTGCTTTTGGAAATTCCTGTCCCTGCCCAAAGCCAGCAACGTGACAATATGATGGTGCCATTCTCAGCATATTCTCAGTACTATAGAAAGCCAACAAGTAGCCAATAGTTTAGCTTACTGGTTGAGTGTGTAGATTTTGAGGCCAGAATACTATGTTCTTTCATGATAGGATATTTACATGCTATGCCATTGGCCAAGACATTGGGCTTATCTCTGATTAAACAACAAATCTCTGATTTGTTATGCAGGGTAAATACATTGAGGTTGTATTCACAAATCTAGTTAAGCTAGTCTTTAAAAGTTGAACTTCAAATGGGATGGACAGAGAAAAGCAGACAAGGATGTTGGGAACCAGGCATAGATGGAATGTGGAAACAGTCTGGTTAGTGATTGGTCGTTATTGTAAGATTGGCATTGGTAATGTAGGCAAGTCCATTTCTTGACTTGTCTGAGTGTCTATTTTTCCTCCAGAATATGCATCCTAAATGACGAGCTGATTGTGAGGAATGCCAGCCCCAGAGAGATCCAAAATGCCTTCATTTCATTGCCACCAGCCGACACTTCTTCCAAGCCTCCACTCTCTGAAGAGCAGCAAGAAATGGTGAAGTCGTTCTCTATGCAGTCTGGAATGAAACTTAACTGGTCTCAGAAGTAAGTACTGGGTGTGCAAAAAAATGTGTGGGGTGGGAGATCAAGTAAATAATGGGACTTTGCGGGCAATTAGAAAAATAATTAGGATATTTATTTCCCCTCCCCAAAGTGGGCCCAGGAAAGCATATCCTAATCTATACTGATATCTTTACAGGATTTAAAACACTGTAATATTCATGTGGTATATCTTGTATATGGAAAATCACTTTTTCTTCCACAGTGTTCTGGATGGATGCCCTCCCATTTAGGGCTAAGTGTTCCAAGATATCTCCATCTGCACATTGTTCAGTTGCGGGTCTCTGTAATTATTTCTTCTACTTCAGTAGGAGGCTTCTCTGATGATTGCTGAGCATGACACTGATCTATGGGTACAGCACAATGTTTTAGGTATCTGTATTCTTTTGGCTGCTTCTAAGATTTCTCTGGTGAGCAACTTATAGGAGGTATTGTGCACCTGGCACCAGGGTTTGCAATCTAAAAGCCTATGACTTCAGGGAGGAGCTACCTGTTGTGTGACACTATTAATGGGGAGCTGTAAACAAATGTCAACTCACCCCAGATAGGGAATCGACAATCCAAAGTACTGATACCACTGAAGTCCAACTTGGTTAAATGGTGAGTTTTATTGGCATTACTTAAACAAGAACAAGAACACATGTAAAGGGGTTACTCGGCATAAAAGACTGGACAGCTGCATCAACAAAACCCATAGCAGCATAGGTGACAGTTTACAAAAGCAGGAAAGCTAGAGTGTACTGCATACTCTAGCTTAAGAGGCTGATAAGTGTTCTTTGTAAGTGTGAGCTTCCGTCTGGGCAGCTTTGCTCATCTCTGCTGCTTCCAGGTTCCTCAGCTAGACTTCTAGGCAGCTCAACTGGTCTGAGAGTCTCTTGGCAGTCCTTACTGCTAGGGAAGGAAGAGGGCTAGTGAATCTAGTCAGTTTCTGTGACTTTCTGAAGCTATTGAACCATTTATGAAAGGTTTCACATTTTTTAAAAACTATTTTAATTTTTGAGATTATAATATAACTACATCATTGCTTCTTCCCTTTCTTCCCTCCAAACCATTGCATGTACTACTCCTTATTCTCTTTCAAATTCATGACATTCTTTTTCATTAATTGTTGCTGTTGCCGTGTGTGTGTGTGTGTGTGTGTGTGTGTGTGTGTGTGTGTGCGTGTGTGTTCTTAATACATAAATACAACCTGCTCATTCTGTATGTTACTTGAATGTTTATTATCTCAAAGGTGATCATTTGGTATTGCATAAACAGTTCATGTATGCTTTTCCCTGGAGAAGACTATTTCTTCCTTCCTCCCTAAGCATTACTTAGCTGACTCCGAGATCATTGCAGAATGGGGGGGGGCAGAAAGATTTTAAGAGCCAACAGAATGGAGAGTTTACCTATGATATTGTGTCAGGAATATCAGAGGCTGTGCCCATAATGTCTCGCCAACATGACTATCTAAACATGAGGTGAACAAGGACAATAATAATAGACATGCTAACATGAACTTGGGGTGGTGGAGTCCACAAGATCCCCTTGTCTTAAAACATCCATTGGTTTGTTTCCCTTTTAACATTTTGTGTCTTAATGAGCATCCCTCCAAAATGAAAGGTGTTAATCTGTTATGAAACTACTACACAACACTATCCATGAAGTGTGTCTCCATTCCCTGTGGTTTATATTTGTGTTTTGGCTTATAATTTTGAAATGAGGGGCTAGAGAAGAACTCAGCAGTTAAGAGCACTTGTTGTATGTTGAAGTCCTCATCCAGAGGACCAAGATTTTGCTCACAGTACCCCATTGAAGGTACCTGAGTTCTGTGGAGTGCTCCCCCCAGGACCCTAATTAGGCACAGACCACACCCAAATGCCAGTTTCCAAGCACAAAACAAATTCAAAGAGACCCTTTATTAAGTACGGCAAAAAGACAATGTAGCTGTATATGAATCAGGCAGAAACAGCAGCAAAACAGCTTTGCAAGTGTTCATATAAGAGGGACAATGGAGAGATCAGTATTAGAATGAGCTAGAATGTGTTGGTATGTTTTGATTATTTTAATTAGGTGAATCAACATAATGGATTTTGATTACTCATCTTTTGATGTTTTGATAGCTGGACCTTGGTAATCAGTCTCAGGAATGAGTCAGAGGCTAATTAGAGAATAGACCTTGGTGGCTAGCTTTAGGAAGGCAATCTAGCAGTTTAGCAAAAAGGAGAAAAGCAAAAGGCAAAACTTGGTAGTGCCATGTTTGCCATGTTCGGGTCTGCTTGGAACCCTTCACATGTGACACTTCAAAACTATCTAACTCTAATCCAGGGAATCAGATGTCCTCTTCTGGACTTCTTAGGCACCAAGCATGCATATAATGTACATGCATACATGCAGGCAAAATACTCATATACATAAAATAATAAATCTATTAAAAATTAAAAAACAAAAACTTATATATTTAGTCTATAAAGTAGTAGATTTCTGGTTTTATCCCTGCATCCTAGTTTTAATTAATTTCCTATCTGTATTTCCCCAGTACCCCTACCTCAACCCCATTTAAGCATTTTCATAGCCAGTATTCTCTTGTATTTTCATAACCATTTTGTTTTACTATTTTTCCCCATTTTGTGTCCCTGTATGGCTCCTTTTTTGTCTTTCTGGTCTCTATAGGTACTCAAAATTAAATACAGAAATCAAATTCAAACTTAGGAGAGAACACATACAGAATTTGTCTTTCTGGGTCACATCAGTCTTCTACATCCAACTACCATTGTGTATATGTAGCACATTTTCATTATCAGTAGATGATTCCATTTCCCAGCTACTGTGAATAGAGCTATTATGAATGTGGATGTACAGGTATTCTGTTGTAGGGTGATTTATGATATGGTTAGGGTAGCATAACTGGAACATGCAGAATTTATATTTTTCATTTTGTGAGAAATATCCACACTGATTTCTATGGTGCCCACATCAGTCTACATTCTCACTAGCAGTGACTGAATAAAAGTTCCCTTTCAACTTAACCTGCTGTCATTTCATTATTTTATTCATAATAATTATTTTGGCTGAGGTGAAATGGACCCTGAAAATAGTTTTAATTTGCATTTCCCTTGTGGCTAATCGTAAGGGAACACTTTTTAAAGTATGCATTAGCCATTAGTATTTATTTTGAGAACTTTATATTCAGTCCCAAAGCACATATTTATTGGGATTGGATTGTTTTCTTGATTTCAGGGGGTTTTTGTGTTTGTTTTGTTTTGGGTATTTTGTTTGTTTGTTTGGTTGGTTGGTTTTGAGTTTTGTTGTTACTATGCTGTGTTTATTTTTGTTACTAATTCTCTGTCAGATATGTAGCTGACAAATAATTTCTCCTTTTTCTATAGGCTGTCTCTTCACTCATTTGACAGCTTTCTTTCTCTACAGAAACTTTTAATTTTATAAAGTTCCATTTGTCAATTGTTGCCAGTCAGAAAGTCCTTATACTCATACCTATACCCTGTAGTATACTGCTGCTTTTTCTTCTAGAAGGTTTGTTATGCCTACCGTCTCAACCTCCAAGGAAGTGACCCCCAACTGCAAAAGCAAAAGTTTTTTATTGCTAAGAACCAAACTGGTTGGGACCTCACTCTATCAGAAGAATAAGGCCACTGTTTACAATTGTGAAGTGTTTTGAAAAGGGAACAGGGGAAGGGAGGCTTGAGACCACTAGTCTCAGTTCACAAGATTTCTAAGGTTACAGAGAGTCGCAGAGTACAAAATGAATAATAACTGTCATCTATTTAGGCAAGATTGGTTAGCACACCTGTAGGGATTTTTCTTTCTTTTTATGACCAGCAGGCTCCGTGGCCTTTTATTTTTTTAATTTATTTTATTTTTCAAGATAATGGGACAGGGAAGATGTTGACACAGCTGGTGGTGGGCCACAGCTTTCTTCTCTATCACCTGAGAACTGCGTGCGGGCTCTAGTCCTGTACTATGCAGTCATGGAGGTATTACTATGATTCTTTTACTATAACTTGAAATCAAGTATGGTAATACCTCCAGCAGTATTCTTATTGCTCAGAATTGGTTTAGTTATGCAGGGGCTTTTGCGTCTCCATATGAATATTTGGATTGCTTTTCTTATTTCTGTAAAGAATAGAGTTGCAAGTTTTATTGGGATTGTATTGAATTGGTAGAAAATTTTTCAGAATAGATGTTTCACAATACTATTTTTATGACCTATAAGTATAGGAAGATTTTACAACTTCTAATTTCTTCCTCTATTGTTTTCTGTAGTTCTTAAGTTCTTAAGTTTTCATTGTACAAGTATTTAATTTCCTTGGTTGGCTACACTCCAAGTTATTTTTTAGGCTATTGTTAATGGAATTATTTTCATGATTTGTTTCTCAGAAATTATGTCACTGATTTTTATCTCAATGATTGTCATTGGTATGTTGAAAGGCTAAGAATGTTTGTTGATTTGATATGTTACCTCTTTGCTGGAAGTATTTATTAATTCAAAACTATGTTGTGGCCAAATTATTAGGGTATACCCCTAGGTATAGAATCATATCATCTACAAATAGACTCTTTTCATTTTTCCTTTCCTAAATGTATCTATCTGCTTTAGCTCCTTCTCTTTCAGCTCCAGATAAAAATTCAAGCACTGTATTGAAATGAGGTGGAAAGAGGGGACGTCCGTGTCTTATTCCATTGATCTTAGTGACAATGCCTTTAGTTTTTCTCTGTTTAGTATGTTGTTGGCTATAAGGTTATTGTTTAAAGCCTTTGCTATGCTGATATATGTTCCCTTGATTTCTACTCCATATAGGGCATTTCTCAGAAGCAGTGTTGGATCTTGTCAAAGACATTTCATTTTCTGACTCTATTAAGCTGATCATGTTATTTCTGTCACTCCAGGTGTCTTGAAGACAATGGATGGGACTACACCAAAGCTGCCGAGATCTTCACTATTCTCCAGGTAGGGTCTGAGTATCAAGTGGGTAAATGATGGATGTCACTGTGCTGTCAGCAAGATGGAGTCTGGGTAGCCTGGGGATCAATTTCAGGACTCTTTTGACATTCTAATTTTTTCCCTGCAGAATGAGAACAAGATCCCGAAGGAATTCTTCAAATAAATATTCTAAGCTGCTCCTGTGGATATGGTATTCGGCCTCATACACATTATTTCTCTTTGGTTATAAGACCTCTCCCATGCCTGGGTTAGAGGCCTGTCTGACCAAAAACCCAAATTTAACACAAAAATTAGATAACACAGCCACCCCAGGAGCGATGATTTCTCTGCTTTCCTCTAAAGATATGGGTTTGTTTTCATAATAAAGAATTACTTCACGTTGCACATTGTGTCCTGAATTACTTTTCTCCTGCCTCAGCCAAGAGCCAGAGGTGCCAGAACCAAAAGGACTTTCATTCCTAAACTTCTACCACTTCCACCTCTGGCTGGTCCTAAGCATATCCATAAGGTTTGCTTCCGTGAAAACTTTGTGAATAAATCGTCATGCAAAGCATGTGTACTATTTGTGGTGATTATGCTCTGGAGTCCAGAGACTTTGTCAATTGGCCTGTAGAACCATTATGTGACCTGGGTTTTGAAGAGGTGCCTCTAGGATAGTGAGGCTGTGGTGAAATGTTACACTTCACTTTACATCTCCTTTCCAGCATTTGAATATCTTCACGGTCTGCACTGTTGTGGAATATTACTTTAACTAGACAAAGATCTGTTACATTCGTTTATGCTGCATTTGTTTAATGATGTTAGGATATATGTTTAGTTGTGTAAAGATGTGTTACTGTTTCACCTTGCCTGCCTAAGGCACCTGATTTGTGTAATAAAAAGCTCAACAGCCAATAGCTAGGCAGGAGAGGGTAGGCAGAGCTGCCAAGCAGAGAGAATAAGTAGGAAGAAGAGAGGAGGGAGAAAAAGAGGGTCAGACAGCCAGGCAGCTGCCAGCCAGCCAGACACAGAGTAGGACATAGAGAGTGAAAGAAAGGTATAAACCCCAAAGCAAAACATAGATGAAGAGAAATGGGTTAGAGTAAGTTATAAGAGCTAGTGGCCAAACACTCATAAGTATCCATGTTGTGATTTGGGGCCTGGTAGTCCAAGAAAGCCTGCTACACTGCACCATGATACATTTTGATTTGCATGCAGGTGGGTGGCAAGTGGATCTTTTCACAGCTCTCTCCATGTTTCCTTTTTGTCTTTTTCCTCCTTGCATTCTGGAAGGACCTGTACAAGGAGCTTATGAAATTAGGCCCTGCTGGAGATCAGGAGAGGTAGCCTGTCTGTTAGAAGCATTGCTCTCAGGGTACTCATGTCCATGTTCTCAGGGGAGGGCCTTCAGACATTGATTTTCATTACCAAATGACAGGGCGCATAGTCTCACTTTTTGGAAAGTTCTGTGGGACCCTTCACAAAGAGAGACAATTAGAAAATGCTTCTAGGCAAATTCTAGGCATGTGTTAAAAATGAGAAATCTGAAAAATTTGTTTCTTGCCTCACTGATTTCCTCCATTTCTGTAATGCTTGTGCTTTAAACAATAAACGGGCACACTTTTTGGAATTCAACTAATAGTGGTACAAGGTTTTCCACTTACATGCTTATAAATTATGACAGATGCAGTCCTACACATGGACAAGTTATGCTTGCAGCACTTTATTGTGTTTAATGTAATTACCCACTAGTTAACATTTTTCAGCTTTTATGTGAATTTACATAGTTATGTGATAGAACATGAATTTCAAGACAATATGATCTGAGGGGATAGTTTTTATTGCATAAAGAATAATGCCAACTAATGTGTTGCATTTGTTTAACTCTGTGAATCTGTGTTATTTGCCTGTCTAAAATACCTGATTGATCTAATAAAGAGCTGAATGGCCAATAGCTAGGCAAGAGAAAGGATAGGCAGAGAGAATAAATGGGAGGAGAATCTGAAAGGAGGAAGGAGCAAGAGAACAAAGAGAGGAGGCTACCCAGTATGTCATGGAGTAAGAAGTAAAAGTAAACAGAAATAGAGAAAGGTAAAAAGCCCAGAAGCAAAAGGTAGACTGGATAATTTAAGAAAAGCTGGCTAGAAATAAGCCAAGCTAAAGCTGGACATTCATAAGAAATAAGCCTCTGTGTATTTATTTGGGACCTGGGTGGAGCCCCCCACCAAAAGAAATATGTATGTATGTATGTATGTATGTATGTATGTATGTATGTGTGTGTGTGTATATATATATATATATAGGAGAAGTTCTTACTTGGAAGAATTTAATGACATAACATGCATGTTTTCCTAGGAAGGTGGATGGTGGGGTGTGGATACAATAGCTATTTCTATACACCAGGGTTTTTTCCTTTATTTTCACTTTATGAATATGGGTGTTCTGCCTACATGTATAGCTATGTGCCACATATGTGCAATGCCCCCAAAAGCTGTGACTAGAGTTATACATGGTTGTAATCCACGGGGTACTGGGAATTGAACCCAGATCTTCTGGAAGAGCAGCCAGGGCTTCTAACTGCTGAGCCAGCATAAATATTGATATGCATAAATATTTCTTAGTGCTGTATGAAACATTTTATCCGATCCATACATTAATTTGTGTGTATAAGTTTCATATACATTGAACCATAGTAGAGGTGGTACCCTTTAATACCCATTTCATTTGCACCAGTTATTGAAATGGAACTGTATGTAACCACTTACTCTACTTTTTTGGTAGGATTTTCAGTGGCCATTTCTGTCTCATCCTAAACATGTATGCCTTGATTATAGTTTATTGTTGGGATAAAACACCATAACAAAAAGCCACTTGGGAAGGAATGGGTTTGTCTGGCTTGCACTTGCACATCACAATCTTTGAAGGAAGTGTGATGGGGATGTCCTTCAGTGTGCTGTGAATATATGTTTCTCTTACTGCTTGATGAGTAAAGTTGTTTTGACCAATGGGCCGGCAGGATTAAGGCAGGCAGGAAATCCAAACAAGGATAGAGAGAGGCAATAGGCAGAGGCAGACAGATGCCATGTAGCTGCTGAGAAGATAGCATGCCCTGGCTTTCTGCTGTAAGATAAGGCTACATGAAGATACACAGATTAATATTTATGGGTTAATAATTAAGAAAGACCTACCAGTAAAACGCCTAAGCTAATGACCAAAAATTAGAAATAGATAATAAGTCTCAGAATGGCTATTTCATAGCAACCGCAGGGACCCGACTGGGTAGAAAAAACAAAAACAAAAACAAACAGTCCAGTGGGACTGAGATTAGATGGAGAAAATCTCCCAACATAAGTGAAGGCAGGAGTCTTGAAGCAGGAATTGAAGCTGAAACCATGGAAGATTGCGCCTTACTGGCTTGCTTCCTATGGTTTGCTCAGCTTGATTTCTTAAAGCACCTCAGCCCAGGGCACTCCCACACCAAGAAAATATCCCCATAGGCCAGTTTGGTGGGTGCATTTCTCCAATTGATATTCCCTCTTCTAAAATGACTCTAGCATGTTTCAATTTGACAGAAAGCTAGTTGACACAATGTTGTTGATTTATGTAATGATAGTATGAGTGTAGGATCTTCTGAAAGCAGCAAAGAGCAGCCATAGCAAGGAAGGTCCAGCCATATTTTCTGGGCTTGAGAACACACCAGTTCATAGAATGTGTGAATTGCTGGGGCTATGGGTTATGAAACTCAAATGGGCATGTTTCCAAGACGATACTTCCCCTATGTCACCCCAATACCTTTCAGCTCATCACATACAAAGACATCAAGGTCATGGACACCTTGAATGGGGGACATGTCTTACAGAGGTTTCCTGTGAGGGTAGAAGTGGACTAACCCCTACCTCAATATGACCTAGGAATGTCTATGACGAAGAGGCTCCAGAGGCAGTTATGCTGTGTCCTTTTCTGTCTCACTTAGCACTACACCCGTGCTAGTTTTGCAAATGTGAATTCTATTTGACCCAGAATGATCACATCCCCTGGCCCTTGTGATGCCACTGCTCTATAAGCCCTGTTCTGTAGAAAGCCTGTGGCTGCATGTGAACACTTTGTCCCCTCAGTGACCACATCCAAGAACACAAACTTCAAACAAAAACCACGAAAATTTGACACTGTCCATTCCTAATGAAGAAAAATGGTATCTTAGTCCTTAGTACCCCAGCTTCCACCCAAAATGTGACCAATCATATGAGGTTAGGAGGATGCACTGACAGGCAAGTGTGTCTTTAATTTAGAAAGACTTTGCTCTCACAGTGACTTCCTAGGAGCTCCTGTACCATCACAACAAAGCATCTTAATAATTCCCCAGCAGTCCTATCTAGAAGGCCATAGAAACAGAAGTGTCCAATCGGTTATCACCAGGTCCTGCCTGTCCCACTGGAAGACCCAAGTTCCTCCCTCTAATCAGGTTGAACTTCCTGTTCCCTTCCTCCTTTTCACCACCATGAACCCTGTTTGATTCTGAGGACAAACTGACTCCTCCAACGAGGCATAGATCTTTGTTAGTACGGGCTCTGTGGGGCTATGTGGAGGTCACCAGAAGTTCCACAAGAACCTGAAACTAATTCAGTGACTGTGGGACCACTCCTCTCCCTAGGTCACTGGAGGAAAGGGGAGGAACAGATGAGTATGTGTCTACTTCTTTCTTTCTTTCTTCCTTTCTTTCTTTCTTTCTTTTTCTTTCTTTCTTCCTTCCTTCCTTTCTTTCTTTCTTTGGTTAGACATTAGAGTTGAAAGGCAGAGCTCTTTGTAGGCCCCAATGCAGAAGGGTACATAGCTCTGCCAAATCAATCAGGCAAGCATACCCAGTGAGGGGAGCCTTCGCCAGGTTTTTATTTCTAAGAGAAAGTGGGTCCTGTGTGTCACATTCTCACATTCTTATACAATTTGCAGATTCTAGGGAGAACTGAAACCCAACCACATGTTTTGATTTCAAGAAGTAATGACCCTGAGTGAATTTGAATTTCTGCCAAGCAGCTTCTTTATATAAGAAAAAAAAATTAATGCAATGGAATTTTGTCGTATTTAACTCTTTCTTAGAAAAGACAGTCCATTTCTTTTACACTTTGCACAAACTCATGTCTGTCTAAAAAGAAAGATAACATATATTTGAAAGGCCAAGGATACAACAGGATCCTGTTACAGTGAGTGCAAATGTAATTTGGTATATAACATAGCATAGAAAGTACTGAAAAAAATAAAATGAACTGGGATTACAGGTGTGAGTCACCATGCCCAGCTAACACACATCTTCTTTATCCATTTATTTGTGATTCCCTATCTGGCTATTACAAGCAATGTTGCTTTGAACATGTACTGTTGGTATCATCTCAGGGTTTTGATTTCATTTCCGTTGAGTGTAAATCTAAAGGACTGTTGGGTCATGTGGTATCTACTTCTTATATTCCCCATACTCACTAACTCAGTGATGCTACTGAAGTTTAAAAATGACATTCCTGTGAAACATATTGCTGTTAGGCTGGGAGGGAGGCAAACACAGGCAAGGGTTGAATAATAGTAAAAAAAAAAAAATGAAGTGGAGAGACAATGACCAGGGCACCTTAAGCTGTATCAAAGAAATGTGACCATGTGGTAAAAAGGAATGATTTCTGGGGTTTGGAAGGGGTGAGTGGCATGATCTTTTAAAACCTACATTTATAATAGGATCAAAGCCTGATGGTTTTGTACATCAAATTGGATGGGATACAGTAATAAGATATTTGATCAAACATTTTAAATATTTCTACAAGGGTAATTTCAGATGAGATTAGCATTTAAATCTCTAGACCTTATTTAAGTATATCAGCCTCAATAATATAGATGAGCCAACCCACCAATTAAAGGCTGTCAGAGAGGTAAAAACTGGCTGACCTCTGTTAAGGAAAGAATTCTGCTAGCAAGTTACCTTCAGATTGCAGGTGCAATTCTCAGTTGGATCTTTGCCCAGTCAGCCTTCCCTATAGATTTTTATCAGGCTCTATTATTGTCTAAACATATTCCTTAAAAGACATAATTGTATAAATGCACACATGTCCTTCTTATTGATTTGATGCTCTTGAAAATACTGACTAAAACACCATGCTATGATGCTTAAATTGCTAATTTTTAGCCAACACTCTGAGGAGCAAGAAGCTTAAGAACATACCATGTTGAGTACATGGACTAATCTGTAATGTTTTAATTTTAATATTATTCTTGAAAGAAACACTAGTGAAAATCCAAATCTTTAGCAACAGTTGTCAAACGACATAGGGCTGGAGAGATAGCTCAGTGGGTAAGAGCACATGCTTTGCATTTCAAAGCTCTGGCATCCACATAAGCAGTGCTGGGTGCAGCTGTGCTTGTTTATAACCTCAATAGAGGCTGGAGAATTAGAGACAAGAGTATTACTATGGATTGCCGGCCATCAGCCAATCAAGAAAACAGCTCTACTTCAATGACGACATCCTTTCTTAAGACCAATACATCTATATCTTCCTCTGGGCCCTGCATAAGCACACATGGGTGATTGCGCACACATGCATAAATCACAGACACACACAGAGACAGACACAACCATCTGGTTTTGGGTCAACTTGACACAAACTAGAGTCATCAGAGAGAAAGGAGCTTCAGTTGAGGTCAGTTGAGGAAATGCCTCCATGAGATCCAGCTGTAAGACATTTTCTCAATTAGCGATCAATGGGGGAGGGTCCAGCCCATGGTGGTGGTACCATGCCTGGGCTTGTGGTCCTTGGTTCTATAAAAAAGCTGACTGTGGCAGCCATGAAGCAAGCCAGTAAGCATCACTCATGGCCTCTGCATCAGCTCTTGCCTCCAGGTTCCTGTTTGCATTCTGTCCTGATTTCCTTCAGTGCTATGGAAGTGTCAGCCAAATAAACCACATCCTCCCAAACTTGCTTTTTGGTCCTGGTGTATTGTTATAGCAATAAAAACCCTAACACACACTCGCACACACACACACACACACACACACACACACACACACACACACACACAATAGAGAGAGAGAGACAGATACAGAAATAGAGAATTAAGAAATAAAACGATAAATTTTAAAAGGATGGGCTTCATGGGCAGATTGTTTACCCAATGCTAATTACCTGAGTTTGATTCCCTAAGTCCACATGATGGAAGAAAAGAACTCATTCCTCCAAGCTGTCCTCTGAACTCTATACACCTACTACGGTGGGGCCACCCCAACTTTACATTTAATTAATGCAATAAATACTTAGAATTTAGAAAATATATCATGGTACATTCTTTTTTTCTTCTTTTTTTATTTTATATAACCAAGTCCATTTAAATGAAAACAAACATTTATAGACAATATTTGGGAATTTGGGCGTCGTTCTTTCCAAACTACTTCCTGCTGGTAAGGGGTGCTGTCATGGGGGATTCGAAGAAGATTCAGAAATCCTGGCTGTAGTCTGTAAGGCTGCTTTGTCCAGCTGTTTTGAATGTAGGATCACCTGGTACTCTGTTTCAGGTAGTCTGGCTTGATCAAACCACATTAGTCTGGAAGGAATCCACATCTTTTCATTTTCTGTGGAAACAAAAATAGAAATCCTTTTCCCCAGTAACTTGTCCTTGAACTTAAATTTTGGAGTCAAAGCATTTTTTATTCCTGCCAGAATGGCTAAAATTAGAAACACCAATGATGACTCATGTTGGAGAGGATGTGGAGAAACGGGAACACTCCTCCACTGCTGGTGGGAGTGGGGAGTGCAAACTCATACAGCCATTTTGGAAATCAGAATGGCAGTTCCTCAGGAAAATGGGAATTAGTTTACCACAGTATCCAGCAATCCCCCTCTTAGGCATATACCCAAAGGATTCACATCCATGCAACAAAATCATCTGTTCAACTATGTTCATAGCAGCACTATTTGTAATAGCAAGAACCTGGAAGCAACCTAGATGCCCCTCAATTGAAGAATGGTTAATGAAGATGTGGCACATCTACACAATGGAATACTACTCTGCAGAAAAAAATAATGGTATCTTGAAATTCACAGGCAAGTGGATGGCACTTGAAGAAACCATCCTGAATGAAGTGACCCAGTCACAAAAGGAGGAACACAGTATGTACTCTCTCATATATGGATTTTAAACCTAGATCAAAGGATCACCAGCCTATAATTCACACCACCAGAGGAACTAGGATACAAGGTGTATTCTAAGAGATTCATATAAAGTCCCTCACAGAACCAGGAAGGGACAAGTCCCCCAGAGCTCAGGGGAAGTGGGGGGGGGCAGCGAATGGATAGAGAAGTAGGAGAAAAAGAGGGGGAGGAAAGGAAAACATGTGCGACCAGGAAGATTGAGCCTGGTTTGGAATCATGCTACATTCTTACAGGGGAATTATTTGTACCAGCGACAACAAATGCCCTAAATATAAAAATCAAATTGTCTATAAATCGGAAAGCACAATCTTAAATCATTAAGTGCTGTCTCAGAGCACATACAGTATGAAATTACACATAAACTATTTGGAGATACTTTTATTCATCGTGTAAATATAAATCAAAATATGAATACCTCGTTTTTTGATAAATTTTTAGTTTACATTTGAAACAAGCTTCTTTTACATGTCAATCCAAGTTCCCACACCCTTACTTCCTCCACTGCACCCCCCACCAAGCTCCAGTCCATTCCCTTTTTGCTCCCCAGAGAGGGTGAGACCTTCCATGAGGAGTCTTCAAAGTCTGTCATGTCATTTGGAGCAGAGCCTAGGCCCTCCCCAATGTGTCTAGGCTGAGAGAGTATCCCTCTGTGTGTAACAGGCTCCCAAAGTCCATTCCTAGGCTAGGGATAAATACTGATTGACTACCAGAGGCCCGATAGACTGCCCAGTCCTCCTAACTAACACCCACATTCAGGGGGTCTGGGTCGTTCCTATGCTGGTTTCCCAGGTATCAGACTGGAGTCCATGAGCTCCCCCTTGTTCAGCTCAGCTGTTTCTGTGGGTTTCTCCAGCTTAGTCTTGACCCCTTTGCTCATCATTCCTCCCTTTCTGTAACTGGATTCCAGGAGTTCGATTCTGTTTAGCTGTGGGTGTCTGCTTCTGCTTCCATCAGCTACTGGATGAAGGTGCTCGGATGGAATATGAGGTAGTCATCAATCTCATTGGGGAAGGTCATTTAAGGTAGCATCTCCACTATTGCTTAGATTGCTAGTGGTGGTCATCCTTGTAGATCTCTGGATATTTTCCTAGTGCCAGATTTCTCGTAGAACCTATAATGGCTCCCTCTATTGTGGTATCTCTTTTCTTGCTCTCCTCTATTCTTTCCCTGGCTCAACCTTTCTGTTCCATCATGTCCACCTCTCCTCTGCCTCCTAACTCCCCTCCCTCCATGCTCCCAATTTGTACCTGTCCCCTTCTCTGAGGGACCATGCATGTCTCTTTTAGGGTCCTCCTTGTTTCCTAGCTTTTCTGGTGGTGTGGATTGTAGGCTGGTAATCCTTTGCTATATGTCTAAAGTCCGTATATGAGTGAGTACATACCATGTTTGTCTTTTTGTGAGTGGGTTACCTCATTCAGAATGGTTTCTTCTAGTTCCATCCATTTGTCTGCAAATTTCAAGATTTTTTTCCCACTGAGTTACATCAGTAGGTAAAGGAATGACAACACGCAATTCAAGGGGTGAATTCAATGCGTTTGTCAAATTTATTATCCCAAGTACTGAGCACTTGCAACTTCATTTTACACATTTCTGTAGCAATTGTACCTTTAGTATATCTGATAGATAGCAATTATTTTAAAGACTGAAGGCTTTATTTCATAAATCTAGTGCATACCCATTTTACCAAATGATTGAAATGCAGTTAATTGCAAATATGGAAGTGTCAACAACCAGCAATCTCACCATAACTGAGGAAAAGAAGAACATTTTGCTGTTTCATTCCCTTGGGTTTTTTTTTTTGATTGCTTAAATATGAGCATGAATTATGTGCATGCTGATATATTATGTGCTTGCTACCTGGTCATTTTGAAGAGTGGTGATATGTATGCAGTATTATGCTACCTTGTCCTCTTTTTATTTTAATGTTAAATCATTTTGTTAAACACATGGCTGTACCTGTCCCATTTCTTGGACCAAGCATTTGAATGCACTGACAGGGAAATGCCACATCTAGTTCATACTGAATGATGCTATCAGAGTCTGCTAAACAGCTTTCTACGCTCTTCTTTTCATCTGTATGCCTTCTAGTCTGTTCCAAACAGGGACTGCACCAGAACAGACAGAATAATTACATTGCCTGGCAATGCAAAGCTCACCCATATGACTCACCCTTTGAATGGCTTCAAGGTGTAATAATAATCACAGTGAATGTTGCTACTCACTATATGTGCCAGGCAGCACTCTGAATCCTTTTAATGCCATCATTCAATTTCCTCCAAAAGCTCAAAGGGCAGATACTGTTCCAATTCTTATTTAAAACAAAATGGAGTTTTGGTGAGGTTTCTTTATCATAAATTCAATACATACTTACTTTACAGAATTGATGAGACTCCAAGAAGGAAAATGGATTATTTAAGACTATGAAACCCCCAACTAGTCTGTGGCTCTCTAGATCAAATCCACAAGGATCTCATCTTAAAGCCTATGTGCTATCCTTTTTTTGTTTGGTGTCTTCTAGTGTTAGTGATAAGGCCATTTCAGGAAAAAGGACTCCTCCAAGATCCTGTACTTGTTCAATATAGATGTGGATACAGTTTTGTTTTCCTTTCTGCACCCCTTTTAAAGGCTTTGTTGGAAACTAGAAGGGATATAAGGGTCCTGGAAACCCTCTAAAATAAAATTAAATGTGTTTCTTCTTTTCCAAAACTCCTCAGTTCATCTTGCAACATAGAAATGACTAATGTTAGTGCTGCTTAGCTTATTCTATCAGAAAGAAGACCTAAAAGTACAGTCATAAAAGACATGTACATATATTTGCATGCTACAGGAGTGGTGAAATTTCAGCATCACAGAGCATACATAGCTCTGTGTATCAATGATGCTCTGTTAAATGGGAATAATAATACAACACCACTCAACATCCCTTTTTACATGATGGGCTTGCAAAAATCAAGAACAGGTGTTTGCAACTCTCTAGGATTATGTCCACAATGATACTCTCAACATGATACTGACTATAGGAAGGAAACTTTGTTCCAGGAGGCCTGTTGGTATGCACCACATAGTTGAAGTGATCCTTGAAATGAAAAAGTAAGACATGGAAAATCAGATACATTGCTGTCTCTGGAAAGAAACTTACAAAAATTGTGTATTGCCATTTACACAGGACTGTAACCAGTGGGTTGTTTATTTAATTTGATCTTTACAGGTATTCAAGATATTTTCATTGTGAACATTATTGAGATCAGGATACAGGTATTGTGAAAAGATTTTTAAAAAAAAAGGTTTGGGGAAGTATCTCCTCACAATTGGCTTTGCAGCTATTGGGTTAATATTTCTATGTATCTTGACAGAGAAATTGGCCAAAAATCAAAATGTAATGTAAATTTCAAGTAAAGGTTTGAAAACATACCTAATGATATTATAAGTGATAAAATGCTAAATGAACTCTAATAGTACATGAAACAGATAAAGAACAACATTATATATAGAGGTCAACTCCATGCTTTTAGAATAATTTTGCCTTTACATCTAAATAAATACCTCTTTGTTTTACTGTTACACATAATATCAAGTGAATGTACATCAATATGACATTAATAATAAATAGCATGTATTAGGGCAGGGGGAGGGAGCTAACATGGTCCTCAAGGAGGTGCTGAATCTATACTGACACAGTAGGATAATCCAGGATGAATTTTGCTGAGGTGGACCTGTAGGAATGACTGCTGGTGTTCAGCTTTGTCTTTGGGTACAGTGTCCTTTGTATTATTTTCCCATACTTCATATCCAGGGTGCTGCAGGTGGATACAGAACAGGGGTCCCAAAAAGCAGAAATCCTAGACATGAAGCAGGTACTCTTCTAGGTCAGTTTCATGGACTAGGTTTGCCAGATACACCAGGATGGAGAACTTGAGGTACTGTCTCTTGTACCACTGTGGAAACCAGGAGTGGAGAGCTCAGTTAGCCAATGTACCTATATTATAGGTGTCATGTTCTACACTGATATCTCCCTTACTTCGTAATAACCATTTCTACAGCAGCAGATGAATGAATAATAGTAAGTGGCACTGCTTGTACTTTTTTCTGTCTAAAATATCATTTGTTGGACAAGCATTTGCATAGTACATATAAATTATATAAAAACAGCATTACTATTTTTCCAACATAATATTTTTATTGATTATTTGGCAATTTCATACAGTGCATTCCAATCACACTCACTTCCCATTCCTCCCAGGTCCACCTTCCCACCCTTGTGCACCCCCTGCCAAAAAAGTAAAGGAATAAAGAAAATATATCAAGTACAATTTGTGTTGCCCCTGTACTCATTGGAGCATGATCAAACTCTCACTGGGAAGCCCCTTAAAAGTAACTGAATCCTTTCACATGCCCCTGCCAAAAGCCAACAACTATGGACAGCTACACTTGAGCATCACAATGTTTATGGTCTCTCCTTAATGCCTTCCTGTCTAGATTTTCCCCCCTTTGGTGCAGGGAGAGGTTGTTTCAAAAGCCTTCAATGTTTAATTCTCAATTAAAAGTCTGCAGTCATACATACCACTGCAACAGATGCTTCCTTGCCCACAATAGCAAGTGGTAGCATGGATCATGGACTTCCACATGGTTTCCTCCAGCTGCATGGGTCACAGACATCCACATGGTACTGGCAGCCTCATGGACCATGCACTTCATCATGACCTCTGGAAGCAGCACAAGTCACAGACATCAACATGGCCTCCAGTAGCTTCAGAGACGGCAGACATCAACATCATCTCCTATGACAGCCCATGATCACAGATATCCACATGGTCTTTGGTAGCAGCACAGATCATAGACATCAACAAGGCCCCACGTAGCAGCACAGACCACAAACACTAGCATGACTCCCTGTGGCAGGGCAGACCACAGGCATATTCATGGGCCCTGGTGTCAGGACAGACCATGGACATCAATATGGTCTCAGCCGGGAACTCAGGCTACATACAGGCAACATGGTCTCAGGTGACAGCCCAGGTCACTGACATTCTCTTGTCCTCTGGTGATAGTATAGAACAAGAGCATTAATATGGTCTCAAGTGGTAGCATGGACCACAGACATCAACATGGCTTCAGGCCACAGACAGCCACATGTCCTCTGTTGGTAGTGTGGACACAGACACCACCATGGCCTCCAGCAGCAGCACAGAACATTGATGTCAACATGGCTCCTGGTAGTAACACAAACTATGGACATTAGTATGGATCCCAGAGGCATCTTAGAGGAGGGACATCAACACGGCTCCTGGCAGCATCTTGGACTACAGACACTAACATGACTCAGGGCCCCACACAGACCCACAGGCATCAACATGGCCTCCAATCGAACACAGACCACTAACATCAAAATGGCCCCCCAACAGGAGCATGGTGGATTACAGATATCCATATGGTCTCCAGTAACAGGAAGGTCCTTGGGCATCAACCCAGCCTGTAATGGCAGCCTAGACCACAGATGCCAGCACTGGCCGACTATATGGATCATATACAGCACATCTCCCTTCTCTCAGTGAAGGCAGCCTAGTCTGCTCACTCAGTATGAACATCATGCCTGGGGCCCGAGGGCAGCTCCATAGCAGTGGTGGCTCCATGCTGCAAGTCCAACCATGTTACTAAGGACCAACACTACAAGCGGCTCCGTAGTTCCACAAGTGCCAGTGGCCACTGCCCTCTTGAATTGACCTTCAACAACCCTAGTCTTTAAAAGGTTATGATAACAGAAGTTACAGATGCGCTGGGGTGCCTTTACCAGAAATACAGCCATTCTCACAGACACTCTTTTCTGAGTTTCTCTCGGTAGGGCAGGGATCTGGCTTGGCCTTGAGTTCCAGAGGTGGGGTAGGGGGTGAGGAAGAGCCTTCACTCATCCATATAGTCTGTGGCAGGAGCCATGTTTGCCATAGCCATTTTTGCTTCATTTCCCCAAAGCACTACTATTTGAATGCGCCTTCATGGCACTGTTTTTGACATGCATTTGTGAGACCATAATGCTTTCAGTGTCTGGGCTTGATTTGCAATTTTTATTTAAAGCATTTCAAATGAAGTGGGTTTTTAATCATTTAGTGATCATGCTCTGTAGAATGGAACAGAGTGTAAAAACAAAACAGAGGACTGATGAATCTAAATTGATGCTTACTTGAACTGAGAAGTATGGTTCAGCTAAATCTGTTTTCAAAGCATGTTTTCTCATTAAAATATTTTCAAGTGCCTGCATGATTTTCTTCCTGGCAGCCACTTATTTGCTGTGAGTAATCCATTATTGACAAGTGGCTAGAGGCTTCGGCCCTTAACTCAGGATAACCATTTCATGGAAAAGCTAAATTCTATCACTAGGTTTTGAAAAGTCATATTTGTATTCTTATGTTCCCCAATGATCTAATAAGTAACTCATTATTATTATATTATTTTTTACTGTTAAAAGATCAAGTAGAGTATCCATTTGCTAGATCATTGAAGTGAATGCTACCATAGTGAATTTGAAGTTCCATTATTTTAATTCAGGAGACACTGGATTAACCTAATACCAAGGCTGCTTAGTTTTTATGGAGGGCAGGGAGCAGGAAATTGCATGGTAAACACTGTAAGTGAAATCAGGAAGACTAGGACCCCATCTCCTGGTGTCTCCACCATGTAGGAGAGATTTCTGCCACAAAGATTAAGAAGTCAACCAGAGAATATTAGAAAAGCATGATTATGCTCTGTTAATTTAGCACTTGGACAAGATGTACCTTACTCCCTTTCAGTGGGTTGCAACTCAAGGAGATCTTCCAGGTATGGCATGACCAAGGGCTATCTAGATGACATACCATAATAAAGTAGCTGTGAGCAGACCATTCTATCCTAAGAATACGTGCTTTCAGGAGACCATGCAGGAAGGGAAGCAAATCAAAAGCCAGACAAATTTCATTGAGTCTCTAGGAAACATACATAGCTGTTACTGTTTCCATGTACCTTAATGCTTGTGAGCATTTAATTCACATCATAATGAGGTTTTTCTCCAAAAGTTGTATTTGCTCAGAAATAGATAATAAGCATTTACTGAATTAAGAAGGCAACAGGATGTAGTGGAAAGTAGAGCTTCTGACCCACCTCTGTCTCATCCACTATTCTCAGTTTTTGTGGCTGCAGGTTTAGGTGGATGGGTGGCTTACCAAAGGCCACGTATGGGTCCTTGGTCCTATCACAGCCAGGGTCTATGTTGACCTCCATGGCCCATGTTACCACAGGGGCCATAAAAACCGTTTTTTATTGAAATATGAAGGCCATGTTCACTGGCCAAAGGAGAGCTTGCCCTGCCCCTCACTAGCCACTGCAGTAGGAGAGCTGGTCCCCTCCTTCATGGGGGAGCTTCCCACACACACATTAGGGAGAGACAGTCACACCCCTTAACAGGGGAATGGGAGAGCTGGCATAAGAGAGCTCGTTCCAGCCCTCACTAGGGGTGTGGGAGAGTTGGCTCTGCCTCTCACTCGAAGGGGGCAGTACCAGGGTATTGTACTGACCAGGTCATCTACCACCCAGACCCACATCCTGGGCCTTGGGTTGGCCCACCATAACATCCATCCCATTTATGAACTGCTGGAGCATGTGGGATGATAAGTACAGAATATCTGTGATTTGAGACAAGAGCAGATTATCCAAGTAGAGTTTCCGTAAGGGTCCGGTGATGATGGTGTGTGTGAGGCTGTAGTTCTTGAACCAGACTAATTTCTCATTGAAATGAACATATGCAGGTGGGACTGATTGGACACAAGTGTTTACTATGTGACACATTGCAGCTCCCAATGCAATTAGGACGAGTGAAGATGGGGTTGGACAGGCAAGAAAGATGAAGGAGTGAGGTGAGTTGTTTGTTTGTTTGTTGGATTTGTTTTTAATTAATTTTGAGAGGATTTTCTTTTGAGCAGGGATACTACAATGGTGAGGGGCAGATATGGAGAGACTGAGAGGTGAGTGGGATTGGGGTGCATGATGTGAAATTCCCAAATAATTAATACAGAACTATGTTGCATATATTAAAAAACCAACCAAACAAAACAAAGTAGATGGCTTCTAAAGAATGTCACCTGAGGTTGAGCTATAGTCTCCATTCCCATGCACAAATGTACACATATGTGCACCCACACAAACATGCACAAAAACTAAGCGCTGTATTTAAGGGCCTCCAGTCTTATCAGAGTCTCGAGGAGCTAGATGATGCAACTGACTGTGGTGAAGGCAAAGAGGTCACAATATGAACAAATGTAATGCTCCTAGGACTGGAGCTGGGATCTGATAATTAGCAGTAGGTGTTAGTTTGTATCTCTGCCCTGAAAGCATTAAGGACCATCGATGTTAAGTCCAGTCATTGAAGCACTGTCTTTAGACATTTATCTGTCCAACATAGATAGACTTCTGATGGAAAGAATCATGTTCATATATACCAACAGGTAATTCAAACAAGAAAAAGGATTGGCCATTGACATATGTAAAATTGCTTGCATGAACAAACATTAAAGAAATATAATCAAAAGCTTCCAGGCATCTATATAAGCAAGATATAGAACATCATTTTCAACATGACTTTTAAAGAACACATATTTATTTGCATATGAATAGACATATGTTGTGTTTAAAAATATTAACAAGCCCACACATAGCTGGAGAACATTTCCATCTTATGGAGTGATTATTGTGAGACAGATCATAGTAAGAAAGAATACACAAGTTAATGCCTCTATTAATTTTTCTAATGTTTTCAAGGGTCAAAAGTTCTTAATTAGCAAAATCATTAGGATAAACTATGTTAGCATAAGACAAACCAATTGTTGTTTATTTATAAAACGAATATGGCAAGAGGCTGGGAAGAAAGCACAATAGTTCAGTGGATAAGAGCTCTTGTTGCTCGTGCACAAGGTCTTAAGTTTGAATCCCTAGCACCCACATAAAAAGGCAAGTATGTCTGGGTACACCTGCAACACCAGCATTGGGGGAGGGGCAAAGACAGTCAGAACCACAGTATTTCAAAGTAGAGACATCACAGGTGAGCCCACCTAGCCAGATCAACCAGTTTGTTTTGGTGAGAGATCTTGGCTCAAGACAACAGATGTAGAGTAATAGAAAGACACCAATGTTCCACTATGGCCTCTGCATACACCACACACCACACATTCGCCACACTCACAAAAATTAATGCTCCAAAAATATTTCTGTACATTAAGCTATGTTAAGTATACTGTAATGTAAAGAGGACTTTACATAAAATAGTATGTGTATAAATCATATGCATATCTGGTTTAAGAGGGAATCATAAGGAAATATTCTATCGTGTGATTTAATGTCCCTGGTGACAGTGAGAATCAGCATTTCATCTGCTGCATAACACGCTAAAACAGTCTCCTGTGGAATTCCAGGGAGGCCAGTGTTCTCTCTTCCCCTCCTTTTTAAATCTCTTGCTAATTTGACAGTCATAGTGCAATTCTTAATATGGTCACCAGAGGGCTCAAACAGCCAATCTTGCAAGAAAAAAAAAAATGTTCTTGTTAAAGGGACCAAATCTGAGTATGTGGAATAAAACTGATTGATTTCTTAATGAAAAATTAACTAGCTGAATTCACTATATAATTTTTATGTTCTGGAGACTAAGTCTTCGACTTTAGCTGTCATCACAATCGCAGGGGGGATGAAGCCCAAGAATTCACATTTTCTAGCAAGCTCCTAGATGATTCTGACACTGGTGATCCTTTCTAAGGTCCTTAGAGAGCTATGCTGTGCTGACAGTCTTGGTGGGGGTAGGCAACTTAGGCCAAAGATGATGAGGTTATGGGGTGTAATGGAACCATGGGATCAAAAATCTAAAATGTACAGACATTGTTCAATCACCTGGCACAGCACTGGCTGATATTCAACATCTACTCTTTTCACTCGATCCCCTAACCTAGTACTCCTTATCAATTAAGACACAAACCTGATGTGACAGTGCATGTCAATAAAGAAAAATAAGATTAACCAGCAGTCCTGCCATCTCATGCTTAATTGACATATTTTTGCTAAGCTATATTTTCTGTACTTTGGTATATACACACAAAAGTAGATACTTCTATTTCTGAGGAAGTGATTTCTCAATGGGCAATGATGAGATGACCATCAGTATACAAATTACTGATTCAGTCTTACGTCTTGCAAATCTGCTGTTAGGATTGGATCCCCTGTGCTGCCCCTGGGTTCAAATGATCTCTCTGTTATACTTCTTTAGAGTCTTTTTTCTCTTACAAAATATTATATAAGGCAAAAATAACAAAGACAGGAAAGTAAATTAAATGGTTGGAAATAGTGTGTGGATTTTCTGTCCTCCTCCCAAGCCCTTAAGGTAACTCATCCTACAAGATCAGATAGTTGCTGTGGCTAATATAACAAGAAATTCTGCACACCCTTACCTCCCTGTTGCTACAGTCCGTACTGTACTTGATCTTTTGCTCTTGCTCTCTCAGTTACTTTCTGGTACACCCATCTCAGCTACAAGAAAAAGAATGGTGAGTGGAGAGAGATAGTCCTGCTGAAGTTTCCCATGGTTTCTCATTTCCCAGACAGCTGTGTGAAGAAAACACTATGCTTCCATTTTATTGATAATCAGTTCTAAGCTTGGAAAGAATAACCCTTATTTCCATGTGTGATGATTAATCTTGGTTATCAACTTAACTGCATCTGAAATCAACTCAAACACAAGCAGCTGGCTGTGTATGTAATGGATTTTTAAAATATCATCTGAAGTGTAAAGATCTGCCTAAATCTGGGCCCCACCTTCTGGTGGCACGTGCATAAAAGGACATGAAAAAAGGAAACTTTTGCTTTTGGCTGCTTGCCCTCGCTCTCACCAGCAAGTTCATCTAGCCTGCTGCTGAGGTGTTCCTTCACTGGAGTTAGGCCTTCCTTCTTCAGGATTCCAATGTAGACTGCAGCCCAGCAGCTCACTTGAAGTTGCCTGGGACTCGGCACCGGGTTGGGACTTGTCTCATGGATTGAACAACTACTGGATTCTTGCTTGACTTTTCTGTCAGGAAACAGCCTTTGTCAGACTACCTGGAATTCAGCCTGTAGGCTACTCTAATAAATCCATATTCTATTCATTCTCTCAGTTCTGTTCTGTGGTGTCTCTGCAACCACCACAGCCAGCAGAATAACGATCTACAGGAGGCAAGAAGGCAGTTTGATTCAACACAGCTAAGTAGCTGGCATTGATTCAAACTTTGAAAGCCTGACCACAGGTAGTTTATTTTGGGCATATTTAAGCACAACACAATTTGGTGAAAATTTTTCCTAGCGATGATTAACATAACCCCATGTGCAACACAATGTCATGTGCACAATGCTTAAGATGTGACTACATCTTTATAAACTACACATGACATCACCCATAAAGATGGGTTCTATAGACTGACTACATGAGATGCCACCCAAAAAATACAGGTTCTGTAAATTAACAAGCTCATGATAAGGGTTTAGGGTGGACCCTGTGTTTTCTGAACTGCGCAGGCACTGCAAAAGGCCATCAGGCTATTCATCATGTCCGATGAATAACAGCCTTCTGGGCAAGGAGACATGAATATTCTCACTTTCTGATGCCGTGGACAATCCAAGTGTAAGTACTAGTTTCAGATAGTGGGAAACTGACATGGGAAATTGATTTGTCTAAGCTAGCCTTGTATCTGGAGAATTTTATACTGCATTTCCTCTAATCATGATGATAAACATGCAAGGCAAGAAATAAAGTCCCTTAATTAGAAATGAGAAAGCCTAAAACTACAGAAAGTAAGAAAGCTAGCCCTTCCCCCAGAGCTAAGCTGTAAAAGGCAGACCAAGGTCTGTGAAACACAATAATTTCCTACTGTGTTGTCTTGCTGGTATTTGGATTTTTTTTAAGCTCAAATCTTCCCAAAAAGTAGCAGTGTTTACCTCCTCTAAGTCTTCAGAACTGTTCCAATCAACTGGATTGATTTCTTCATCATAAAAGTTGGTGACAAAATCTAAAAGATATATGAAAATAGAAAGACATTGTTCAAATATTCTTCAGAAAGCACTTTATATATAAACTGAGAAAGAAAACAAGCATTTTACGTCTCATAGAAAACTATAAGAATGCTAGTATACCTGTGATGCTAGATGGATAAAAGTCAGGATAAATTAAACTGAAAATAATTTTATTCTCAAAACAATAAATTGCATGTAAGGATTAGTGTTGCCATATCTTTACAAAGCTATACATATGTATTCCCACATATATTTTCAGAAAAAAATGTCTTTTATGAAGAAAAACACATTTTACAGAACATACCTCAGCGTGGGATGAGGAAGTAGACAGGATATTTTCATTTTTCACATGATATCTTTATTGTTTGACATTTTTCAGTTACAGTCATATATTTCCTTTGTCTAAAAATAGAACTACAATATTATCCAGTTCTACCACTCCTAGGGATTTCAATATGCAAGGGACTTCAAGTCTTACCACAGAAACACTTGCATGTCCATGCTTACTGCTTCACTGTCCACAATAGCTAAGAAATAGAAGCATCCTAGAAAGTCACCAATAGACACTGCCATTGAACTCAGTCATGAAGGAAACTGAAGCGATGGCCTTTGCAGAAATGGATGCAACCAGGAATCATTTTGTTACAGAAACACAAACACCACATGTTGTTTCCCATATATGAATCCCAGATTTCAATTAACATATATGTGCATATATTGGGGTTGTCACTCATGACATTGGAGATGGGGGTTATTGAAAGGAAGAAATCTTAAAGAAGTGGGGATAAAAGAGAAGGTTAAGGAACCCATATGATATGAAAGCAGAGCAGAGACGTTTAAGGGGAGGGGAACAGCAAGAGGAAAGTAGGGAAAAGGAGGAAGGAGCAAATATAAACAAACTGTGTATGAAAATGCCATAATGAAAACCATTAGTTTGAATGCTACTTTAAATTTTCAATTTAAAAAATGTACTAGGTTCGTGATTTAGAGAAGCGAGGAAGGAGGGAAGGTTTTGTTATGATCTTATCCCATTTTTAAAAGATTTTTTAAAAGTGTGTGTAAGTTTTGCCTGTGTCCAAGTTAAGTGTCTGGCGTGGGTAGAGTACCCAAGGATGCCGGAAGAGGGTAACAGATGCCTTGGAACTGGAGTTAGAGATGGCTCTGAGCCTTCTTGTGATTGATGGGAGTTGAACCTGGAAGAGCAATAAGGGTTCTTAAACCCTGAGCCTTTCAGTTTCATACAAGACTACCATCTGGTAAAGAAATTCATAGTCCCTAAGCTAAGGGAGGAGGAGAAGGAAAAGCTAGCCCACCAAATACTTAACTATGAACATCCAAATGCTGACAGACACACGCCCTGGCCCAATTCTCTTCATCTGAAACACAGGTGGAATTTCCTTCCAGGAGCTTAGCGATCCAGGCCGCAACCTTCCCTGTAGAAGTGCCTGGCTGTGACATTCATGCTTCTAGAAAACTGGTGGGCCAGGCCCAGACCCCTTTGCCTTCTTCCCAAACCTTTCCACAGCAGATACTCAGAAATGTAGTTTTAGATTTGACCAGCAGGTGGCAAAGATCTCCATACCCTGCCTTTGCTGCAACGGAAAGCCATAATCTTGTAAACCTATGTATGTATGTATGTATGTATGTATGTATGTATGTATGTATGTATGTACGTACGTATGTATGTAATGAATAACACTAAAAACATTTGAAACTTTTCATATGGACAGAGAAGACTGGAAGTGAAAATGATATTTTACTTGTTAATAAATAATGGCTCCAGGGTCTGAATGCAGTATGTATTCAAGGACCCCTTTGCTCCTTCCACTTTTCCTCTTTGAAACATAAATTCGCATTTACGGATGCCTACACACATGGTAACTACATTTCTCCATATATATGAAATGTGTGTGTGCTTCTATAACACTAAACTGAGGTGAAAAGAATCAGATGAGGTAATCCTTCATATAATAAAACAAAATGGTACAAGTGTCCTTTCTTCTTCCAAATATCAGCAGGAAACAACTGCTTTAAAAACAGCACAAAAGCTTGTAAGTGATGTAAATGTTTGTGCACAACATTTCTTGTGTGCATATTTTCAAATTTTCTTTAGTAGTGTAGCATTTATTTTCTGTCAGCCCCCCCCCCACTCCTTCTTTATTTTTTTAGACAGAGGCCCACAAAGCCTAGGATGGCATCCTCCCGCCAAATTCTGGGATTACAGAAATGTACTACCAGGCCCAGCTAGGAAAATTTCTTAAAGGCTTAGTGTTTTCTGGGCACATTGTGTAGTTCCTCTGATAATCTCCTTTAGAATCATTTCAGGCAGGAATTTTGCTACTTAGCAGTAATCTCTTTCTGTGTGTTAATTTAGTACTTATTCGTACATATAATAAATATTAAATACATGCATATATAATAATAAAGATACAATATACAGTCTATGAAAACACTATGCTGAGAAAGGCCACAGTCAAAATTGGCTCTTTTTGCAGTCACCAATGAAGGGAACATCCTGCCACCGCTGTATAAGCAACCACTGCCCCTTGTCTCCCTACCCTACAATCACACATATGCCCAGAACCTCATGATGTAGGTTGACTGGATGGAAGCCAAAGTGGATTATACTGTCTGAGAAATTTGGTATTCTCAACAGAACCACAATGCAGATGAAGATGGAGTTTGTGAGCCAAACCTGACCACTTAGAGATAGAGCCCTCCAGGATTTGAAATAACTGAGTGCATAGTGAGAGAACGTGGGCACCATTGTGCCAAAAGGTAATGAAATCAGCACTCTCTGTCTTTCTCAGTGTATACTCTCATCTTTTTAAACGACAGAGTAAATTGTGTTTCCATGCACACACTCACCTCTTCACTTTAAAATAACAGCCTGTACTCATGCCTTTCTGCCAAATCGTTTCTTTTCCCAGTGTGTGAAAATGGATTGTCTCAACAGGGAACAAAGATCCTTTTGTCTTCAGGCATGTTTATTTTGAGAACTTAGTGGAGAATATTTATACTGGGACTCTGAAATTTATCAAATAGTTCTTGAACAGGAAACTAGGCAACCTACCATTCTCAATCTGCATGGTTTGGATATATATAATCCATCAGCAAAAATGTTGTCCTATATGAAAGTAGTATCGCTTTGGTGATTGCACTAAACTTAAATATTGAGCTTAGAAATCATGTTTTCTTATGCTGTGTTCTTAATTTTCACAAAATGGTCTTTGCACTCATATTTTTCAGAGGCAAATGATAAATTTCTATGTAAACACTGTCCACATATTAAAAATTCAAAGTTTGTAGACGAGGTTAAAAGTAACCCTAGTGTTTTGCATTAATGGGGTTGTAAAGGTAGCATTTATTCAAGACTCAGCAAAGACTATCCCTGCCCTTGTATATCTCACACATCCTCTTGACATTTCCTTCTTTGCTATGTAAAATAAGAGACAAGATTTGCATGAATAAAAGGTTCCTTACTTTTAATCCGTGCTTGGAGTTCTTCATTTCCTGATCTATAGAATGCAGATTATCATTCCTTGCCAGAAAGAAGTATCCAACAGAATCCTAAGAAACTGAGAATCTCCGTACAATGCAGGAGGACAGTAAACTGGCATGTTAAAACATCTGTTGTTTTTTAAAGAAGACTCTTGGAGGCTAACCATAGTGCTTCCATTTTTTTTCTTCTTATTGAATACTATACTTATCCTTGACAGCTATGGCTTTTTGGTAAACATTTTCACTAACTACCATTCTAACTGGTGCAGTAAAACAACACTTCCCACTGCCTATATGTGAACAATACAGGTAGGTAGACTTCTTCAGGCCTCTCCTGTTAATCTTGCTCCCCCTTTTTTGTACTTACAATTTTGTTTTTGGTTACACATAACTGATTATGAAATATGGATCTTGTGTATTTTTGGATTTTTAACCTATCTGCCTTCCATCTTGAATTCCTTCAATAAATACTGGTTAACAACAGAAAATAAAAGGTGTTGATTTGGAGGAACATGTTTTTGTCCCCATGGGTTTTGTTTTTTAAATAGTTGGTAACTGTCATATATAAATACAACTTCCTGCCACATCTTGGCTTAACCACAGGAAACTTGCATACTCTCAAGCATAGGACTGACTGGAAATGAGTAGCATTGCAACCTGTTAACATGACTGTGGCCGTTGCCAGCTAAAGGACTCCTTCACTGATACACACTGCTGCTAGTACTGCTGTTGCTTTCCTTATCATCAAGAAAAAGATGAAACAGTTCTTGTCAAAAGTAATTTTTAGGGTCAGCAAGATGGCTCAGTAGGTAAAGGCATTTTCTCAATTGGAGCATCCTCCTCTCCAGGGACTCTAGCTTGTATCACATTGACATAAAACTAGCTAGCACAGCTCCGATTGCTGACAACACTTACATATCCCATTGAACTCAGGGAAGTTGAGCTGGTGTCTGGCTAGAGGCTTCACCTCTACCGACATTAGTTCATGGCACTGAAAGACACCTAGCACACTGTCAGGGGAGAAAGGTAATCATCAACCCAGCAACAAACCCTATGATCTACAATGGTGACCTAGCTGTAAGAGTTACTGGTGCAACTGTGCTAGAAAAGTTGTGGGAGTAGCCAATCACTGATTGGATTTAAGGCTCATATGTCTGACACTGCATGGGTAGCCTAGAACCCAAGACTAGATAGGCCATGGACCTAGGGGAAAAACAAGTACACTGTTCATTGTTCTGCTAAAGAAATGTAGCAATAAAATGACTCCTAGGGACACTATATTTTTGAGATTGTAATTAAATTACAAAACTTCTCCCTTCCCTCTCCTCCCTCCATACCTTTCATATACCTCACCCTGATATCCTTAAAGTTAATTGTGTCTTTTGCCATTTTTAGTATATGCATGGTACATTCCTCAAATTCAGTGAGAGGTGTGCCAACTGTATTTCTATTGAACTAGCGAGAGAGAGAGAGAGATTGGTCTGGGAAGCTTTTGCCTGTTTTCAAAAACAGTTTGCTTTATGCCCTTATAAGAATTATATCAGAAATATTCAACATAACTCTAAGTGCCTAAAAGCATAGGGAATGGATTTAATGGATTTGGATTGCAGGTAACAGAAGCAACTCCTGGTGTTTTCTCCATTTGTAATTTTGACTTGTGGCCTACAGGAAAGCATTAACTTAAGTGCTAAATGCTGCTCTCAAAATCATGGGTGTTTTGCTTGACTATATTTCTTGCTTGTCCTTGCTCACACACAGCAGTTTTAAAAAGGTCTTTTTGCTCATTTGGGTTTTCAAGTTTTATTCTGTTTTTAACGGGCACATAATAATTGTTCATATTTCGAGGCTGTAGTGTTACATTTCTAAACATGCATACAATGTGCAGTGATCGGATAGAGATCATTGTTATGCACTGGCTCAGGTATTTAGCATTTGTTTGTAATGAGAACATTTAGGACCTTTTCTTGTTTTCAAGCATACAGTGAAGTTATTAACTATAGTCACCGTGCTGTGATATAGAATGCTAAAAATGATTCGTCTTATCTGACAGTAATTTTGTACCTGTCAACTAATTTTCCCTACTGTGGCCTCCCCACACAGCTTTTAAGAGAGCAGAGTGCTGATGGAAATCTACTGCTTTCGATTCCAGTTTCATGCTTCTACTGTCACTGGCCTCCAAATTAAACCGTTTCTCATACTCTATATTTTATTTCTTATTTGTTTATTGCATTTCACTAATCTCACAGCAACATGAGCTATGAAATGGAAAGGAATTTGTTTATTTATTTCATGGTTGTGTCCTCAAGCTACAGAGCTACTGCAGTTTAAAAAATATAACTATAGCATTCCTTCCCTTCCCTTTCCTCTATGCGACACTTCCCATATATGGCCCCCCGCTTTCTCTCAGATCCATGGTCTCTATTTCTTCACCTACTTTTTGCATATACATGTATACATTCCTAAATATGGAAACACACTCAGTCTGTATGGTGTTGCTTATATGTATGTTTTCAGGGCTGATCACCAGGCATTGGATAATCAATTTGGAAGCTCTTCCCTGCAGAAGACTGCTTCTCCCATTCTCAGCATTCCTTACATGCCTGGAGTTCTTCATCTAGGGTTGAGGTTCCTTGAAATTGACACTTTCCATGTTAGCACATCTATTGGTCTGGTCATTGCTCAGGAATTGTTTAAACAGTCACCTGGACCACTATTAATGCACTTCCACCTTCACAATGCATGGATATCTTTAAGTGTCCTGTGTGCCTCTTTTTCTCTGTGTGTGTGACTGTCTGTAGGGGAAGCATAAATCTTAACATGATGATGGCAGTTTAGTTTCAGTGAATGGAGCCAAACTTACTATCCCTTCGGTCAATTCCTTTCATTGTTAAGCGGTTTGGAAAACGTCAGGTTGTATTCATTATCAGTTGCTTTATTTTCAAGTAATTTTCTCTCCCTCCATTTTCTATGTGGATGAATACTGAACACACTAGTTTCTACTGAATTTAAGTCAGAAAAAAACAGTACGTTCATTTCACAAATTCTGAGTGACTTTCTTGTGCTAGACAGTCATTGCTCAAGATCAACAGAAAATGGCATTGAAGAAAACATGAAATTCACATCACCCTGAAGCTTACATTCCACTGGATACTTTTTTTAAATACTGAAGAGTTCCTAATAGGGATGTACTGTCCACTAAATGACAGGTAAATGCGATGGACAAAGATCTCTGCCCTCCTCTAGTAGCCCTTGTGATCATTTTGAAAACTTTACTATGGTGGGCCCGAGAAGTTGTATTTAAGATGTCAGGAATCAAAGCTAGCTTTTTTCTCAAACATTATATTTTGGAACCATTCACTTTATATTACACCTCTTTAAAGTGTATAAATCCAAGGTTTTAATATACTTGCAAAAAGTGCAACCATAACTATACAGTTCATTTTTAACACTTTCATGACTATAAGGAAACACTCTTACCTTTTAGTTATTTATTGCTTCTTCTACAAATACAAGCAGCCACTTATCTATTATATGTCTAGTTTAAATATTTATTTTATGCATATGGATGTTTTGCCTGCATATATGCCTGTACATCATGTGCATACCTGGTGCCTACAGAGGCCAGAAGAAGATATCACAGTCCTGGGCATTGAACCTGGGTCCTCTGGAAGAGTAGCCAGTGCTCTTTTTAATCACTGAGTCACTGCTCCAGCCCCTGTTCGTATATTCACTGAGGACATTTCATACCAACAGAACCATGCAGTAAGAGTTTCAGGACTTAACCATGGTATAATATACATCAGTAATTTTATAGCTGAATCCCATTCTATTGTGTTGCTATATCACGCTTTGTTTGGATATTTATCCACTGCTTGACATTTAGTTGTTTCCACCTGCAGGCTAAAATTATGAATAATATTGTATAAATATTCATGAACAACTTTTGGCTTAAACAACTGTTTTCAATTCTCTGTGTATACCCAGAGGTAGAATTATAGGCCAAATATTTATTTTTTTAATAAAGTAGAGTTTAAGCGTGTGAAATTATAATCAAAGCACAAAAAGACAAATGCCTCATGATCTCACACATCTGAGAAGTCTAAAAAGGTTGATCTGTAGGCATTCACAGTAAAGTCATGGCAATCAGAGGCTTGTATGGAACAGCAGGGTAGAATGATGAGAACAATGACCAATGGCCATAGAATGGCACATAGGAATGATTTTAGGCATTCTATATTATAGAAGGACAAGTGCAATACTGTAGTCAATAATATCATAGTGTGTATTTCACAATAACTAGAAAAGAGGAGTTGAAATGCTCTTGTGACAAAGAAATAAATTTTTGAGGTGATGGATATGCTAAAATCACTTTATTCTGAACACAATAAATTCTTCTGGATTGGGGTGACACTGGGGAAAGGCCTACATTTACATAAATAAAATATTATGTTAGAGGAGAGGCTGAAACCCAGGAATTGACCAAATGAAAGTCCTGTGATTTATGATTGTTCTGGGATCTAAAGTTCAAGTTTCTATCAAGTAAACACAGAATTGACATTTCTTTCTCAAATATGGAAATTGCTTTATTTTAATGCTGAAACAAAGGGTGAAATCAGGTTAATGACGTGGATCAGTGAGTAAAGGTGTTTGTAGCCAAGACTGATGCCCTGAGTTTGACTCCTTGGAATGGTAGAAGGAGAAAACTCTCACCTCCACAGAAACACAGTGGCACACACATGTACACACATATACACACATACATACACACACACACACACACACACTAGAATAAATAAATATTTTCAAATGGTGAAATCACAGAAAAAGACCAACACACAGGACAGAAAGTTTTAAAGATGAATTCCCATTCCTCAAAGATTTTTACATCTCGTTCTCTCTCTATGCTAACTTCTTTCTCTTTATCACCCTTAGAAACATCTTTATTTTCCACAATTGATCCTAGAAATCACAATCATACACACTTTTCTAAAACAAGTCTTTCTCTGACCCACCAGCCAGGTCCCAAATAATGACACGGAAATGTATTAATTAGGATGATTGGGCCTATAGCTTAGGCTTGTTCCTAACTAGCCCTTATAACTTAAATTAACCCATATTTTTAAATCTATGTTATACCACGTGGCTTTTTAACCTTTCTTTCATTCTGTACCTCCAATTTGTTCTTCACTTCCTTATCTCTCTCTCTCTCTCTGCCTGGAAATCCTGTCTATACCTTCTTCGTAACTATTGACCATCCAGCTCTTTATTAAACCAATTCAAAGGCACCGTGGCAAAGACATATCTTTGCAATGTAAACAAATATCCATAACACTTCCCAGACAAAAATCCCCCATTCATGAACATTATCAGAAAAGCTGTATGTTTTCTTTTTGACAATGATTATAATGCTATAAATACACATAATTATTGACAATTTTTATAGTACAATAGATTATTAATTTAGCTAGAAACATTAAAGTAAAGTGAAAATGAGACTTTATCTATTAAAAACCAGAAAATAACTCTAAAGAAATGTGAATTATATGAAGAAATTTCAGAATAGTTTACAGGCAGAAAATTTATATGCATGATATATAAATAAATCAGCACGTTTTAAAATGTATTGAAACTTTACACTGAAATTATTCCATAATAATCTTGCATCATAATCAAACATAGGAAAAAGAGAAGAAAACTATAATGTATATAAATTAAAACATATATACACACTCCTTGTCTCACAAGAGCTGTCGTTACCTGCACAAAATCGAAGCAACTAAAATTCTGGCAAAAATACAGGGTGGAGAATCTCCAGGTCCCTTACTGATGAGCCACTGTCTGGGGACAAGTACTGGCAAGAGAGAATCATTCTTTAGTGAAGATATGTTCACGGGTAAATTTCCCATGTTCCAATCGATGTTCCCACATTCTTGCACATATGGGCAACACTAGAATTAGTGGGCTATCAAAAATTAAAAAAGACATGAAATTAGAAGCTGGGCAGAGGCATGTTGAAAAAGAGATGGGAACAAAGGGAATGGGATAGATATAACCATATTTCTACTTTATACATGTATGAAATTCTCAAGAATAAAGAAAAAATTTTAAAAGAATATACTCATAAATACATTAGGAGATTAATGATTGAACATTTAAAAATATACAAATTTATGTGATAACAAATGTAATAGTATACATGCAGAAATACGTTGAAAATATGAGCTAATTTACCACATATTGACATCTTTCTATATAACAGGATAAAAGACAACACTGAGATTTTCTCTGGTGAATAATTATTTCTCCATTGTAGTTATTTTTGAAACAAAAATGATTAATTTTGAAATCCAAAGGAAAATCATAAAATTTTATAATATCCTTGTACATTATTAAATGTATTTGATGATAGAAAAGTTTGGCAAAATGCATGTCTAGGCATAAACATGTATATGTTCTCTCTCTACACACACACACACACACACGTAGTTGGCATTTTCTTTGAGCCACAAACAATCTCCCACATAATGACACAGAGACTTGTTATTATAATTATGAAATTAATAATAGTAAGGCAAAAGCTTATGCTTGTCCTACTAGCTCTTATAACTTAATCTGTTTCTATTCGTCTATATTTTGCCTCAGAAATTTTTACCTTTCTTTTATTCTGTATGTCCCACTATCCTGATTCTTCCATGGCTGGCAGGCTGGTCCCTGGCATCTTCTTTTCTTTTTCCTTTTTCTTTCCCAAGCCTTAATTCCTCCTCCTACTTACTCTCCCAGCCTGGACGTCCTGCCTACACCTCCTCCCTTGCTATTGGCTGTTCAAATTTTTAATCAAACCAAGTGCTTTAGGCAGACAAGATAAAACAGCAACACATCTTTACATAATTAGACAAACACAACACATCTTTACATAGTTAAACAGATATTCTGCAACATAAACAAATGTAATACATCTTTACATAATTAAACAAATGCATAGATAAACAAAGTTCCTGCAATATGTATACACATAACATTTGAAAGGACAAGGAAATTTTAGCAATCCTTATTTAAAATTAGACATTCATGTATGTGTCTCACTGATTGTCTAACTATCTCACACATACTCAACACAGAGTCTCCCATTGTCGTGGAAAACTTCCTAAAATACAGTTTAAAATAATTTAATATCTATAGGCTCTGAGTCACTTCATTTACCATAGAAATTTACCGAAAAAAAAAATCCTTCTACTGGTGGGAGGATTGTATTTTCTAAGTTTTCCTGCTAAATGATGAACCGGTAGTCATTCCAGATGTGGTCACTAGATGGTACTGATATCCAACTTCTGCCTTTCTCCAACGAAAAATACTATTTGTAAAAATGAAAGAAATACCTTATTGAGAGTTACTTTACAGGTTGTGCAAGAGTGTGTAAAATAAAATGGCAATTGTTTTTATTTAATAGTTTTCTTGTTTCCTCTAATTCCACAGATGTAAATCCTGGTGAACAAGGATAACACTCTGTTCTGAAGGCAGACTTGGGGTCAGAGCAGAGGATGAGTTGGGGCATTTTCTACAACTAGAATAAGACTTTCTAGAAATGCCCAACTACAGGATAGTGGATTTTCACACAGGAATTCCCCAAGGATGAACCAGATCATAGAGCATTTCCCGCCTGTTGGATCTGGCTGACATCTCTGAATAGCTCTTCCTTCTACTCTTCCTTGACTGAAGTTCATATTCCTCAAGTCTCAGCTGAAACATCACTTCCTGTCTTTCTGTGGGACATCTTCCCAACATACTCCAATGACCCTAGGAACTTCAATGCTCTAATGGTAACTCCACCAGTTCACCATTCTGAGAAAAATACTTTTGTCTGAAAAGAGTTTAGTGAATAGAAGCTCACAATTCCTCATGCCTGTGGTCTCCCACAATGGAAGATTATTAAACTTTTCAAGTATCTGAAGATTGGTCCCAGGCTTTGGGTCTTCTATTTTTAAGAGGGATTATTGGGTCACAGATCAAGTAAGCAATGGAAGTCTAGATTTAATCCATACAAGATAGCTGGGAGTGTTTGTCAGAGAATCTGTTGAAGTGAAGAGGACTGTGGGCTGATTACTTCTATTCTCTGAAAGATTCTGGGGGAGACTGAAATGCCAATCTCTTCTTTGTAGCAGAGAGTTTGGCAGAGCAAAGCTCACTGAAACTTTCTAGAGCATGAATACCAAGCTTGAGCACGCTAAACACTTTAATTTGTAGCAGATACCTTTTAAAAAGTTTCCAGGATTTTGAAGTTTTTTGAAGATAGGAAAAACATTAAAAATAAAAGAATGTTAAGTCCTACATGTACTTTCTAATTAACTGCATGTATAATTGAGATAGAATTGAAATTTTGTAATATTTAATTCCTTTTACTCACTGCAATATCAGCACACTACTTTCCTTTTTACAGAATAGACATATGAATGAGACAGAAGATAGGTGGATGGATGGATAGATAGACAGACAGACAGACAGACAGACAGACAGATAGATAGATAGGGATAGTTTCACATCAAAGCATAACTGATTAAGTCATCTCTCTAATTTCCAAGACATTTTATATTTAATCAAAGCCCACCAAAGAACCTGTGAGAGAAGGAATTCCTTAGATGGAAAAGTATGCTCTCAGTCATTGGCAAAGCCCAGAACAAATAACAAATTGCTGACTCTAAAATCCTTAATCTTCACTGTGTGATGCCTTGATCATGGGATATACCGTTATGGTCTTGGTTTCTTAATAATAATAGACATGTACTTTCAGTTTAAACAATATTGAAAAGGCCTTCACAGAAGGAGTAGTAAATACAAAAAACCAGCAACTCCATAACCTAGTGACAAACATAGTTAATTTTGAGTCTACTTTCTGATGCTTGAAAACTCCAAAATATTGTGAAATATTGTGATGATTTGGGGCAACTCTGTATTTCTACCATTCTAAATCATTTTATATTATATCCTACATTTCATTGGGAGCATGTTTTTCCCTGTAATGAGTTTCTTCTCTGAAAGGACTGGTAACCAATCTTTCCATCAAGGATTGAAAGTGGCTCATGAGGCAATAAATGGTCACTAGAGGAGGAACTGCCATTTTCTTCAATGGTGTAGACATTGGTAAATTGCCCATGCTCTTGTAAATAATGTCCCACTCATCCTTGGGTAAGCAATGCAAAGCAAAGCAAACTCAGTAAGTCACAAAAATAAAACATGAAAATAGAAGGGTGAATCTCCTTTTTCTGTGATAAAGTATCCTGGCAAAAACAGGGGAGAAAATGTTTATTACACTCACAATTCCATGTTATATTCCTTTACTACAGGAAACTCAAGGCAACTAGAACTGAATCAGCTAGTCACATGGTACACAGAGTTCACATCAGAGAGCAATGGCTTAATTTGTGCATAACAATGCTTAGGTCCCTTTCTCTACTCTTACACAGGCCATGATCTCCCGCCTAAGGAATGGTGCCACCCACAATAGTCAGTTCCTTCCATTTTAATTAATGTAACAAAGTCACCGCTTCACAGATACACCCACAGGCTAACCTATTGTAGACAACCTCTCTTTGAGACTCATATGACAGTTGGTTCCTGATTGTATCAAATTGATAGCTAAAACTATCACAGAGGGAAGAAAAAGCATTTCAGAAGAAGGTAGAGGTATGTTGAGACAGGAAGAAAATGACAAAAAAATCATTGTGTTTATTATGTGAAATCATCAAATAGAATAAATAAACAAATAAGGGAAAATTGAAACTATAGGGGCAAAAGCAAGAGAAGACTGCTGGACTTTGGGGTGCTGGTAACCGACAACAGGAGAACACAACAGAACTTCACTTGTGACAAAATATTTATGTCTCTGTTAAGGTAGTGGTTTGCCAGCTGACTGTATTCTCAAACTTACAAATCCCAAAAGTCTGAATTTTGAAAAATATAGTGCATTTAAGACCCATTTAGGGTTGAAAAGTCTGGTACAGCACACAATTCTTATCAGAAGCTACAGGAAAAAAATTTCACATTTGGTTATTTCATTTCACTCTCATACAAGCTCTCTGAGTGTGCAAGAGCAACATTAAAAAAAAACTAGTACCTTCCCTGTAGTCCAATACCAAACCTGCTCTGAAAAGAGCGATTCCATTCACAATAGCCTCAAAACAAATCAAATAGTTAGGAATAGACTTAGCCAATGAAATATTTCTACAATAAAAACTCTCAAACACTTAGAAAAATTGAAGAATACATTAAAATATGGAAAGACCTCCCATGCTCAAGAATTGGCAAAGTTAATATTTTAAAAATGGCTGTCATATTGAAAATGATGTGCAAGTTCATTATAATACCAAACAAAAATCTCTATGGCATGGTTCATTGAACTGGAGAAAACCATCCTAAAATTCATTTTGACAACGGACTCCAAATAGTCAAGGGAAATCTTCACAGAAAGACCAGTGCTAGAGGTATCACAATGCCTGATCTCAAACTGTACTACAGAATTATAGTAACAAAAACAACAAGGTTACATTCAGACACCACAGGGTACATTTAGATCAATAGAATAATATAGAGAACTGAAAAATAAACACACCTAGCTACAGCCACCTCACCTCATTTTCTCTTTACAAAGTTGTAAAAAATTATGTAGGGGAGAAACATCTTTTATCTCTCACTTTATACAAAAAGTAATTAAAACAAGTTAGGGACTTTAATGTAAGATTTTTAAGTCTTAAAATTGTTAAGAGGAAAACAATACAAGATATAAGTGTAAGCAAGGGCTTTCTGAAAGAGTCCAATAATTCAGAAAGTAGTATCAAGGATTGGTGAATGGGGTTCCATACAATTGAAAAGATGCTGTGCAGAAAGAAGAACAATTAAGAACGCCAAGGACAACCTACAGAATGGGATAAACTCTTTGCTACCTACACATCTGACAGAATAAATTAATATCTATAGTGTATACAGAACTCTAAAAATCAACAAGTAGACTAATTAGAAAGTGAAACATTGCCAAATAGCATATGAAGAAGTGTTTAACACACTTAACTATCAACAAGATTCAGACTTAAACTACATAAAGATTTCAACTCACCCCATTCAGAAAATCTATCAGTAAGAGAATCCTTGTGTGTGTGTCGGGGGGGCACATCACTGTTAAGAATGTAAATTAGACAAGCCAATATGGAAATTGATATGGAAGCGCCTGTAAACATTCAGGTTAGAATTGCTATATCATTCCTGGGAGTGTATGTCCAAAGAAAATATGGCAGCATACTACAAAATGCCTGCACATTCATGTTTATTGTAGCAGCATCTGTAGTGGTCAAAGGAATTAACTTAATAGAGGAATAGCTAAAGAAAATGTGGTATGTATACTCAATGGAGTTCTGTTTGGCCATGAAAAATGACACTCTGTCATTTTCAGTAGAACTGATGCAACTAATTTATCTATTTTTTAAAGCAGTGCTTAATTGATCTTTAAGTCCAGTTACATGCAATTTACAAGAGGCTCAACTAAAATTCAGTAACATACAGAGAAAAACCAATATATATGTAGAAAGCAAGATTTACAACTGAAATATAACAGCATAGAAATATTTAAAGTACAGATACAGAAAAAGACATGCTGTGAAATTTTGTGGAAATCTACTATATATTTTTATCAGAAGAAAATGGCCTTTAAGTCAAAAGACATTATTAAAGGTAATGTGGCTCAGAACAGAATGTTGAAAGGTATAATTCTCTAGAAAAGTATCTCAGTTTTATGCTTTTATGCCTCCTAAAATCACAGCTTCAATATCTACAGTAAAAACCAACAAATTACAAAAAGAAATTGACAAATGTACCATTACAGTAAGAGTTCTTAACATTCCTCTCTCAGTAATTGATAGATCAAGTAGGCAAGAAAAATCAGTAAAGATACAGAAGGTTTGAAAAACAAAACTAACAAGCTTGATTTAATGGATGGGATTCTACAATGAAAATTGGAGAAATAAAATGCTCCTCGAGTACCTTGCAAATGAAGTGGCAGTGGTCCCTAAGACAAGAGTTAAAATATTCACCAGCTAATTCTAAAGTATGCAGTCAGCCTTCTGTCTACAGACTCCACAAATTTAACCACCACAGAGAAAATATTAAAGATAAAGTTGCATCTACATTAAGCACGTACAGACTTCTTGTTGTTATTCCCTTAACCATGCAGTGCATCAGCTATTTGCATCTTATTTACATTACACCAAGTATCATAAATAACCTAAAGATGACTTAAAGTAAACAGGAACAAATCCCCTGTAGATATCAACAGACAAAACACACCAAAAAAATTAATTAATGTCTTCTAAGAGAGCACCTAAAAACAGTACCTCAACAGAGGTAATAGAACCTTTGAGTGAGAAAACACAGGTTGTTTGATATTTGACATTGAAACAAAGCTTTCCCATTTATCTTTCCCATCTAGTATTTTGATTCAACTCCCTTTCTGGAGGTGTGCATTGTAAACCATCTCATTTCAGTCCATTGAACCATGTAAGTAGAAGGTGAACACTCTACTCCATGTCTGAGCATCAGGTTATATGACCAAAAACTGTGTCAGGCAGTATGTACCAGTCCATCATGACTAAGAACACAGCAAAACAGAGGCCTTTACATTTTACTTAACTCACGAGTTGTTAGCTTGTAACAGAATAAGTAGTATTTTATCATTAAAATAATGGTACAAGAGAAAATAAAGGGGAAAAGTCTAAACTTTCAGCCTTTTGAATTTTACCTTTCTTGTGCCCTCCCACAGCCTTTTTTCAGCTATAATTTTAAAAGCCAAGCAAACCGTTTATTTTCGACTTTCAGATGAAAAAAAAGTCCATGTAATTTATGGGCTTAAGCGTTACAAGGTTTTGTTTGAGTTATTTCTAACAGCACGACACTTTCCATTTCTGCATGTATGTGCTCTACATTAAAAGTACCCCACTTATGACTGTGTGAATTCTATTAAGAAGCTGAGTGGAGGGGTAAAACCCATTACTCGGCAATGATACTTCATGCACCTTCCAAAGAGAGTAACTTCTACCACCCCATCTAACCACATGGTTTCTTGCCTAGATCAAAGCATAAGAAGAGACCTTTTCATTATTCTGTAAAGAATACATAGGGCAGATTCAGAGTGGCATGAAACTGAGCGTTAAGCAAGGAGTAACTTTAGATGAAAAGGATCTTTTAATGGCTCCAAGTGATGCTGATAGTAGACTCCATTTGTAAACTCAGGTCCTCACAACACATTGTTCTATACCAACTGTCCTGCTGGACAAATTCTTGGAAGAGAATCTGCAGGAATAAAGTGAATACATTCAGGGATATGAGTACTGTGGGGAAAGAAAAAATGTCACCCATGATGAATGGGACTGCAAACAAGTACTAAAGATTTTCAGTCTGTATTTGGCAATGTTACATGCCTTGGCTAAGGGGTTTTTCTTTTCTTTCCTTGCCTTTTAGGAATTTGAATTATGGAAAATCACTTAAAATTTCCAAAACTACATACACAATCACAGTCATTATACTAGTGTTTCAAATACAAAATTCTTAAAACCTGCTGTGTTGCAAGGTAAATTCCTCAGGACAGAATGGCTGGATCAAAGATTCACAGTCTCATAAAAGAAAAAAACGTTTTTCCTATTGAACAAAAGTCTTGGCAATTATGTTCACTGCATGAAATAGTACTCAATTACAAATAAGAACAAAGTATCTGTATGTGTTACTTACTTTTATAATTTATTCTTTTAAATTTCATTTTTCATTCTAACCACAGTTCTCTCTCCCACACTTCCTCCTCCACCAGTCTACCCCAAGTCCACTCCTCCTCACTGGTAAAGGCTCCCATGAGGAGTCAACATAGTCTGACATAATAGGATGAAGCAGGGCCAGGCCCCTCTCCCATGCTTTAAGGCTGAGCATGGCATCCTGCCATAGGGAATAGGCTCCAACAAGGTAGCTGACATGTTACATCTTTTTTTTTAATTTTATTTAATTTTATATAACAGTCCAATTAAATGAAAACAAACATCTTAATAAAATAAAATAAAATAAATGTGAAACAGAAATTTCAAGCTGTGAGTTTTATAAAATTGGAATTTACAATTATATATACATATGTATGTATATATATATAGTGAGAATAATTTTTTTAATTTTCAGAAGTATAGTGGTGCATGCCTTTAATCCCTCCCAGCTCTTGGGAGACAAAATCAAAAGGATCTCTGTGAGTTCAAAGCCAACCTAGTCTGAATAGTTTGTTCAAGGTCAGCCACTGCTATGTAGTGATACCCTGACTCAAACAAAATGTTTTTTTTTTCTTAAGTTAATTCTTCTTCATGTAGGATATTAAAAGTACAGACCAGGGCTTTGGAGAGGCTGCCTGGTGCTTAAGAGCAGTTGTTTCTTTTGCAGAGTACCTGAGTTCTGTTCTTAACACCTACACGGCATCTAACAGTCATCTGTAACTCTAATGCACGGGCTCAGCCACCCTCTTCTATAATCTAAAGATACTGCATGCATGCAAAGCATGCACATACATGCAAACATACTATTCCCATGGAAAATAAAAAGAAACATATTTTTTGAAAATGTAAAGACCTGTATTAAAAATCACAAATAATCTCCAATTACTTTCATTGATAAACAATTTTCATACTCTGGTGTATCCCAACAAAGAGAGGCAATCACCCATATACACATATATGTATAGTTGCATTTTATCTAACTAGAACAATACTGAATGCCTATCTGGCATTAGGTATTAATACTTGACCTTTGCATTATAACACTGAATGAGCTAAGATCTATGATCATTCTTTAGTAAACAATTTGCATGTGACCCTAAATCAATTCTAACTCTATATGATTCTTCAAGTAATAATAAGTGCTGTATTTATTTATGCAATATACAATGTTTTATGCACTTGGCTCTGTTATTTTTCAATTATATCCCATTAATATATGTCAACCCTTTTTACTTACTTTAGCATAAAAAATAACAGACTCTCTTACTAGTTTTACATACATGCTTAGTTTAGGTTGACTTTCCTCTTACCCAGGCTTTTCCATCACTTTCCTGAATTCATCTGTGTTTGTACTCTTCCACTCAAGGTATTTCCCCTTCCACTTCCCTATCAAATGTGCTCCATAACCCTTTCCACCTGTCTCCCTTAATGCCTTTCCCCCCCCTCATGTGATCCCTCCCCCTCATGTGATCCTCTTTCTCATTTCAGGACATCTACATTTACTCACTCCCACATAAATATGAATACACAAAATTAAAATCAACCAATTCAATACTGCATCTTCACAGAACCTTGTTGTCGAAGGTCAGATATTACATCCCTCCCAGGCTGGGGCCATTTGTTCTTTTTGCTTGAAAGGATTAATATTAAAGGATAATATTTATTGAGTACTTAGGGGCAGATATTTTATTATATCTCTTAAAGGCATTTTCTCATTTAATTTTGAAGCATAATTTAATCAGAATTTTTGCCATTATAGCAGCCATTTGAAAGATTATTAATGATATGGAGGAAGTTAAGAAATGTGCCAAAGATTATGTATCAAGAAAATAATATCCACAGCTGAACTCCCCTAACCAGTTATATTGCATGTGGCTTAGTCTACGAGGTGAGGCCATCACTCAGGTAGTGTGACTCATCTAACATCCTATGCTCTGTTGTGCTTTCTTTATCTGTTCTATTTCCTTTTTCTAGAGTTTAGTTTTAAAAAGTTTTTCTATAGTTCTTAAACTAGAAAGTAGAATGACAGGCTAGAGAGATGGCTCACTGCTCTTCCAGAGGACCCCAGCTTGATTCCAAGAACCCATATCAAGCAAGTGACACTTTCACTAATTCTGTCTCTAGGAGATCTGACACCCACTCTGGCTTCTAAGGGTACTACATTTATAAAGCATATACCCACTTACAGACATGCACAAGCACACATAAATTTAAAATAATAATACGATAATTTTTAAAAGGAGAAAGCAGAGTAGGCCAGGAAGAAAGTCATATACAGCAAATAGTGTGATATTGTCTTTCCTTTCTCCAGATTTCTCAGACAACTTATCCCACACTTGAAGACAGCAACTAAACTAATACAATGTGGATTATATTACACTTTCATTTCTTGTTACTTTTCCATTCCACTTCTGACAGTTTGGTTCTTTTTTTATGTCAAGATCTTTTTTATTTTTTTCCTATGGGGTAAACATTAATAAATTACAACTTGGTATTATAAAATACTATCATTATAATGTAAGTTAACAAATGTTATAATGATATAAGTTTGTAACAAAGTTGACCAAGGCCATTGTCTGATTTTGCATAATGTAATCTCATAGAGACAGCATTTTCTGACTGGAGAGATGGTTTAGCAGTTAAGAGACAGCATTTTTTACAAACCTAGAGTCCAGAGATCACTGTAGAATATTCTGAGGTATATCATGTTATAGGAGGACTTTGATATTCTTCATATAGATTGTAGGCTCAGAAATGAATTAAGCACTCTCTGGCTTTAAGATGAATTAATAGATTCAAATAGATCAAATAATTCTTAGAAGGGCTTATCTGAGTACATGTGTCCTCAAAATCTTTTTTTATGATGCAAAGTAGTACCTGCTGCCAAGCCTGATAATCTGAGTTCAGCTCCCAAGACCCACATGATAGAAGGAAAGAACAGACTCCTGAAAGTTTTTCTCTGACCTCCAATTTCATGCATGAAGGAGAATAAATCAACACATGTAATAGTAGTAGCAGAAGCAACAACAACAACAATCAATAATATTAAGTCATTTCTCCAGTCTGTCACTTTCCCCTGAGGCTACTGAGCATCCCCTCTTTTAGATTACCTTGTAGCACTTGAGTTAGGATCACTTTAGCTCACCTTCTAGTTATAGGCCTATGGATCCTCATTAATAGCTCTATTATGTGATGAGAAAGACAAAAGAGAGGAAATATCACTCTATGAAAAGGAGACCCATATGTAGGGCCAAGTGAGGAGGGTGATCCTGAAGTGGTGAGTGAAGTCAGGTGACAGCTTGGTCTTTGAAAATCTGGGAAGGTCATCTTGAAAGTAGAAGGGAATATCAAAGTCCCCCTATATCATAGGAATTTTGTCTTACCCCTATTAACCATGAAAATAAATATTCTAGGAAGGGATTAGTAGTTTCTTCCTGACCTAAAGTTTAATCTACTAAAACCAGATCACCAACATTGTAAATGACAGATCAGGGATGCTACACATGGTGTTGTGCTAAGAGAATTTCCCTTTGTGTCCTGTGGCCTCATGAGCTTTGAATGCTCTTTGTCTGATCTCCCAATAGACTGACAATTACTCCACCTTAGTGCATTCTTCAAACATTTAGAATTAATAACCACAGACATTTCTCTTAATAATAAAAACCAACCTCCTGTTAAAACACTTGCATGGGATAGTTTTATTTATGGCATATTAGCTTAAATTAGGTAATTGTTAATAATTATTTAGTGCTAAAATTTCAATAACTGTACCACTTGTAAGGGTAGAAAAATGACCAAGAATTCTAAAACAGAATAAGCATTTTGTCAAGATTTAGCATCATGATCAAAATTAATGTATTAATCATAACATATAAAATCATTCTGCAGTTGCCTGATCATATCATACAATAAAAACGCATAAAAAATAAAGTTGAATTATTTGCCCTTATTTCAGACATGAATGTGAACATATAGCTTGTTAGTTTTCCAATTTAGACCCATTATTGAACAGTGAGCCACCTACTCTATGATCAATTTTTATAGAAAGACTTTTTTTTAAACCACCAAAAGGCAAATAAATGATAGCATTCAGTTTTATGATATTTTATTCTGACCAGACCTAGGAAACAATACCCCCAAACACTATAACAAAAGGAATACCTATAAAAGTTTCCAGAATTCATAAGTCAAAAGAAAGAAAGGGGGTAGGGAGGCAAAAAGGCAGGGAGGGAGGTAGGAAGGAAGGAAAGGAGAAGATTACTGTATCATTGCTGAAGACTTTCTGATTGGCCTTGGCAAAGATTTCTTTTCTTGAGATGTGCAAGTATGTGCATGCACGCATGTGTGTGTGTGTGTGTGTGTGTGTGTGTAGATGTGTATGTGTGTGTGGATGCATATGTGTGTACAGGTGTCTGCACATATGTACACTTGAGTGTGGATGCCAGAGGACCACATTGAATGTGGTGCCTCAAGTATGTCCACCTTTTATTGGGGGGAGAGTGGCATGGTTTTTTTTTACTGGCCTAGAACTCCCCAAGTGGGCCAGTCCAACATCAAGCCCCAGAGATCTACCTGTCTCTGCCTTCTCAGCTTCCACAGTGCTGTGATTTCAAGCATACCCCACCTGGTCTGGCATTTTTAAAAACATGGTTTCTGGGGTTTAACAGCACATCCTTATGCTTGCAAAACAACACTTTATTGACCAAGCCATTGTCATAGCTCAATCACCTTATTCTTGCTTGCTTGTTTCTTTCTTCCTTTTTATAACATTAAGTTTTTTAAGGTGGTGTAGAAAATAATAGATTTCATTATGACATTTTCATGGATGTATATCATTGTACCTTGCTTGGGTTCATCCCCACCCCCACCCTAGTACCCTCCTCTGTCCTTCCTATATACTCTAAGTCCTGCCCTTCCCCTTAATCAAGCTAGTTTTACTGACCTATAGCTTTCTTGAATTTCGTGCTTGCCTTCTTTATAAGGTTTGACAATAGGTATTAGTACAAAGGGGTGGTAGCATATACCTTTAATCCCAGCACTCATTCAAGGAGGCAGAGAGAGGTAGATCTGTGTGAGCTCAGGGCTATATAGTAAGATCTTGTGTCAAACAAACAAAGAAAAGCTAAACTGAACAAACATTTATTGGCATTAATTATGGTTCAGTCATAATAATTTTTTTAAAAAGCCCTTTCACCTAAACATGGTGGTTGTTTTCTGGGATTACCTCATCCTTGGGGGTGTAATTTGTACAATTTACATATTGTATTTTCTTTTGTTGTTGTTGCTCAAGAACTTTTTTGAATAGGATTTGAAAAAAAAAAAAAACTTTTTTCTGCTTCAAGTCAGAGATTCTTTCCCAAGCACGCATGAACCTAGGATTTTTATTTTATGTTTTGAAAATTAACTAGGAATCATCTTCCTTCATTCTTTTCTAAGGTAAGAAATTCATAAAAGAAAGGTCAGTATCTTGGCTGGAGAAACCATTACTTCTGTATTACTTCGTTTTCCATTACAAAGTAACTTCTAGAAGGGAAGGTTTATTTGGTGCTCACAGTTCCAGAGGGTCGAGAGTCCATCACAATCAAGGTAGGGACATGTGGCAGTAAGCACTAGGCATGGCAGCAGGAACAGCTGAGAGCTCACATTCTGAACCATACACAGAAAACGAAGAGAGTGGAGGGGGTGAGGGAAGTAGGAGACTTTTGAACCTCAAAGCCCGCCCCCAGTGACATCCTCTTGAAAAACCATACCCCTTAAGTCCCACTAACCGGGAACCAAGTACTCAAATGCCTGAACTACTGAAAGACTTCTTATTCAAACCACCAAACCACCACATTGTATCTACCGACCCCGTTAACCTTGTGGCCATATCATAATGCAGAAGACTTTCACAGTCTGAACACTGTTTAATAACTCCATATTTTGTTTACAATTGTCATGTATTATACCCCTAAAGTGTCATATCTATGTTCTTAATTACATTGTAAATGTAATGTTAATTCTTCGGATAATTTCTATGATATCAAAAAAGTATATTTGGGATTTTACAATTTAATTATATTTTAATTTAGCTTAAGACATAATGAGCAAGCTCCATGCACTTTTAAAATTATAGGGACTTATACACTTATAATGAGAACCTTATGACATTTCTCTACAGAGCTTTGTTGCTTCGTTTTGCTTTAGTTCATGGTAAATACTATATGTCTTCTATAATTTACTTGAGAACTAATACATGCTTCCCATAATAAGCAAGATGAATGTCATTAAGTCTTTATCTATTGATAGGGTATATTTCTCATTTACATTCGGAATAGATCTAGCTTATTTATGAATTCACTTCCATTGTTCTTCTGAAATGTTTATGGATCCTTGTTAATCTTTCATGAATAAAATGTGGTGCCCAGTTTCATGTGTGTGTGTACATGAGTGCTTGAGTGTGTGTGTGTGTGTGTGTGTGTGTGTGTGTGTGTGTCCCTAGAATGCTTCTCTATGCCTCTCTATACCCTATTCACTGACAGATATTCTTTGGGTTCCCACTACCCTTCAATAAGTCTACATTGGTAGTAAAGCCCCAAATTGGGCATTTAAGTTGATGAACTTTATTGTTTCCATACTCTTGTGCTTAATGCTTTCCTTAGGGTACATTTCAAGACATAGAATTGCTACCTCAAATGGTATACACATGTTTAATTTAATTCCCCACCTGCTACCCAGAAAGTCTGTACCAATTTAAAGTCCATAAACTGGAATTAAGTGGGGGAAAAAAGCCGCAGGGAAGTGAGTAGTATGGCTGTACTGTGTCCTGTTAGAAAGTACAGCCCTTAGATACCATTGAGCAAGAGCAGAGAGCCACAATAACAGTGAATACACCTCAGAGTGGTCAGCAGTGAGAGGCAGTAGTAAACCTAACTACATACAAAGCAGCATGGGTATAATTAGCAAAACAACCTTAGGATCTGGAGTCACCAGCCATGTAGTACAGTTATAATTTGATGAAGAACACATAAAAATGATATAAAGTCCTTTTATTCACACCACTATTGGAAATCAATTATAGCTCCAAATCAGCAACACAATTCATTCCAATTTTTCACCTTCCCATCTCAGAAGAATAGTACTGCTCTGTCAGCAGATCCCAGGGGTCTTCTCATTCCTGGGATACTCATTGCTAAGAACTCCTTGATAAAAATACTTGAACCATGCAAGATGCTACAGATGTTGCTTCTGAAAGTTGTGCATCCATCCTGAAAAGTGTTAGTAGTTAGCCTTTCATTTTCAGGACCAAGGAAAAAAAAGAGATGAAAACAAATGGTAAGGTAGATATTATTGATTCTGATGCTAGTCTTGTCCTCACTTGGCTCCTAAGAAAAACCATTGAATTGTATAAGACTTATGTAAGGACTGACCCAATACAGATGCAGAAATCAAACAATCCCGAATTCTCTGCCTGCTTTAGATTTTGCAAAGAGAGGTATTTATTTTCTTATTTCAGTTTCTCTTTCTCTTTTTTAGCAGACAGAGTTGGTACTGCCAATTCTCTCTAAAAAACACTATGACTCAGCAAGTTGCTGTAGAAAAAAGGCTAGAAAATCAGGTTTGTACCATGAAATTACAAGATCATTTAATGAAAAGATATAGGCATTGCGTGATGTAGTTTGGTTGTAAAAACTATACTTTCACATTACCTCCGATACTCTTAAAGTAATTCAATTGTTCATACTTGCCATAAACTTTTTTTCACATGTTAACTACTACATATTGACTTTACAATCTATAATTTCAAATAATATTTTGAAATGGTAAACATTTAAAAGGAGAAAAGTACTATGTTGAGCTAGCTAGGTTTCATGTTTACTTCGCTCTAATCCTTTTTTCCAAGAAAAAAAATTCAATGAAAATTCTGTGTTTCACTCTTGTTTTGATAGATACTATTACTTATGGTATCTCTACTCAGGATATTTTGAATAGATGAATTCTAGCCTGACTATCTTCAGGACCTCAAAGATAGTACAGCAACAATTTGTTTCAGACACAGTCATCAGTACTCCAATGTATAAACACTTCAAAGACATTATCCTACCTGCAACAGAGAGGAGAGACAAAATGTTATAGGAAAGATAATTGAACTCATGCATCCAAGGATGTAAAAAGAAAGTAGAGGCACCATAATGGTCAACTAGTCCCTTTCTTTTGGTGGTTAAGGAAACAGGCATTGTGAGTTCAGTGATGGCTGAAGATACAGCTGATTTATAGATCAGGAAAAAGAATGAGTTATTAAAATGGGAAGCAACACTTTGAATCTCTCTCAACAACAGACAAATATTTTCAAGCACTTCTTAAATAGACAGCCAAGTTGCCTTTAATGTCACAGCACCACACCTATATAGTCTCATACATATTGCCCTATGTAGTGAGATACACAGCCTGTGGTTTCTGCTGATTCATTGATCATATGTATTCTTGATATGACTAAGCACTTCCATATTGCTCTCTAGAGTAAGCTCCTTTCAACAGTCTGTGCAGCCCCACAGCTCTTAGTTAGCATTCTAGTTTTTTGTCTATAATGTGATGTTTCATTGGAAAGTAAAATTTTGAGTTAAACAGATGTAACATGCATAAAACTCAATTTGGTGATATTTCTGTAGGGGGGTATAAGCTATCATTTAACAGTTAATTAGGCATATGTTTTCATGCCAAGAGCATGCTAACCTTCCCTTTTCTTATAGTGAAGAAAAAAAGTAAAAATTTATGTTTTTAAATGAAGAAATGTACCAAGTGATTAGGGGTCATCATTCTGCAATTCCTCCCTCAGAGGAGAGGACCGAGAAAAGGTGAGCATGCTATCTGCCTGTTCCCAGCCCTTGCCCACTGCAAGGACAATCAGACATCAGATGCCACAGGGAACCTAGTCAGGAGCAGGAACTCTGTTTATTGCATCAAGCAGAGACTTAGATAGGGTTGGGGTAGGGGTTAGGAATCTTAGGATGGGGTAAGGAGACTTGAAGAGAAAAGGCCAATAATATTGCACCAAGCCAGTGGTTAGCTAGGCAGGGGGCAGTCACTCCCATATGGAGGTTACAGGCCAAGACAGGTCGCCAAACTTTAGCCAGGCTCAGGAAGTTCCACTAGGCTCCAGGCCTCTTTAGGCCCAACAAAGTGAATCACCACCACTTCCCGAATAATCCATGCTACTTGCTGATAAGAAATGTCAAATTTATCACTTTCAAAAACCTTCTTGGGACTAAGTTTTTATTCTGTTCCACTAAACCATATATCAGATTTTCTGTCAATCTTATCTTGATTTAATATTGTTGTTTCATAAAACACTTTCATAGCTGAGAAACATTGCTTTCCCCATTATTTCCTCTCAGAAGGTCCAAAATAACAACAGCAACAACAAATGTAGCTAACATTTATCATTTGTTATGTCTCTAATATTTTCCTCATATTATCATATTTAATCCTTAAGTAAATATAATAATGTAGACAATATTCTTGTCCCCATTTGAAAAGATTAGAAACTTCAGACACAGAATACTCAAACCTTAAGTCTAGATGTTACTGTAGAAAGCCTTGCTAACCACTAGTATAAGAAGATAGATTATATGGAACATTGAAAATGAGAACATTTTGACTAGTTATAATTAAATATTTTATTCAACCCTAACACAAAGTTTCCTCTCCTACATCTCTTCATAGTTCTCCCCCAATTCCCCATCCTTCCAACTCTATGCCTTCTTTGCCTCTCTCGTTAGAAACAAACAGGCAAATAAGAATTAAAAGCACTAGAATTAAATAAAATAAACAAAAGGCAAAGAAAAAATGTTAGAAACACACACACACAACACCAACAACAAATAATTAAATAAAAACACAAAATTGAAAACCATAATATTACAAGCAAAAGACCAGTAAGGGGGAAATGCCCAAACAAAATAATATGAAACAAAATAAAATAAACCTCCAAAAATGCCATTGAGTTCATTTAGGGTTGGCCATCTACTGCTGGGCGTGGGTCTGGACATAAGTGTGCTTTGTATCCACAGTGAGAACTAATTTTTCAAGGAGTGACTATCAATTGGAGATAGATTCAGGCTTATGGATGGGAGCTTGTATCAACTTTTCCTCTCAGCACTGATAGACATGATCAGGCAACTCATGTTAAAATTGGTGAGTTTTGAAGTCTTGCCATCTAAATGTTTCATGCGGTAGAGCAGAGGGACAGGATAGAGTTTGGAAATTAGGTAGGCATGGGTTAAAATTTCCCTTTGACACTTATTTATCCAAGGGGTATAAACTTGCCACATTCACTTAGCATTTCTAGGACTTAATTTCCTGATCTGTACAAGGAGATTGTGATCTAAGTTTCCAAGGGAAGGCAGTGAATACAGGGCCTCCAGATATTCTGTCTGAAAACTCAGCACTTGTTCACATTTACCCACTGTTCTAATTAAGTTTCTGTTATTATGATAAAACACCATGACCAAAAGCAACTTGGGGAAGAAAGGGTGTATTTACATCACAGATTATAATCTATCATTAATAGGATAAAACTGAAGGCAGAAACTAAACAGAGATCATGGAGGAATGCTGCTTATCACCTTCCTTATACTACTTTCATCTAGACCCCAAGATCATCTGCCCAGGAATGACACCACCCACAGTGGGCCAGGCTCTTCCACATCAATTATCAGACAAGAAAATGCCTCATAGGTCTGCCTACTAGCCACGCTGATAGAGGCATTTACTCAACTGAGGTTCTCAGATGACTAGCCTGTGCTAGGTTAACAAAAACTAACTAACATACCCACTCCCTTATTGGAAAACAATCCAATAGCATTAAATATATCATAAAGAGCATTCAGAAATGTAAGAGAAAACAAACATTCAATATATTTTGACATTATGAGCATGAGTCAATGCAATTTATATATAACAGAAGGAGTTGGCTACAAGAATTCCTAGTGTTTTATCGGACTTTCTAGATTATAATGATGCATATAGCATGCAATGATGGTCTTCAAGAGAGATTCAAGAGTCAGGAATCCTCTCCAGAACCCAGTTCCTAAGTAATATATGATGCAGGACAAAGCACTTGAAAGTTTTCAGAAAAGTTGAAGAGATAAGTGCATTCTTTCTCAGAAAAGAAGTAAAACCTCTTTTATGTTAAAGATATCAATTTTATAAGATACAGGACACATTTAGGTAACTCAGCAAGCCTCTGGCATTGAGACTATTCTGAGAGTTGGTTCTAAGGTAGCAATGTTGTGTAACTATGCACTATATATGCGTATATGTGTATATGCTTTGCTTATACTCCACTTCTGTTTAAAAGGATTATGTGCATATATTTCCATTGTTTTACTCCTTCCCTTTTGACTTTTTTCTTTCTAATCTCAAGGTATAGACCCTCTTCAGAGAATTTAAACCTGGTTTGTAGGTAAATGTCTAAAATCATACCTGAATTGAATTGCTTGTTAGTTCTGTTTGTACTGACCCTGATACTAAGGCTTTTGTAACAGGGAACAAATCTGCTGAATGTTAATGGATGCTATTGTGACTGTCTGGAACAACTGTACATTCCATTCCAGAGATGTAATCATGACAACAAGGTGACCAAACAGTCAGTACTTCAAGGCCTTATCCTCTATTAAAATGGTATGCTATATTTTTCTTTGTCTTAAGGTTTCTTTTCTTCTCTCTCTTTCTGTTTTGTAACAAATTGAATTTCAGAAGTAGCTGATAACAAGTTTGTCCCCCCCCATTGGATTTGGTAGTGAGGATCTCTTAGTAATTGTGGAACACTACACCACCCTACAAACCAGCAGTTCTCAACCTGTGAAACACAGCCCCTTTGGCAAATGTCTATCTCCAAAAATATTTACATTATGATTCATAACACTATCAAAATTACTGTTGTGAAATAGCAATGAAGATAGTGTTATGGTTGGGAGTTACCACAACATGAAGAACTGTATTAAAGGGTTAGAAAGGTTGAGAAGCACTGTCTTAGATGATGTTGATTAAATTCTATGAAATGACAGCAGTCAATACAGGATTAAAATAATCGAAGAGAAAGAGGCCATTTAATTCCTGATTTCTATTTCAAACACAAAGGAACATTCTTTCTGTATTCCAAAAGAAATTCAAAGGCATCATCTGCAGGCATTAGGCTCCAAAGTCATTTTCCTATGCAATAGCATCTCCAGGTAACACCCCATCGTGTTTTCAGAATTTTGAAATACAATGACCAACTGGCATCTGCTGCTTCTGAGCCGTCCTTGAATAGGTTAGGCTCTTTGATGAGGTGAGCAAGTATTCAGGTTTCATCAGAGGAGAGCCTTTGTAAACAGGCTTTCCCATTGCCTACCAATGCAAGAAGAGGTTATCTTCTGTTGCATAATAAATCACCGTAAGCATGGAGGCTAAAAACATCAACAATTTGTTATAGTTCCTGTTGTAATAGTGTATTGCCTGGGAGTTTTCTTTTTACTTTAGTTGATATCAGTTGGGGTTGTGGGAGGGCAAAATACCAAAATCACTTTTTAAAAAGCCAGGTGATAGAGACTGCTGGCTCTAAACTCAGCTGAAGCTAACATCAGGGAGAATCATTTCCCCGGCATGGGCCCCTGCATAACTGCTTAGTTAGGTTCCAAAAAACGAACATTCTAAGAGGCAAGCAAAAACTTGGAATGCTACATTTTACTTTTGCTTCATTTTATCGCTCTCAAAAAAACAGTAGACCGGTCCAAATTCCAGGAAAGGGCAAATAAACTTCTCTTCTTAGTGAAATGAAAGCAAAATTACATTCAAAGGGCATGTGAAGTGGGAGAATTGTTGCCGCCACCCTTGAAATGCATTGCAGTCTACCACAGGAATGAAGCATGTTATCTGCCAGACCCCCACCATTCACTTCCTATTTCTGCTTATTCTCTCCAAACCAAAGCTGTTAGGCTTTTCTCTCTCGTGCACATTTGTATTCTGTTGAGAATTGTTGAGCACCACATTATTTATTTTTTGTAACAATCACCTTTGAAATGGAAGGAAAAGAACCCCGTTGGCTGAGGTAATAAAATCATTCTTAGAAACCTTAGCCCATGCCAGGCATTTTGTGTCGATTGCTCATATTCCCCTTGAACACAAATCCTTTAAGAAAGGCATAGTAGTTCCTCTCCCCTGTTACATAAATGCTGCACTGACATAAGGAGAATTGCTAATGAGTTCCCAGCATGACAATGTGGCTCAGTCCAGGCCTCGGAAGCACCAAAATACATTCACCTTCAAAAATGACAAGTTTGATAAGAATGTTCAGACCAAGAGAATGAATGCAAAATTTCATGATGGAGTATGTCAGTGCTGCAAAGAAGTTCTTGAGTGGTATGTTAAAATACAGCAAATACAAACCACTGTCAAAGCCTAAGAAGTGTGCTAAATGTTCACAAAAGACAGCAAAGGACTCTTTCATATGATGTGTAGACCAGGTGTCTGTGAACTTGAAATTTTGCAAAATGTGGAAAGAAAGAAGTTATTGTTATTCCCTTCAATAAAGAATCATAAATTTCAGTAAATACTGAAAATCAAGGTTCTAACCATAAGGGAAGGGAAGGGCAGGAAGATACAGATGAAGATTCAGATGCTGACATTGATTCAGATGAGGAGGTGGGGACACTTGAGTAACCTGCAGAGGACTCAGCAAACACACTGACATCCTAAGCAGTACTAGTTTATGAGCAATAGAAATTATTTATAACATTTGAATAACAAACTTTCAGGTTTTCACAATAAGGCTTAAGTTGCATATACAGAATATATGCATGTTGTAATAGCTATAGATTATTTGTTTAATTAGTTGTTTAGGAAAATATATTAACTAACATCAAACTATGCAGTGTTGAGAACTGGTGATTATATCAGAACTATCTCATGGAAAAATAAGATGATTAAGTCACTGTGAGTACATTTCTAAAGCCTGACCTCAGGTGTGTGACTTCCTTAGCAAAGCCCCCTTATATCTAACAAAACAAGTTTATTTACATGCACACACACACACATACACACACACACACACACGTATACGTGTGTATACACACATACATACATAATATAGTACATAAAGTGATTTTCCTTCAAAAATACTTTTGTATATTTCATTTTTTCTTTACATTTTCCATTGGAATATGTACTGAGAAAAAGTGTATGATCTATACAATTAGTATCTAGAAAGGAAAATCCAACATTCATGTTTGAATGGAGATACTTGCAGTAACTAAGGTACGTGTAAGGGTCTCCCTCATAAGTTTGTCTTTCCCAGAATCCCATTGTCCCGAATTTATCATGTTGCCAGTGTTTCTGAGGCTATACAATGAACTTTTCCACAATCTGTACCTACATTACCATATTTATTGTTTCATTATGTTTTCTTTGTATCAATTCCATGTATGTATATATGGCATGTATGTAGATATACATATGTGGGCATATATTTGCTGAACCATTGAAATAAATGTGAAACCCTGGAGGAGAAAGGTACCATAATTCTAAGTTTCAATTATCAGTCTCATATTTATAAATGAGTAATTTTTCTGTTGCTACTGGCCTAATGGAAGAAAGAGAATTCTAACTTGTGTTTTCACCATCTTAACCTATTAGGTACATTTTCAGAATTCAAGGACTACTTGTTTTACATTTGCTGGCAATGCTGCCCTGATGGGAGATGTCATTCTGTAAATATGAATAAAGCTCTGTTGGCCAATAAGAAAGCAAGATAGGCGGGACTAGGAGACAAGGAGGATTCTGTAAGGAGTAGGGAGGAGATTCAACATGGGGGACATAGAGAGTAGAATTCTGGACCCTCTCTCTAGTAAGATAAGACCACGTGGAAATACTTGAATTAATAGAAATTGGTTAATATTTAAGACAGAGCTAGCCAATAAGAAAAGCGTCTTTATGTGTTATTTGGGGCTGGCTTGGCTATGGAACCGACCACGGGGGCAGAAAAACCTACTCTGCCAAGATTACAAAATGATGATTATGATGATGATGATAACAATGTCAATAAAGAATAAAATATGTGCTCCTGGGACTAAAGGCAGGAATAGATGAATTGCAAATATAGAATTTTATTATATATCTTCTTATAGTACCTAGACTGTGACAAGCTTAAGTAAGTTATATATCCGTGCCATACCATGTAACATGTAAATGGGATTCAAAGCTAAATGGACAACGAACTACACAGAGCCCTGCATTTCCATGGTTTTGAGTTTTGTAGACTTCTAGTCATTTTAGCAGTTTGCCTTAAAGTATATACCATCAGGAGAGTGGTGAATGTTATTGTGCTTTCTCCATATTTTATGTTGAATTTCATACATGAACAAAATGTTAATATATCCTATTGAGAAAATCAACAAAAATAAAATAAAATCAACAAAAACCTAAAAGAAAATATTCCAATATATATTGTAAAAGTGGTTACAGGAGGGTGTCAAAAAATTATTAATATTCTTTTACACATTTTAAAGGTGTGTCTGTCTGTCTGTCTGTTTGCCTGAGCCTGTTCATGTGTACGTGAGACATTAAAGTACCACGATGAACATGTGGATGTCAAAGTAAAATTTGCAATAGTCAGTTTTCTCTTTGTACAGTGTGGATTCTAGGAATGGAATCCAGGTCATTGGACTTAGCAGCAAGTTCCTTTACTTGATGAACTATCTTTTTTTGTTCAAAAACTAGTCAATATTTTTAATGTACAAAGGCTCTTACAAATCAAGAGTGCTGTAGACTATGTGCTGGAGTGATGGTTTAGTGAGTAAAGGTGCTTGCTGTGAAGTCTGACAGCCTGAATATCATCCTAGAACTCCCTCCCTCCCTCCCTCTCTCTCTCTCTCTCTCTCTCTCTCTCACACACACACACACACACACACACACACACACACACACACACACACAAGATTTTAAAAATAGTCTACTGGACCTTTAGAAAATGAACAGTATGTGCATATAACCACAAATGTTATAATTTTTAAATTAAATGATTCTTGGAGGGAAGGGGAAATATAGAAACATACACTTTCTAAGTTACACATGTCTGCAGTGTGGTTATTTTCATAGGAAGTGTGTGCTTGTGTCACTGGGAATCTTAGGAATATTTTCTTTACTGAACAGACTTCTAGAATGTGCTTTTTAACATATTCAGTCCTCTCCTGGCTCTGATCAATGTTCTATATTTTTCTCCAATAAGTAATATATTTTAAAAAATATGGTAAACATTAATTTTGAAGTTAGATTTTTTTTAAATTTTCATCTATACCTCAAATATACAATTTTGGACCTCCCCCATCTAACTATAGGCATTCTTGCTCACCTAACTTTTTGTGCTCTTCTGAAAATGCAAGAAAACTAAATTGAGTTCCTCTAGTTCTGAGGGACCCGGAAAATTTAATGGAACTGCTTCAGACTTCTTGGGACCAAAATATAAAATGAAGTCACCTGCTTTATATACTGAATTCACTACTTAAAATAGCATGACCAATGCAGCAAATAAAAGAAAGTGTCTATTTGGGCTTATGGTTCCAAGTGTTAGGAATCCATCTCTATCATAATGTAGAAATGTAGCAACAGGCAGGCATGATAAATAGATTAGCTGAGAGCTCACATCTCAAGCCCAAAACAAGAAACAGAAAAAACAAAATGAGAATGGTGTGTGGCTATGAAATCTCAAAGCCCACACACAGTGTCCCTTCCTCTAGCAAGGCCACACTTCATAAACCTATCTAAACAGTGGCACCAACTGGGGACCAAGTATTCAAACATTGTTCCTATAGAGAACATCCTCACTCACATTTAGATGATATACAGAATTATTGTATCTCAGATATTCAGACAAAGGGAGTATTATAGATAGAAGGTATATCAGAGATAGCATGAGGCACATCAAAGTAATAACATGTATTGCCATGTATCATATCCCTATAAAATCTTTGTTTCCTACCAAAGAAAATATATTTATCATCTATATGTCACTCCCAAAAAAATGGTTAGAAGCATAATCCCCATATTCAAATCCTCAAGTTGCTGTTGTCTTCTCTGGAATACTGTTTTATTAGGTAAATATCGTTACTGGGTAGATTTTTTTTACTTCCCTCATTGACAGGTAGCTGCTTGTCCTCACAGGCCTAGACTTGTACAGATCAGTCATTCTTACCAACCTTATTCACCTATGATTCAATGCTACAATACAATCCTCAACCCCTGGGAATTTAAATTCCAGTCTAAATTGGTTTAGTGCATGCGGACCTGATTTAGCAAACCCTAAGGTGTCGTCTGGATTTACCAATAATTGACAAGATTAGATTTTCCACAACTGGGAAAAAACTGGCTCTCTGTGTATTCTAAACTGAACTGTATGAAAACAGAAAGATTCATTTATTAGCTGAGTTTAATATCCTGAAAATCTTCACCCATCAAAAATAATGAAAGTCATTCTTTAAAGATTGTGTTTTCCTAAATACTTGGACATGAATGTAGAAAATATGTAAGATGTATGTACAAATGGATGTATGTAGAAAAACGTAAGAAGGATATCTTCTTAATTTTTCTTGGTGACTCACAATGTATAATAAATTACTCTAACAGTTTGCTCACTCAAAAATAATTATTGATTATTTTTATGTGTTTGACAATAAAAATTCAATTCTATGGCTTCAACCCACAACTTATTTCTATTAAATCCCACATTCATTTGAGAAAGTTATGGATAACTGGTTGTCTATAAGCTCACATAGACCTTACTCAACATCAAGACCAAACGGGGTCGGAGCCCTGAAAGATTCACCACCCAAGAAGGAGGCCATGTGAGAGAACGGCAAGAGCCTAAGCTGATAAGCCAAAGATAGCTGCCTCTTCTGCTACTCTGCCTCTTATTCACTCTAACGTTTGAAAATTCCATCAACTGCTTGGAGCCTTACAAAGTAGTCTTGGTAATGTGATGGGGATTAAGAAGTTCCTGATATCACCTTATAGGATGTTTTAGCATTTAAGGAAAATGTGACTAACAAAGGTTCTAATTAATATTTTTCAAACAGCAAGGCTTTCTTCTTAAACCCTTTGGTCTGTGGCAGATGAGGTATTATCATAGTGCAATAGCCAAACTGTATGATTAAAAAAAAAATGCTTTGACTCAAATATTTAAGTTCAAGGACAAGTTACTGGGGAAAAGGATTTCTATTTTTGTTTCCACAGAAAATGAAAAGCTGTGGATTCCTTCCAGACTCATGTGGTTTGATCAAGCCAGACCACCTGAAACAGAGTACCAGGTGATTCTACATTCAAAACAGCTGGACCAAGCAGCCTAACAGACTACAGCCAGGATTTCTGCATCTTCTTAGAATCCTCCATGACATCACCCCTTACCAGCAGGAAGTAGTTTGGAAAGAACAACGCCCAAATTCCCAAATATTGTCTATAAATGTTTGTTTTCATTTAAATGGACTTGGTTATACACACACACACACACACACACACATCTGGAACTACTGAAAGAACAGACAACACATATTCATCTTATGTAGGAAATCCAGTGCATTAGTGTTTGTATTTTACTAAATCATATTAAATTGTTGATATTTAACAATATTTTACCCAAGCATCAGTGCAACATCACAGAAATCTAATAAACACTAAGTTAGAAAGGTATGGAAGATAATTTTCATTTTTCTATTAACATGGATTTTTTTTTCTCTTCACCTTTTGGACTCCAGTGTAGGCAGGCTAGCACATAATGTGGACGTCTTGGCTATGTTTCTTTAAAGGATTTGTTTTATTTTTAATTATGTGTCTCTGTGTCTGAATGTCTGTGTGTGGGTATATGCATGTGAGTGTAGGTGTTCTCAGAGGTATAAGGGCATTGGATCACCTGCAGTTGGAGCCAACACACAAACCTCCTGACATGAATGCTGGCAACTGAACTAGGGTCTTGCACAAGAGCAGTAAAATACTACTGAGACATCTCTCCAACCCTCCTGCTGTCTTTTGAGTCTCAGAAAGACTGGAAGCACAAGCCGCACTGATGAAACAGGCTTGGTAGCACAGACCTATATATAATCCCAAGTATTCAGGAGGCTAAGGTGGAAGAACGATAAGTTTTAGGCCTGTCTATGCTACACAGTAGGTTCACTGCCAGCCTAGTCAACTTAAAGAATGCTAATGTTAGGATTAAGATAGTTTACTGGGTACAAAGCCCAGAGATAGCACTTTTTGTAAGATTTTGGACTGTTTCCTTGTTTCTAGCCTGGACTAGCCATAGGGATGCACTTAGACAGTCCACTTAGCTGTCCTAGAGTACTATGAGATGCCAGCTGAGAAGACTGAGCAAGGCCAAAAAGTAATTTTAAAATAATTTGTAGAAATAATAGAAGGCTACACAGTAGGTACCCAAATGACAAAATTTTGTGAAGCCTCAAAAACTGCTGGCAAGAAGGCCATTGAAATTATTCATCAGTTAAGGGTACCTGCCACCAAGCTTGATGACCTGAATTTTATTCAGGAACCCATTTAGTGGAGAGACTGAACTCACACGTTTTCTCTGACTTCCTTTATGCATGCTGTCATACACACATGTGCATGTGTGCACACACACGAGGGCACACACACATACATATGTAGGTACAAAAGCCTGCACAAATATACAGGAATACACACAGAGGAACATGCACACATGTAAATAATATGTAAAATAAAAACTATTGGTGAAATACAATGATACCTAGGTATTAGTGGATTCTGGTATCTATAGAACCAAGGAAATTCACACAATTGGCAGCTGCAACCTGCTTTGTGTTGTCTCCTTTGATGCTTTACTATTGTAATTCTTCCTATAGGAAGTCTTACATTTTGTTCATCAAATCACTCATTATATATGAGGTAGAGTCCCGAATTCAAACATGGCCTGGGTGTTTTTCTGTGTTATTTCCCCTCCAGAGAACTCACTGCTCTCTTATCTTCATTGTAGAAGGATGAAGAAAGCAAGCTGAGCACTCGCATGCGGTATTAATTCGATGATCTCTGCTCCTGATTGCAGGAGGACAAACTGCCTCATGTCCCTGCCACCTTAATTTCTCCACAATGATGGGTTGTAACCTCGAATTGTGAAACAAATAATTCTTTTCTCCCTTAATTTGCTTTTGTCGGAGTGTTTGATCACAGCAACGAGAGATGAAAATAAGACGGTATCCCAGGAGAAATCTGGCCAGCTTGAAAACTGAAGCTAGGCTGATTGGGCTGTAGAGTGTAGAGAAAAATTACAATTCTCAGGTGACCTCGCCTTTCAAAATACAATTACATGCCTCAAATACCAAGACAACACAATTAGAAGTCAAATTAACCCATTTTATTTAAATCTTGATATTTTTCACTCAGACCATGAATCAGCTCTAATTAAATGAGAAATTTAACAGCAACAGAATAAAGTATATGTCCAATACACCATTGGGAGTTCATATTTTTGTTTCTCTCTTCTAACTGAAATTTTTAAAATCATGAACTATGTCGTTGTCCCTCACCAAACTTCTCTGGTTAGCAATAGGTTGGACTATCTTAAAAATTGTGGATTATGTCATTGTCCCTCACCAAACTTCTCTGGTTAGCAATAGGTTGGACTATCTTAAAAATTGTGGATTATGTCATTGTCCCTCACCAAACTTCTCTGGTTAGCAATAGGTTGGACTATCTTAAAAATTGTGGATTATGTCATTGTCCCTCACCAAACTTCCCTGGGTAGCAATAGGTTTTGAGATGAAAAATTCTGTCAGTGTGAGAGCTGTTTACACAGCTGTCCATAAGTATACTCATTTGACCTTTCTCTCCCTTTTTCGTCTTCACTTCCTTCCCTGAAACACTTCCGTATCTTTGTTTCTTGGTTGCTGTTTTTTTTTTTTTTCCCAAGATTTTTCGTATTCTCTACTTCATGCCTTTGTAAAAAACAAACAAACAAACAAACAAAACAAAACAAAAAACATTAAGACATTAATTTAAGTAGACACAGGCAATCCTACTTGCTCTGGTTTGCTTAGTAGTTTGATGGAATGTGCTGTTTATGGCAATCTTTCCTGACTCAGGAATGGACCCATATAGTAAATGTTGAGATACGTTATGATGTCATACTACGGCATCTGACAAATGACACATAGAATTCTAGAGTTGCAGGTTAAGGAATACAAGAGAATGATAGAGCCAAAATTACAGAGTTCCAAGGTAGACAACATTTGAATTCTTACTCTCCACTTAAAGGATGAGGTATTTATTTGTATTTTATTACTTATGGAACCCATTGCCACTCATTGATTTATCTAGCTATGCCTATATTATTTCAAGCCTTGGCAGCATATATTATTCAGCACTTTTTGCTATAGTCTACTGCCTTTTCTCTCATAAATTTAAGTTGATGCACCATCCTTGTATATTGATATTATTTTCTTAACAAGTGGAAAGAAACCATCCAAAATATAAACTATCCACAGATAAAAAGAAATATTTTACTTCTCTCATTGTTTTTCTAAGCTGACTTCTGCAAATATCTCAGGACAGTCCTGGTAGTCAGAGACATAACATATGGACATTCAGCTCCAGATCTACCACCTGTCGCTTCCTATGACTCATCTTACAAACATAAACCCTCTGTGTGGCTTCTTTCCTAGAACTTTAAAACATAACCCACAGCTGTGTCTTCCATTCTGCTTAGCCTCTGCAGATGAGAGTTCCTTTCATGCAGTGGTACAGAATCTCAGTAGTCTCAAGTGTCTTTCAATTCTGAGCATCTTTAAAAAGGTGTTTTTTTTTTTTTTCTATCTCGAGTAGTACAGTCTTTAATACAATTTACCCTAGACCCTTACAAAATGGATAGGGTCAGGAACTTCAAGCTCTCCTTAGAAAACCCCGGGGTCTCAGTCACCCACACCTAAGAATTTAATATTCAGTGGTCTCTCATCAAACTTCTACTGTTTACTTTTGTTCACTAGCTTTAATGATATTCTTTAGTAAAATTGGAGCCATGTTTTTCTCTCATACACACACACACACACACACACACATCCTTTAGGACACCTATTATGCATAAAAAATGAAGAACTCTAGCCCCTAGCTTTGCAAAAATAATGCCAGATATATATAATATGGGTTGAAAATGGCAGAAGACCAAACATAAAATTTGTTAAAATGGCAAGAGAAACAGTCTTTTTTTTTTGGAGGACATACCTTAAGTTTTCTTCACCACCGTTTGTTCATCTAACTGAGGAGTTGAAACATTCTTTTATAAACTGGCCATTTGTGGGAGCTTTATGAAGTGTCTGCCTTAGCTGTTCAACTTTGGAGCTGCGGTGAAAAGACAGAAAGCTGAGGTGCATATAAAGAGAACAGCATGGGTATATCTCAATAAGACTTCACTGCCAGAGAGAGGGGGAGGGAGGGGGAAGGAGAGAGAGACAGAGAAAGAAAGAGACAGAGACAGAGACACAGAGACACAGAGAGAGAAAATGTGGTGATTTGACCCATAGTACTTAAGACAAACCCCTAATCTAGCTGAGATGCAATCCACACAAAACATGGAATCATGAGGAATGCAAGTGGGTTTCATGCTCATGAACCGGCATATCCAAATAAACAGCATTCAAATAAATATTGATTGAACAATGAGGTTTTTTTAATCTTCAATTCAGTGTCATTCATTTGCCAATATTTAATATGGACTTTTACCATTGGTATTACTTAAAACTTCTCAATACAGTTCACGCTAATTTTCTATACTGACCTATACATCTTTACAATATCTCTTGGAAGTTGGAATACTCTTTGCAAGAGTAAAAGAGTTCAGGACATTAAAATGTAACAGAAAAATGAGCTTAAAGTTTTCATTTTCTAATACTTGGAAGGGCTCCTATAATTCTTTAGCTAGTGACAGCACTTTAAAAATGTTATAGACCAACTGTCTATTTCTGCTGATTCTACAAAATGCAAACATTTATAACCTTGAGATTCGCTTTCTAGCTAGCTCTTTTCGTCCATTAAAGTGAAAAATTATGTCAGTGTCAGAATAGAATCTTGAATTTTGAGTGTCAAATCAAACAAAAGTGACAAAAATATTGATAATGTTTTATTCCATTTCCTTTGAGATTAACTTATGTTACTATAATTTATTCTTAAGTTAGGGAATCCTCCCTTTGTTGTTTAAGTTAATTAGTGACACAAACATGTGCACATCGTTTTACTTGTTTGCTTTTCATTTTTTCTTAAAAGAGGTCAGAATTTGCTCTAACAATAATGCAGAGGGAACTTTTATTTCTACTTGACATTTTCTTAACTAGATCTTCTTTTCTCCTTGAATATCTACTGGTTAGGTGGCTAGATGGGTACATCTAGTCCATCTTTGATCACCTTGATCCCATTTTCTAGAGATGGGCATGTATTCTGGGGTTTGGATTTAGTATGAAAATACCTCTCCTTATGTCTTGTCCATGAAAAAAATATATTAAAATATTGTTTGCAACCTGTGATTGGTCCAGGGACTCCACTGAACACTACTGGAATTAATCATCCTAAACACATAGAACTAAGTTCCAACTACTGTCTCTCTACCAGGATTTTTTCCGATAACCTAGTTGTTGTTTTTGTTTTTTTTTGCATGGGCCTACTATTATTCAAATAATACCGTGAAGTATAGAGCCTCCTTATGACCAGCTTCTCTAGCAGGTACCCTTCCCTTCAAGACCAGACATCCAGTATATTTAAATAGGCTTTGGTCATTTCACAGCTCTTTTCCCTCTCCTTGCATCTTTCTGAAGCTCTGCCTCCTCATGACTCATGCTTAAGCCATCAATTTCTCAGTTTTCTTCCAAAATATCTTCTTGTGTTTTCACTAGGACTTCTAATGTCTGTTTTTATCCCTAAACTCCTAATGAATCTCCTGGACACAGCTGAGATTTTTCTCAATAAATTCAAATGCCTTTCACCACTGACACTATAGGAGTCTTGCTGGTTCTTAGTTGGAGAAGTAGGACAAAGAGTCTTCAGCAATGCACATAGCATTTATTTTTCATCTTTAGTCCTACAGTGGAATAGTGATCAGTTGCTAGTAGATTTCATTTAATTGTCAGCATATATTCCCATTTCTAAATAACTAGAGTGGTTATTATGGTTCTTATGGGTTTATTTTTCCTTCCTATTGGTCTTTTTAAAAAGTAATAACTGATGGCAAACATATGGCCAATGTCATTATGCTGTTTAGAAAATGGTCATACTTGGAGCTGAGGAGAGCTCAGTTAGTAGAGTGCTTGCCAGGCAAGCATGGGCAGCCACATTTTAAAGCCGAGCATGGTGGCATGCTCTTGGAATCCCAGCCCCAGAGAGGTAAAGCAGAGACAGGCAGCTCCCTAGGGCTTGCTGGCCAGCCATTCCAGTCTGCTTGATATTTAGACCAATGAGAGACCTTGTTGCAAGGGAAAGGTGGAAGCGCTCCAAGAGTGACACCCAAGGTAAGTTTAACCTTTGATATCCACACAGGAGTTGGATACACACACACACACACACACACACACACACACACACACACACACACACATGCGCACGCACACACACACTCGTAAACATATACATACACATACATATAGAAAATGGTCATAGTTTCCTACTCATTAGAAACAGAGTATGGGAAAGTATGTCTAAGTTTCCAGGTAGAATTTTTAATTGCCAATCTCCGTGGTCTCCCAAGTCCTTCATTGCATGTCCCCTGTCATCCTGTATGCTATTTTCCTCTTGTATAGGCCCTTTCTCACACAGGAAAGCAGGGCATTTTGACAAGACTGATTTAATGCAGCTGTTGTGCAAAAGCTGCTCCAGAATGTCAGTGTTGAATGTCAGAAGACTGTTTTTTATTACCGAACTATGTACACAGCAGCCATCCGTAACCCTCACCCTATCCTTGACCCTTTCTTCCAGAGAACAGACCAGCTTTTCTCTTAACATTTTCCATTTTCAATGTCTGTGGTTAGTAAGTTGCTGTGGGATCTTGGACGACTTTTCAAGGACTCTTTATCCAGGCAGTTTCACATTGGAAAATCTTATGTGAGGTTTCCCCCACCACTTGCATCTTGATGAGACCATGTGCACTGCTCCTGCATCTGATTTCCATAGTCTAGAGGATTTGTACTTCCATATCTCTTATTCCATTTTTGGAAGCAATGTGAATTTTGAAAATGTCTTTTACTACACTTTACATTTTCAACAAGGTATGGTGTCACTCTTTTAACATGCCACATATAATGTATAACACACTCAGCATACTGAATGTTCCTTTCTGGTTCTATTCAATCTAGATGATAGGGTGTTTACAGATAAATTATATGTGACATGTTAAAAGAGTGACACCATACCTTGTTGAAACACAGGATTTTTATTTAAAACCACTAATGACTTCTGATGACAATGTTATCACTTTTCAAATTTGTATTATACAAATAGCATCTTTCATTAAAGATAATTTAGGAAGCCTAAAAACAAAAAAGAATAAAATCTATAAAATCTCTCATTCATATTTCAAGTTTAAAACAGTAAATATCATTGTTACATATGATATACTAATATATAATGTAATAATAAAAATATATCATAATTTATAAACATATGTTTCTCTGCTATGCATAGTAATGAATGCCTTTAATCCCACTTCTTAGAAGGCCAAAGCCAGCCTGGTCTACAGAGCAAGTTCTAGGATAGCCAGGACTACACAGAGAAACCTGTCTTCAAAACAAAGATAAAAAACCATATATTTCATTAATTTGGAGGTATTTATGTAGATCTAAATATATATTATTTTATAAAACAATGACAACTTGGTTGTGAAAACCTTTCCCTAGTTAGTATATCTTGAGCAGATCATTTTTAATTAATGAAAATGTATTCATGAGACTTTAGATGCCTGAGATATTTCATTGTTTTAAAGCACTATATTGAAATAGAGCTGCCCTTCCTTACACAGAGAGATTTTATCATTCCTGGTTTTTCTGCTATTTTTTCTAGTGTTTCACTTTTCCCAGCTTTCCAGTGTTATATTCATTATTACAATTAATTTGTATGCACATGTATTTTTGGTAAAAAAAAAAAATAGGATTCTTAAGGATAAATTTCTGCAAGCACAATTTCTAAATCATATAGAGTAAATATATTTGAAGGTAGCATATCTTGCCAATCTATCTTCCAGATAAAAATACGCAACATTTTGCATGCCTTCGACACAATATAAAAATATCTATTTTGCCAAATCCTTCATGGTGCTGGGAGTCAATTATATTTTTCATTTTTGTCTCTCTGATAACCACAAAAAGTAAATTTATATTCATTTATGCTTTTTGAGTCATTGTACAGCTCTTTACTGATTTTTTTTCTCTAAATGTTTTGTTAAAAGTGTAGTTTTGTCCAGGCTGAGGATTTTATGCAGCTGCAAAGAACACTAAGAAGTAGTTGGAGAAAGTGAATGCTGCTATACAGCACTGTGCTTTATGGACTATGTGTTGCTATGTGCATCTCAAGTACTTGAAATACAAATATAAGGAGACTTGGCCCTCTAAGTGCGTGGTTAGATTAAGTGCCAAGTGAGGATTTTCAACAAATGGGAGTAAGTACATAGTCAGTAATTTGGACTGGAAATCCATAGGGTTCATCTAGTTCATCGCATGACTGGTAGGCTGAAACTGAACTCTTGGACACTGAATCAGAGATAAGCTAGTATGAATTTCCCTGAATGTTTCTAAAACTGGAGTCACAGTAGCCATAGAGATGATGCATGGCATCTTTTGCTGATGTTGAATGGGTAGTCATACAGAAAGAAGAGTGGTCAACAAGAGTCACGGCATACGTTAGGTCCAAGCCTCCCCTTGAGGAAGGACTTCCTTGCTTTGAGGTTACACAGACACGTTTCCTTAACAAAATTGTTTCAGGAAGGAGTGTTTCCAAAGACAGTAACACTGGCAAACAAGGAAGCTTCACAGAAAATCTCTACACATTAAAATGAACTTGTTGCCTTCAAAGCTCAAATTGCCAAAATTATGACCCCACAGGAACAACAGAGTTAAAGTACAGGCAACTTGGGCTCTAGCACACTGGTTACCTTAGGTGCCACCTCCTTCAATAAGACCCCTGCTTCTGCCCCCAGGTCTCCCTCTACCGGGGCTCCGCCAAAATGTGTTTTCTCTTTGATGAGACAGGGAAGAGAGCAAACACACAAAGATGCTAGTTATTCTTAACAGCACAGTGCAAAGCCTCCATCAGCCAAGAGGTCAGAGCAAAATGTAAAGCACAGGCCAGTGCATGCTCCTGACCCCACTGCCCTCACAGCAAAGGCTCTGAAAAAAAGAAGTTGGCTTCTCAGTGTCCATGAAAGCTGTTATTAAAGGAAAATGTTTGAGCAGGAAACACTTTGAGCAGGACTCACATATTCTCATGCTGTTTTGGAGCAGAGTTTACACAGGAAGCTGTGACGTTCACTGTTCAATCTCAGTATTGCTTTCTGTTAGAGGGAAAGTGGGGGCCAAGAAGGCTGCTTACACTTCATTGCCACTCAGTGCTGAAAAAGCACATACACTGTCCAAGTGGTGACAAATTAAATTATTGAATTAAATCACTACTTAAGTAGAAGCCAGAATGTATCATCTTTCTTTTCAGTTTAATAAATGGCCTTATAAAAATGGCTTGTTGCTAAGTTAACACCACTTCCGGTAATGTCAGCATAATGGAGTTTAATTTCTTTCATTTTGGTCAAAATATTCTTTATAATGAAACATTACTGAATAGTGGGATAAATTTCCTGTAAGTTATTTGTCATTAGTCAGAATGATGAATTACATTATGCAGCATAAAACTTAGATATAATGGTGCATATGTATGAATGTGTCATTATAAAACCCATTACTCTCTATGTTAACTTTAAAATCAATTTAAAAACTAGGATACTAGGGATTCAGCTGTCAGCAGAGTCCTTCTTGCAAGCTTGAGGACCTGAGGTCAATCACCCACTACCCACATAAATGAGCCAGATGTGATGGTACATCCTTTTAATCTCAGTTCTGGAGTGGCAGATGCAAATAGAAAAAAAAAAAAAAACCATATGGCAGCTCACAACTGTCTATAATTCTGGTTTCAAGGGATCTGACACTTTCTATACCAATGCAAATAAAATAAAGTTTATAAATACTTTTTCAAAAATCTAGGGCTTGGAAGAACTTGTAAACAACCATTTAATTGCTTAACAATCTTCATGATTTTTTTGTTTCTGATATACTTAACTCTAGTTAATGTCAGATCCCTGGGGCTCACTGGCCTACTTGGCAAGCCCCAGGCCATTGAGAAACCCTGTCTCAGAAAACAAGTTGGAGAGTGATGGACACCCCAAGTTATCTTCAGGATTCCACATGCATAAGTAGGCATGTGCACCTGCATACATGCCTAAAGTTCTGCAAACATAAGAGCATGAATACACATGAAGGCAGGCACACACAAAAAGACATGAAGTAAAATAACTCCTTTACTCTTATGATCATCTTTCTGGTGGAGGTTGTAGGAAATCTTTATGCTTAAATATATTAAGCCTCTGCCTTTACCATAGGATTCAAATATTTTATGTTTTATTAGCATATGTCAGTAATGTATAACAATGAGTTTCAAGATGACATTTTCATATATGTATATAGTATATTTTAGTCATATTTTCCTACACTACTCTCCCTTGCTCCCTCTCCACTCCCATTATTCTCTTTCCTTTTCTTATCTAGACCCCCCCAGGCCCCTTTTACTTTCATGTCTTTTATTTGTGACCCAATAGTGTCATTAGGAGTGTTTCCTGAGCATAGGTGACATATTGTTTACTGGAGTTTGGACACTTTGCCAGTAGCTACAGCACTGAAGAAAGGGTCTCTTCGTCCCTATCACCCATCACTTGTATATAAACCCTCAAGAAGCCCCCTGTCTTCCTCAACAGGGTGTTCACAAAGCCTGATAGATTTTTCTTAATTTATTTTTTCTTTGATAATTTCATGCATGTATCTAATGTATTTCAGCCATTTTTACTCTAATTTCCTTTCCCCATACCTCTGCCACTCCCACATAACCCCTTTGTCTTCCCAAAATGTTCTCCTAGTATTGTCATGTCTTTCTGTTTTGTTTTGAGGGTGGACAACCACTAAGTTTAATTGGGCTTGCTTGAATAACTATGGACTGGATATTATTTACTAGATTGTACACAACTTGCCAGTGTCTGTACCACCAGAAAAAAAATGACCCCCTTCTCTAGCAATCATTGACTTCCAACAACAACTTTAGGAGGGGTGGGGCTTAATTAGTCCCTCTCTTGTCCATGATGGAATGTTGACAAAGCCCGTCTTAGGCAGGCCTTAAGCAGGTAACTACAGCTGCTTAAGTTCATAACTGTAATGGCCATGCCATGCCACACCATGACAGAAAACAGTATTCCTCTCTTCCTCTGGCTCTTACATACTTTTCTACTGTTATTTTTTTATGTTCTCTATGACCTGGAAAGAATAACACAGACATCCCACTCATGGCTTGGGATTCACCTGTCATTTATTGTTTTGTTTTGTTTTAGGAGAAAGGGTTTCTCTGTAGCTTTGGAACCTGTCCTGGAACTCTGTAAACCAGGCTGGCCTCGAACTCACAGAGATCCACCTACCTCTGCCTCCCAAATTCTGGAATTAAAGGCATGTGCCACATTTATTAGTAATGAATCCTTCTAGTAGCTTCCACACACTGCCAAAGGAGCATATCTGAAAAGAGCTAACAACCACACTAATCTATTGAGAACAAACATAAATATTCAGAAAGAAATTTAACAAGCATATTATGTTCAATTAGTAAAAACAATAGCAGTAGCTTCCCTGCTAGGGCCTATGACCTCATCAGTCACAGGCCTTTGACCAGTTTTATGGTGCAAGATGCCAATCGTTTCCTATGGAAATGGTCTCAGAGCCAACCAGAAACCACTTGTTTACATAACAGCAGGCTTGTCACTACTATAGCACCAGTAGGCTCATCTTGCATGAGTGGCCAGTGTTGTTAAACAGAGGGTCTAGAGCTCAATAAGAATGTTGTTGACAACTCTCCCCAAGAAGCCTGCATAGAACATTCTGGAAGTTTGAAGGCTATGTTTCAAGGATTCCTGCTCAGATCCACTATCGTTTCCCTATATCTGTCTAAAAAAAAATGCCTTCAGTAAATACGGTCTCACTGTCTATTTCTGGTAGGTAACCAACAGCAATGGCAATAGTCTGTATTGCTTTGGGGACCTCTGGGACCTCCTTAAACCAACAACACTAGCACTGAGTCTTTCATTTAATAACAAGCCTTCTGAAAGCAGTGTTCTCCACCCACACTAGATATAACCATTAAATTTTCTCTTTAATTTCATTTTTTGTTTGTTTATCAAGTATTAGATTTCCTTATGGCTTTTTCATACAGCAATACTTTTGGTTAATTCATCCTCATCACCTCTCTCTTCTCTCCCCCGACCCCTTTCCCACTTCAACATTTCAACCCATAGTATTCATCCTGTTTTATATCACATACCTTCTACTATCCTCTCTCATTAGCCTCTTTCCTGGGCTCTATATGTGCTCACTCCTACCTAGATTGTGCATGTTTACAGTTATAAGCTGAAATTTACATATGAAAGACAGCATGTAGTATTTTTCTCTCTAGCCTTAGACTACCTTAGTTAACATCATATTTTCCATTTCCATTTTTCCACAGATATGGTGTTCACAACCATCCGTACCTCCAGATCCAGGAGATATGACACCCTCTTCTGACCTATGTAGGCACCAAGTGTGCATGTAGTACACATACATATATGCAGACAAGACACACCCATGCATATAAAACAAAACGAATAAATCTAAAACAAATAAAAATTAATGAAAACTAGACATAATAAATACTCTGAAAAATACAAAATAGGGAAAGGGCTAAAAGAAATTTGGGGTTAGTTTAATTCAGAATATCAGTAAACTACCTTCTAAGAGTGAGATGTCAATTAAAACCTGAATGTCAAATGAATACCTGGAAGAAGAGAGAAACCATAAGGAACAATTATGCAGACCATAGGGTCTGGAAGAAAAAAAGACCTGTAAGGCATGTGTGCAGAGAAAAGGAACAAATCAAAGAAGCAATTATTCATGGGAGGGGTAGCAGTAATTATTTCTTTTCTATAAATTCTTGTCTAAAATTGGTCATTGTTACTGTGTTTTATAGTGCAAAACTCCAAAATGTATTAATATTAAGATATGGAAAATGTAATGTGGAAGAAAAAGAAAAAGCTCTGAAATCAGACCTAGGTTAGAAATTTAATGATACTAATTTCTGACTGTTGACCCAAGACAAGCCACCTAAACCCTCTTTAAGCATCTGTTTTGCAACATAAAAAATAGGATAATAGTCTGATAATATACAAGTGATCCTACCATAGCACTCTGGCTAGTATGTGAACCCTCATACCTACTAATCATTTAGTCATAAATAACTTTTTCCATCTCCTTTGTGGTGGTTTGAATGAGAAAGTCCCACATAGACTTAAATATTTGAACACTTGGTCACCAGTTGATTGTGCTGTTTGGGGATGCTCAGGAGGTGTGGCATTGCCACAGGAAGTCACTGGAGGAAGATCTTCATTCCCAGTTTGCTTTTTCCTTCCTATTTATGTTATGTTAAAACATAACATAACAGCCTAAAAGCTGTAAGGTTTCCAGCTTTAGCCATCATGCCTCAGCTCCACCATCATGGACTCTTTGCTTCTAGGACCGTAAGTCCCAAATAAACTGTTCTCTCTATATGCTGCCTTTGTCATGGTGTTTTAATCTTTATCATTCCATTGTAATAGTAAACTTTTATAAATACCAAGTATTACAGGAGAACTCCATAACTTATAGTAAACTGTTGCTTTAGGAAAAAATGTTGAAGTGCTTAAGAGACATGAGGAAAAACCATGTATACTAACTGGAATGCAATCTTGGACATAAGGAGAAAATAAGCTGTGGGAAATTTGATTTTTTTTTTTTGCACTAAAACACCATTACATACTATATGTTAATTTTGTCATAGAAAAGAATGAACACACGTGTATTAAGGATATTTTATCTCTGTTGTAGTGTTTTAAATGAGAAATGCTCCCCAAAGTCTAAAGCATTTAAATGTTTGGTCTTCAACTGAAACACTGTTTGGAGAGGCTTAGGAGTTACAGCTCTGCTGGAGAAAGTATGGCACTGAAGATAGGATTTAAGAATTCATAGCCTTGACATACTTGACATTCTCTCTCTGTCTCTCTCTGTCTCTCTCTGTCTCTCTGTCTCTCTCTCTCTCTCTCTCTCTCTCTCTCTCTCTCTCTCTTTCTCCAGTAGACTGTGCACTCTTTCAGCTTCCTACTCTGCTGCCATGGCTGCTGCTGGCTGCCAGGCTTCCCTGGCATGATGAACTATTATTCTTCTAGAATTGAAAGCCTAAATAAACTCTTCCTTCCTCAATTTGCTTTTAATCGTAACTTAAAAGGAACTAATACATAAGTGTTGTATGTTTCTAAAGTATGCATATTATTTTAAAGTATCATTATGTATTTTAACTAACCTACATACTTGATTTATAATCAAGGTTTTCCCCCATGCACTCATTTCTCTCATTTTACAAAAGCATTTTATGGTTGGTAAGATGGCTCAGTGGATAAAGATGCCTGCTGCAAAACCTGAAGACCTGAGTTCGATCCCTAGGACTCACATGGTGGAGGGAGAGACCCAATTCCTGCAAGTTGTCTTCTAATCTCCATGTGTTTCTTCCACACAGAATAAATAAATACGAGTATTTGCACAGACTTGCTTAAATTTGACAAAGTAATATGAGTCATATGCTAGAATACAATATTTAGACATGATAAAATAAATGCAAATGAATTATTGTTTAATATGTTTCATTTGTAAACTCCATTAAAGGGTAGTTGAATTCTTTAAACATTTACATTACAAAAGAGTTGGATTTATTTATTTTCCTGAAAGAAAAAGAAATTTCCTTACATCTTGTATTTTTCTGTGAAAATTGAAATGAATGATCCATTAAGTATTTAGATTCTAAGTAAGATTATTTAATTTCTCTTTTATAGACAAATAACATTTAGAGAATTAGAAGGTAACTAAACGCTAGGAAGAAATCATTTGAGTGCAAAGATAAGACATTACTTTTTGATTCAACAACAATTAGGTCATTTATGACCTTGGTGTTGGTAATTTTATAGGACAGCTGGTGATACAAAGCAGATGGCCAAGAAGGGCAGGCAAGCAAGTGGAATTAGAGATTATATGCAAGACTTGCTAGTTGTTTGTCTGGAAAGAGCAGATGAGGAACAGGGCAACAGCTGGAGCAGGGTGGAAGGTAAATGGAGAGCTTGTTTATTTCATTGGAGTTTTGCCTTTTTAATGAGAGCAAATTGGTGATATTAAGGTCTAATATGAAAAGAGCTGGAATAGAGTTGAAACTACGTAGGGGTAAAACAGGGTAATTTATGGAATAAGGTCATAGAGGCGGTAAGGGAGAGAGAGAGATATCCAAATCAAAGATGAAGAGTTTATCACTAGGGATGAAAAAGTAGTCAAGATCACAATTTTGAGAAAAGTGGAGAAAGTCTTATTTAGTTTCTTCAACAATTATCTTTAAAGGCTGAAGTGAAACACAGAAGAAACACTGGGTGTAATATTTATTGAGACCAAATATTGCAGCTAAGTGATTTTTAAGGCACATAAAGAAAATATTATTTGTTTGTTAGTGGATAGTATTGTTACATATGGTTTTTAAATAAGATTAAATAAGAACAAAGATGTAAGATATTTAAAGAAATTGGCTTGCCAATGGAGAGGGCTGACATGAGCATAAAACAGAGCATAGCAAATTTTAAATCCTAAAAGCAGTCCAGATGTGCCTACAGACTAGGAGAAAATATTCTCCAACTATATAAAATAGGATATTAATATTTAGCAGTTTTAAAGAGCTCCAGGGGCTCGAGAAATGGCTCAGCACTTAAGAGCACTGTCTGCCCTTCCAGAGGACCTGGATTCAATTCCTAATACCCACATGGCAGCTCAAAATTGTCTCTAACTCCAATCTAATGGATATGATGTCCTCACATCAATGCACATAATAAAAGTTAATAAAAAGGAACTTGAAATACTAAAATAAAAAATCATCCTATGAATGTACTGACCCATTAATAGACAATTCTCAAAGGAGTAAACATACATTGTAAATAAATATTTGAAAAAGTGTCTAACATATTTTTGAAATTTCATTTCACTCCAATCAAAATGGCTATCAAAGTAAATAATAACTAATGCTGCCTATGATACACATACGGAAAAAAGACACATATTCACTGTTGGGAAGAGTGTAAACTGGAGTAGACACTATAAATGTTAGAATGGAGGTTCCTCAAAAAACTAAAACCAGAACTACCACGTAATCCATCTATACCATTTCTGGGCCTATACCCAAAAGGCCAATTTACCATACCACAATACCAGTCTAGATACCCACCAATAGCTAAATAGATGAGACAATGAGCTGTCATACAACAGAGTTGTATTCATTGGTGAATCAAAAGGAAATCATGACATTTGTGCAGAAGAAAATGAATGGAACTGGAGATAATTGTGTTAAGTGAAACAAACCAAACTCAAAAAGGCATTATGTGGAACCTAGATGTGAACACACACACACACACACACACACACACACACACACACACACACACACACACACACACTAGAATAACCTAGAAAGAGTCTCAATGAAGTATTGTCTTCATTGGGTTGACCTATGGGCATGTCTGTGGGGGTTTATCTTTAATTGGTATGGGAAGATCCAGCCTACTTTGGTTGTCACCATTCCGGAGCAGCAGACAGTCCTGAACTATGTAAGAGGGGAGTGATGGAGCTGAGCACAAGGTAGCAAGCAAATGAACATGCATGAACTGATTTCCCTATGCTCTTTACTGTGGGGTTGGTGTGATGAGCAGCTTCAAGTACCTGCTGCCTTGACTTCCCAGTAATAATAGACTGTAACCAGAAATTGTGAGCTAAAATAAACACTTTCTATCTGAGTTGCTTGTTGTTGGGCAATTTTATCACAACAACAGAACTGAACTAGGTGTGTGTGTTTGTGTGTGTGTGTGTGTGTGAGAGAGAGAGAGAGAGAGAGAGAGAGAGAGAGAGATTAGGACATGAAAATTGGTTGAGGATTATGAGGGAAAAAGGAAGTCTAAAGGAAGGGGGAAGGGGGAGGGAGGAAGAACCCATGAGAGGTAATGGGATATAAATGCTATGGAAATAGAGGGAGAACTGCTTGGGGAGAAACGGGGGACCAGCAAGAGGGAGAAAAGAGACATGAGGGACGTAAGTGGTGAGAGGAGACTAAGAAAATCAAATTTTAGATAAGTATTAAAACATCACAATGAAACCCATTGCCAACATACAATTGTTTATGTTATTTCATTGCATGAATGTTTTGCCTCCATATATGTATGTGCAACATGTATGTGCCTGGTACCATGAGAGTTCAGAAGAAGGCACTGAAAGCAGTGAAACTGGGGAGCCACCATATGGGTTCTGGAAGCAGGCCCTGGCTCCTGTGACATAGCAACAAGTGCTCTTAATTGCTGAGCTGTTTCTCTGGCCACCTCCCTCACTTTAATTATTTTAAAAAAAAAAAAAAACTATAAAGACAGCAATAAAAAGGTGACATAGCACAAAAGGGCAAATGTTAAATAAAATATTGTACTGTGAATCAAAAGGCAAAGTGAGCCTAAATTCTAAGAATGTGTGAAATAGACTTAATGTGGGAAAATATGGAGAGTGACATAGTTTAAATGACACTTCCCATTTCATATGCGGGCATAATAAATAGCAATTAGTTTCAGAAAACCAAGGAAGAGGTCACACTAATGTGATAGTCATGAAGGCTGAGAGGAGCAAGTCAATCCATGAGATAGAATCAGTGAGCCTTGGAAGAAACTGGATATGAAGGTGACTGTGAGATAGGAGCCATAATTTCTGGCTTATAAAAATAGATGACACTGCCAGCTCTTCACTGAGATAAGGAAGGTGCGGAACAGGTTGAGGAATAGGAAAAGGCAGAGATGATGAATTTGGTTTGGGAACATCTTGAGTTTGAGATGATGTTAAGGTGTAAAATGGGCTGTTTCATATCAAGTCTGCAACTCAGAGGAATTTAGAAGCTTGGGGGAATAAAAATAAGATGTTTGGTTTTAAGATACACATGTGCTCCCAACCTAGAATTAATGAAAACTCACTTGGAAATTGATCCTACAAAGTCATAGCAATTCCACTTAGAAATTTATCTTAAGAAAAGAGTGCATAGGTGTGTGTGTGTGTGTGTGTGTGTAACTAAAAACTTCATCTCTTTAAATCCCTAACTTTCTTATTTTGACATGTACTTGAATTTAAAGGAGGATTTATTGTTACACATTCAGAGCAGTAAGGCATCATAAAAAGTAAAAGAAAAGTTCTAGGCAGTTGTATATATGACAAGAGCAAAAGCAACCACCACAGCCAACAACACCAGCAAAAATAAGAGGAAAGAGAAGAAAAAATTCCATTTCGTAGTTTATGTGACTGTTTTTTAATGGGGCTGCCTGTGATATAAAGTAAAATCCAAAATCTGTTTTCCCAATAAGAGAATAACTTTGTGAGTTCTTGTCAAGAAAATATATGAAGGTTTTCCCCATCCAAAATCAGCTTATTATGCAACAGACATCACCACTTGAGTGTCCTCAAATTCAATACACTCCTGACTAGAGGCAGCATCAGACGGCAGAGGTTGAAGCTTTAGTCCCACACCGTTGCCCTCACTTCAGAAACCCAAATGCAGACCATGGCTTCTGACTGACCACTTACAAGCTGGAGATTATGACTATCTCCTTGGCAATTAATTTGTTAAAATAGCTCACAGAACTTAGAGAAAGACTTAATTATACTTACTAGTCTGTTATAAGAAAAAAAAATAATGCAAAGGACACAGATGTCACAGATGGTCAGATGGAAGATGTGACGGTTATCTTAACAGCCAATTTGATTGGATTGAAAAAATTAGCAATCACACGTCGTGTTGTATTTGCCAGAGTTTTCCCAGAAAGATTAAATTAAGGGATAGAAGGCAAGCCTCAAATGTGAGTAATACCATGCAATTCTTTGAGGGCATGGATAGAATAAAAGGAGTTAAAGGAAAATGAAGGAAGTACATATGCACTAATTCATATTCTCTCTCTCCCTCTTTCTCTCTCTCCCTCTCCATCTCCCTTCCTCCTTCTCTCTTCTAAAACTGTCTCCTTTCTTCTCTCCCCTCCTCTCTTGCCTCCCTGCCTTACCTTCCCACTGTGATGTGAGTTGCTTTGCCCTGACATACTCTTTGCCATGATGGACTGAAGACTCTTCAGTTGTGGGCTAAAATACATCTTCCCTCTATTAAACTGATTTATTAATGTATTTTTCCACAGTGACAAAAAAATCTAAGAGAAAATATTCATAAGACTGGATATATAAGAAGTACGGGGCATCCTTGCCCTTCCAGGTGATCCACCATCTGGGAACTCCATTAGATCAGCTATTGAATAACTCACTAAAGCCTGTCATTGTTTTTAATGCTGGACTCACTTAATAGTCTTGATTGATTAAAAATGAATCTTAGTGACCCCTCAAAATTCCAATTCCTCTTCCCTCCTTCCACTTTAAAGTGTGGTTCAATGTTCTTTTTTATTTTTATTTAAATAACATTTTTTTCATTTATTTTACATGCTGACAGAAGTTTCCCCTCCCTCCTCTTCTCCCCTCACTTACTTCCCATCCACTCCTCCTCTGTCTCCATTCAGAAAGAGACAGGCCTCCCAGGGGCTTGAACAAAGCATGGCACATCATATTGTGGCAGTACCAAGCTCCCACAAGCTAGCTGTCTCTGTGGAACTCTCCATCATGATCTTGATCCCCCTTGCTCATATAATCCCTCTTCACTCTCTTCAGTTGAACTCCAGGAGCTGTGGATCTCTGCATTTGCTTCCATCAGGTACTGGATGAAGGTTCTATGATGATAATTAGGGTGGTCATCAATCTGATTACAGGGAAGGCCAGTTCAGACACCCTCTCCACTATTGCTAGGAGTCTTAGCTGGGGCCATCCTTGTGAGTTTCCAGGAGTTTCCCTGGCACCAGATTTCTTCCTAACCCCACAATAGCCCCCTCTATCAAGGTGTCACTTTCATTACTCTCTCCCTCTGCCCCACCCCTCAACTTGACCATCCTGATCCCTGGTGTTCCCATCTGCCCATACACTCCCCTCTACCACTATACCCCAGTTTACCCAGGAGATCTCATCTATTTCCTCTTCCTAGGGAGATCCATGTGTCCCTCTTAGAGTCCTCTTTGTTATCTAGACTCTCTGGGGCTGAGGATTGTAGCCTTCTTATCCTTTGCTTTACATATAATATACACCTATGAGTGGCTATATACCATGTTTGTCTTTCTGGGTCTGTGTTACCTTACTCAGGATGACTTTTTTATAGTTCCATCCATTTGTATTCAAATTTCATGATGTCTTTGTTTCTTACAGCTGAGAACTACTCCATTGTGTAAATGTACCACATTTTCTTTCTCCATTGTTAAGTTGAGGACATCTAGGTTATTTCCAGGTTCTGACTATTACAAATAATGCTGCTATGAACATAGTTGAGCAAGTGTCTTTGTGATGTGATTGAGCATCCTTTGGGTACATGCTCAAGAGTAGTATAGCTGGGTCTTGAGGTAAATTGATTCCCAATTTTCTGAGAAAATAGCAGGGCAACTCTTATAAGGAAACATTTAATTTGGGCTAGCTTACAGTTCAGAGCTTTAGTCCATTGTCATCATGGTGGAGAGCACGGCAGTGTGAAGGAAGACATGGTACTAGATAGGTAGCTGAGAGTACTACATCTGGATTGGCAGGCAGCAGAAGGAAAGTGAAATGGGGCTTGGTTTGAGCTTCTGAAACCCAGTCCAGCCCCAGTGACATACTTCCTCCAACAAGACCACACCTCCTAATAGTGCCACTCCCTGTGAGCCTATAGGAATCATTTTCATTCAAAACACCACATTCAATAATAGAATTTTTGCCTGTGGTCTTAATTAGTGTTTCTACTATTGTGAAAAGACACCATGACCGTAAACACTTGGAGAAGAAAGGGTCAGGGCAGGAATTCAAGGTAAGAACCTGGAAGCAGAAACTGATGCCAAGGTCATGGAAGAGTCATGATTACCAGCTTGCTCCCCATGGTTTTCTCAACCTATTTTCCTATACCATACAGGGCTACCTGCCTAGGGGAAGCACCACCCACCATTATCTGGACCTACTTACATCTATCATCAATCAAAAGAATGTATCAGCCAGTCTGGTGGGATCATTTTCTCAGCTGAAGTTTCTTCTAAAATGGCTCTATCTTGTTCCAACTTGACATAAAACTAGCCAGTATACCTGGCATACATACATCCCTAGGATCAGTCCTCCACACCATAAATGAATATACATTTATTCAGTATAATTCTTTGACTAGTTTAAAGGAAATTAAGTAGAGATATAGGTATTGCCATTGCAAATATTATAAGCATAGGCTAGAACTAAGGAAACAGGTTAAGTAATATGTTTTGGTATGGTGAGTTTAAAATTTTTGAAATTAAAATATAATTTTCCTACTGCAGTTTCCTTCTAACATTTTCTACCTCTCAAATTCACAGCTTCTGTTTCATTAATTGTGACACACACACACAGAAATATATAAATGCAATCTGCTCAGTCCGTATAATGTTATTTGTATGTCTCTGATTTCAGGGCTGACCATTTGGTATTGGATAACCAATTAGTGTGCTCTTCTTTGCAGAAGACTATTTCTCCCTGCTCCTTAGTGGCCTGGAGCTCTTTAGTAGGTTTGAGCCCTGACAAAATTTCCACCTTCCATGTTAGCATGTCTATTGGTATTACCATAATTCAGGTCTTGTTTAGGCAGTCATATTGATGAAGCTTCATGGGTGTAGTTTCTCTGGCTTTTCTAAGAGACACAAAACCACAGCAAACTTATTATCATTTTAAAGAGTTGATAGTGTGCCTACAAAGAAAATTTCCAAAGATATGCACTCTAAGCTAGAGATAGAAAACAATTCTGCTGGCTTGACAACTAATTCAGGAAATTTTCTTTTAAGCTATAAAAGTGTACAATTCTTGATTTTTACAAAGACTTTGATAGGGCACAGTGTCTCATACCTGTAACCCAGCATTCAACAGGTTGAAGCAGAAGGACTGCCACAAATTCAAGGACAGCCTGGGCTACAATGTAAGACCTTATCTTAAAAATACTCTATTCCTACAAGGATTTCTAATTAATTTCTATCTTCTGTTTATTTTTCTGACTCATATCAATTTTTCCACAGTCAATAATAACATAATCAGAAAAAAAGCCATGTCAATGGAGTCCCTTTAAGCAAGGGTGGAGATTCCATATGATTTGGACAGTCCCTTGCCTGCTCTGGGCAAACTCTGACAGTTGTTTCTAGCATGACTAATGTAAGTTTTAGAAATGGACTGACAAGAAATATATAGGAAGAAGGAGAAAAGGGAGATGCCTGGAAAAGGAGGAATCACAGGAAACATTGACTAGCTGACTGGAGACCTACCTGACTCACTAGCATGGAGAAAGTTCTGTAGCAATCAACTGCTGTCAGTGTACTTTCTATGCCACACTGGCACAGAAATTCTGGGAAGTCCTGTCTGCAGCTTAGAGCAATAACTACTCCTCACTTCTTTCCTCCTTCTTCCCATCTCCTCTCCCTGCATGCCTATTCTATGATATTCAGACTGTCAGTCATTCTCACTATGGATCCAAATAAATGTTCTAATCAAATTTGTGAATTTTTCTTGATGTAAAAATATTATTTGCACAAGGAAAAATGAAGCAATAAAAGATATTTTCTAAATGAGCAATGAACCAGGGTGTACATAGACATTCAAACTTGCTTAATAATGTGTAGACACCAAAAGGGAAAACATAAACATTGCTCAGTTAATTGATAGGAAACAAAACTAAAATAATGAAAAGCACATAGTTCACTATCTAGCATGTATTAAGCACTTTGATTAATTAAGAATTAGACTGAGTGCTACCTTGTGCATAAATAGTCAGTTTTTCAAAGAACTAGTTAAACCACAGCATAGAGAATAATAGAAGCATAACAAAAACAAAGAACTACCCTCATCTGTATTAGATAGAGGTATCAGTACCATTTCAGTAACTTACAGTGTACTGTTAAATGAACTTCATTGGGAAAACATCCTTGTCCACATTCTGTAGAACTGAAGTGATTTTCTATTCTCTTTAGGACATGCATAGGAGTACGATGTCTGTGTTGTGTTTGGATGTTTGAATATAAAGTCTTGTATGATCACAAAGATCAATGGTAGTCTGATGGACTAAGCATAAGAGTGAAAGTCAGGTCTTTGAGCCCTTGGTAATGTCAATATTATATTACTGTTGAAAGTCCTTCATGTGGAAATTTGTTCCTGTAATTCATTTTATTACGTGCCACTCACAAGGCTTCTTATAATTAAAAGGCATATATCTAGTGCTTAAGAGAACAAGATGAGCTACACCATATTGCAAAAAATAAATTGCATCTATAAAAATGTCAACAGAACAAGGATTCCCAAGACTCAGGCAATGTGATGCTTCTCAAGCATCACTTGTTAGCCATGTTAATGACTAGGTAACCATGACAATCATTAGGTCTTTGACATCAAACCACACTTATCACCACTAGAGTATGCTGTCTCTTAGTGTGAATGCCTAAAGAGCCTCTATTGCCAGGCTCTAGCCAATAAAACTGGATCAACAGCTTAGAAGAGATAAAATATATGGAAACCAAGAGGTCTCTCCGACCTAGTGAATAGTAAGATGACATCCTCTTAGCCACCCACTATGCCCTTGATAACACAGAAAAAAGCACAAAAAAGGTCCTCCTTTTCCACATCATATGATAAATATTTGGCCTCTACTATCTGAGGACCTTCCATTTCTAAAGTCTGGTAATTTTCCAACTAGCTGATCCACCCTTGGGGGCCTGAAAAATGTCATTCCATATCTGAATTTAACAGCACATACCCCATGGCCGAACTCTAGATCCAGGTGATCCACAATCACTGTGGAATTCCATCAGGATATTCCAGTTCCTACAGCTCAGTTTTGCTCAACTTACTCTTCCTCCTCTCCCTTTGCTTTCCTTCCTTCCTCCTCTTCTCTTTCCTACAAAGATTCTCATTTATAGGAAGGACACTAATAATCCATTCCCTTTCCAAGCCAGTTTTGTTCTCTTCCTCAATAAACATGCCATGTTTTATGCCCTGAATGCTGACGTACCCAAAAATTTACATGTTGGAACTTGATACACATTAGGATAGTATTAAGAGGTAAGACCTTTCGGAAATGAGTTGGCCATGACTGTGGGTGTTGTTAAAGAGGCTTAGAGGAGGCCTGTGAGGACACAGAAGGAAAGAAAGAGAGCATTGAACCTTGACCTTAGATCTCCAGCCTTCATTCATATCCATGAGCAATCAATGTGTGTTTTTGTGTCTGTTTTTAATCAATCATCAAAATACTTTGTTATAGCACCCCAAATTGATTAAGACATTATCCAATATTTGTTTAGCTTTCAGAGGGAAATTTATGTTCCAAAAATCTGTGTGTTTCTTTCCTTCAAAAATATTTGTTATGAGATGATGGAATAAATTTTTGCCAGAGAGTTAATGAGTTTACCTCTATGTCTCTAGACACACATAGCATTTGTGGTTTTTATTTTATTTTTACTGGTTTTTATTGCTATTGAAAAACATCATTAATTTTACACTGTTTGTAATAAATGCCTAAGGGTTATGAGTTTAAACACTGTGAGAGTAGATAAAGCTACTCACTGAATCCATATGTTAGTAAATGAAAATCCTAATGCCAGGGCTGGATACTTCCCTAAAAGTTAGTTAGGCAGGATCCTGAGGCTCCCAAAACAATACAGGCAGCAGCTGCTGTTGGTTACCCAACAGAATTATGTTTTAAAAAACAAAACAAAACAAACAAACAAACAAAAACCCTGTTGCTGACAATACTATACATTCTGGTAGCATGACATAAAGAAATCTAACTGAAACTGAGAAGAAAGCATCTTTCCTTCATGCTCACCCTCACAGTGCTGGAATGTGCTAAACAGGCTGGTGGAGAATAATTATCAACAATAGTCTTACTCAGCTGTGGACCCTGCTTGTTACACTATCAATATGAAGTAGCGACAACTGTGTTTTGGGGGTGAGTGAACAACTTCTTCCTGATTAGATTTGAGACCAGAGTCCAGTTCCCCCCTCCATGCGTGTACACACACTCACACTCACACACACACACACACACACACACACACACACACACACACACACAAAGACAGAATTCACATCTGGTACTATAACACTGGTTAAAAGCCCAAAGCTGGGGATGTCATAGGCCCTAGTTAGGAAGCTGAACTGCTATTGTTTTGCTAAATAGACATGATGTGCTTGTTGAGTTTGCCGCTAAATATTTATGTTTGTACCCAACAGATTAGTGTTGCTGTCAGCTTTGGTCAGAGAAGCTTGTTTTTGCAGCGTGTGGAAATTATTAGACTCATAACTAGTCACGCTACTGAGAAAAAGTGAGCACTGAATGTTCATTCACAAATGAGACATCTATAGCGCCCCTTCCAAGGCTTGGAGAACATTTTAGAAGAGTGAAGATAGAATATAAGGGTCGGAAAAAGGAGAAGGGGCTGTGGAACAACATGGCTGTTGCACTATTGAACTCATAGCATGTATCAGCACATGCACAAGATCAGCACCGAATTATTAGGTCAACACCGTGTAATGGAGAGGGAGGGAGCTTGTGGAGTCCCATTCCTCCCTGATGATTTAGGAGATTAATGGTTGATGGTGGGGAGAATTGCCCCTGCTTCTGTAATAACCTCTTACTCATGATCCTGTAAGGAAACTCATTGGATCACAGAAAGACATGAAAGTACAGGGGACAAGAATTGGTTTAGAAGGAGATTAGCAGGAAGGGGAGGGGAAGAGAGGGTAATGGAGAGGAAATATGAGCAAAACACACATGCATAAAAATCTCTTCATGAAACCCATAGTAATGAATATGTATAATGAATATATGCTAATAAAATGCTCAAAAGAGCTGTGCATTTGGGCTTTCTAGTCAGACAACATAGGATAAAATTCTGTTTCTGCTGCTATTTGTATACAAAGTCATTTACCCTCTTTATGAAGTTTCCTTGTGGGAAAATTTAAGATAACAAGTAAACTTTCTGACATGAGAGTTGTGAGTTATGAATATGATTAGTGTAATATTCTGGCAGCAGTGCCTAGCAAATTGCAACTGTTAGGAAAATCTAACTTAAACTATTATCCTGGATGCTTCTGTTTCTTATAGGTATATGATCAGTTAGAATATCTAGTTTCGTATATTTTTGAATCTATAAACCATTAGGCCTTTTCCAATTGTCTTTCCCAATGCAGTCAACTCTTTCAGCTTCCTATCTATTTTTAAATGTGGTGCTAATTACAACCAAAGATTATTTATTGTTAAATATATCCAAAGGGTAGTACAGCTTCAAAGACCACAAAGGAAATAAAGGTCAGTGCTCAATTGAGAAAGCACTATTTGAGAACTAATTGCTCCTATGATTTTGGAAATTATGAATCCAATGTCTGGCTAGGATAAGAGTGACAGAAATTCAGTCTTCAAATAAGATGCTTATATAATGTGTTTTGGCTTACTTTGTTGAAATAGAGTAATAATTACAGGCAAGTCTAATAATAAAGTCTAAGTACTTAAAAATCTCTCCCTCCTACCATGTTATTAGCTGACATTTTAAGGTGGAATGACTTTGAATGATCAGCCAACTGCAAAATAGATTTCTGTTGTTCTTTTCATTCCTTGCTAACTGAATTAGAATAATCTCATTCTTAAGTAGCTTCTATGGGCAGTCAAGCCACAGGAGGGGGTTACAAAAGATATGCTGGAGGGAGGGGCATTTGGAAGCATGGGTGTTTAAATTATTCTTTTTCTACTGTGTCTCATTTTATCAAGCTGCCAGGATTCTTTTGAAACTAGAAAGCCCTGTTTTGAGAATGCATCTTAATGAGCCAACCATATCGCTTCTTTCAAGTTTACAAATGCTCACCAAAAAAGAAACTGGAGATTATTAAAGAGGAGAGAACTAGAGTGGAAGAAAACGAGAGAGGCAGGGGATCAGGGAAGAGAAGAAAGAAGGCAATATGCTTGAATCTATGAAGAATACTTCATTCTAAAAAGTGGGCCTGGACCTTGTAATACCTAATAAAACACCCAAGTTACTTGCCAAAATGTATGGACTGAAATATGGTAAAGTTTTTCTCTGATTTAGTAGGATCTTTAAATAAAAACATTCTAGGATAACAGTTTGTAGATAATGAGCCTGGTGTAACTGTCTGTTGGGTGGATCTTGAACCAGAATAGGTCTGGCAAGCATGGTCCGAGGCCAGGAAAGTCTGCTAATACTTACTCCCTGGGCCACCAGTTAGTGCCCAAATCTTTGCTCTAATATGTACCTATGGAACAGAAAGGGCAAAAACTAGCTGAGATGCTGAAGCAATTGCAGTTTCTTTCACTTTGCACTATTTATACTTCCTCTTTTAAATACTGCTCCAATCCTGGCCATGCTCTTACCAGTTTATTCATCCACAGGTCTCAAGAAAGGGCATCATAGCTGTACTGCAGGTCCTACCGGGGCCTTACCTCAGAGTTTAATTCCAGTTTAGGATCAAGCATGAAGTGAGAGTAGGAGCGAGCATGAAGTGACAGCTTTGCAAAGGAAGGAAATAACTTTGATTGAGCCTCGGCTTGATGTCAGTTTATCACGTCAGAGCGCGCTAGTATTCCTTAACCTACAAGAAAATTACTTCTTTTTACAGCAACGGAGCCTTCGTGGATATCTCAGGAAATGCAGTAATAAATAACAAAGCAAAACTTCCTTGCTTTTGTTCCTAGTCAAATTTTAGTCATGAAAAAGCTTGTTTTCCCCCACACACAAAAATTAATTTTATGATGAATGACTTACTTATTTCTAGTGACTGTCTAGTCATTTTCTTCTCCTGTTTTCCTTTTCGTTTTCTTTGTTTTGGGTGTTTGTTTGGGACTGTTTTGTCTTCAAATAAAGTCTGGCTATGTACCCCTGCCTGGCCTTGAACTTGCCATAATCATGCTGACTCTTCTCCTGAGAGCTAGGATTATAGTCATGCACCACTATTTTTCTGGACGGTAAATCACATCTATAAATAAATGTATGATTTATTTTCTCCCATCTAATATTTATGCTTCTTATTCATTTCTTGTGTTTAATTGCATTAAACACTCACTTTGAAAACCACTTATGTTTCTTGTGCCAGGTGTTGGTGGCACATACCTTTAATCCCAGCACTTGGAAGACAGAGGGAGGTGGATTTCTGTGAGTTAGAGGCCAGCCTGGTCTACAGAGCTAGTTCCAGGACAGGCTCCAAAGCAATGCACAGAAACCCTATCATAAAAACAAAACAAAGAAAAGAAAAGAAAAAGAAAGCCACTTATCTTTCTTATTCCTTTCTTGTGTTTGATTTTAAAATAGCACTGTTATCTTGCTTCTGATTTTGATGAAAATTCTTCTGCAGTGTTTCCTCATTGATGATTTTGGATTTTAAGTTAAAATATATCTGTCAATATTATAAAGACTTAAAAGTGAAAATTAGGCAATAAATAATGTTTGCATTCCTTTTTGGTATCTATAAGGATGATCATACATTTTTCTTCCTTTAACTCTTGTTTTGACCAATTGCAATAGATTTCTTGATACTGTGATATTTAGATTACTGAAATTAAGCCCAACAATCTTTGGGGGTTTTTTCTTGAAATTTTTTCATACAATATATTCTGATCATGATTTCTCTTCTCCCAACACCACCTAAAGCCTCCCCACTTCCCCATTCACTCAATTCCACGTTTCATTCTCTTTCTCATTAGAAAACAAACATAAAAAATTAGGCAAAGGATAACAACAAAAAAGATTTAAAAAAAAAAGAAAAAAGAAAAATACACAAGAAATGCACACATATACACACAGCATAAAAGTACAGAATCAGAAACAGTTATATACAAGCAAAAGACCAGTAATGTAAAAGTGCCCCACCCCCTCAAAGCAAAAAAAAAATCTACAAAAGTCATTGAGTTGATTTTGTGTTGGTCATACATTGTTGTGGGGGGGGGCTGCTCTTAAACGGAATTAATAGACCCAGTGATACTCTTTAGAAGAAAACTAAATTCTCCTTTACAAGCAGGTATCACTTACAGATAGCTTCTTGGTTAGGGATTAAATTCCTTCTCTACTTCCCCTCTCAGTACTGGGACCCCATCTGGCTTAGACATGTGCAGGTCCAGTGCATGCTGCCACAGTATGGGTTCATACGCGTAACAGTCCTTTTGTGTCTGAACGATATTGTTTTCTTGGTGTCTTCCATCCTTCCTGGCTCTTACAATCTTTCTGATTCTTCTCCCACATAGTTCCCTGAGCCCTGATGGAGTGGTGTTGATGAAGAAGACATCCCAGTTATGACTGTGTGTTCCAAAATTTCTCACTCTCTGTGCATTGTCCAGACTTGAGAATCTATATTACTTTCCATCTACTACAAGAATTAGATTCTCTGATGATGGATGAGCAGGCCATTGATCTATGGATATAGCAGAATGTCAGTAAGAGTCATTTTTATTGCTATTTCCTTTAACGAAACAGTAGTGTTTGCCCTATCCAATCTCAGCTTCTTGGCCACCTGAACAGTATTGGGAATGTATTCCATCTTGCAGAGTGGGCCACAAATCCAATCAGATATTGGTTGATGACTCCCAGAGACTTCTGTGCCACTGTTGAATAACACATCTTTCAGGCAGGAAGACTGGAGTGTTTGAAGCTGGATTAGTGTTTACATTGTAGTAGCATGGAGAATACCCTAAACAGAACCCTGAACCATATCCTGAACACTAGTTAGTAGAGATGAGGTTCCTAAGGAGTGACCAGCTCAGTTTCTCTGTGTTCAATGAGTTATGCAGGTGCCATCTTCAGCATCAGTTTGTAGAGATTAACCAAAAGCTTTGGCATTGGCCTGAGTTGTTTGGTATATGTATGTATGTATGTATGTATACATATATACATATATATATATACATATTATTAGCCCTCTATTAAATGTATAGCTGATAAAAAATCTATTCCTATTCTTTGGCCTGCTGCTTTGCCTGAATGATGGTGTTTCAGTTTCATGGGGTCCCATTCAATTTATAATTTTAATAATAGTATTGAATTCTGTTTGGCAATATTTTATGGCCAATATTTAGAGGCATATTGGGAAACCATATTTATAACTTCTATTATTACTAATTGCTTTATAAAAGCAATTTGGAATATTTATTATGTCATTATGCTCTAAAATATTTTAAACAAAATAGAACTATGTGTTTAAAAACTGATTTTAAAAATCTGGCGGTGGCAAAATTTTGAAAAAATACTTATTCTAATAATGACATGCAGGGGACAGAGGATCTATTGGCTAACAGCAACCCAAAGCCAGATACTCCTAACCTTTGATGTGAAAAAGAAGGTAAATTATAGACCCATCATCTAGCTGGTGACTATTTCTTTCCATTAGCAGACCCCTGCCACAGCTCAGAGCCCAGGGAACTCTCCTCTGTGATGCTGTGAATAGTCTCAGAAGATGAAGGTAGCTAGTATTTTACATTGGCCCATAGGCCTGAAAGATAATGAAGAACAGTAATGTCCTTTGTAAGCGCCCTGCACCTAGAAAGGAGAAAAACATCTAGTCCTACTACAAAAGATTGTCATTGGATTGTGTTCTGCATATGCTTTTGGTAATAGAAACTTAAAAAAACAAACCTCAACCATTGAAAGAATATTCCAGCTGCTATTACTCAGGTATAACAAATTTACAGCTGTGTCCTTGAATTTTTAAGGCTAAAATGAAGTATGAATCACATTTCACTGGAACTGTGCTGACAGTGAAAATATGACATGTGAACCTGAAATAAAGAGGCAACTTTGTTCTTTAGTAAACATGAGAGATTGCCTTCAAAGCACTTAACTTTGAAAGAAGTCACATAGTTCTTTAGTCATTGATTTAAAGAAATATTAGGAATTGCTTTGAGAAATTGCTCCAAAGTCATACAGGGGGAAAAGAAGACAGTCACAGCTGTATAGATAAATATCATGGGATAACTGTGAACTTTTGAACCTGACTCTATTTTGGTGAATATTGCAATAATCATAATACTCAGGAGGCAGAGGCAAACAGGTTGTCCAGGGCCTCATCATCTTAGACATGACATGCATTCATTTCTTCCCTGGGCCCTGTCTGAGCTCTGATTATGTCCTCTCCTTCTTGGTCCTCTCCTCTTGGGAAATAAATGGATGTGGTTTTTAATGAACAAAGAAAGAAGAAGAAAACGAAAAGATGTGACTGCTCCTAGATATGGTGGAGGACAAAGTTTATTGTAGATGTGTAGGAAAGTATAGTCAGAGGCAGGGATATCTGGGAGAGTTCAGAGTGAATATAACCAGGCTGGGCTGGGTCGTGTGGGGTGAGGGGGAGGGGGAGAATTAAGAAAAAGGAACCAGGTGCTGCTGCCAGGATGCCAAAGGTACAGGAGGAGATGAGTAACCAAAATGTCTGGACTATGTAGGGAAGAGCCCCTGGAGGAAGGACAGCCCTGCTGGAGGGTTCAGGGTTGGGAGTACCTGGCAGTCAGATCTGCTCTGATATGTTAAATAGGCACCTCAGCCTATTAACTTAACTGTTTGCTTTAAGCTTTTTGCTTTCTTTTTATTTTGGGTGCTGGGGATTGAACCTTATATGTAGTAGGTGAGTGCTCCCCTACTGACACTCTCCTCCCCTAGCCTTACTCTTTGTAGCTCTTGTTTGATTCAGTACATCCTAGAATAATAGTCCCAGACATTTATAGAAAGACAAAAACCGGAGACCCCCTACTGCAAACCCTCATTGAGATACATACACTACTGTTTAAATGACAAAGGGATAAAACAGTAAGATGCCCAGGAAAGCAGCAGGAATATAAAGATGCATGACTGCATTTATTTTTTTTTTAGCAGAAGCAAGGAGACATTTAATGAGCTAATACAGCCCTTGCATCACGCCTAGGCAATTCTTCACTCTGCCGTCATGAGAGGGATTTTTCATGTGGGAAGCCTTGAGTGCTCTCTTTTCCAAGCACCACAGCAATAGAAAGATAACTAGGCCAAGTGGAGAGGCTGCAGAGTGGGACTGGGAGCCAGCTGAGCCCCAAGCTCATGAATGTGTAAATGAAGACCCAGAGCACCCTGTCAAGGGAATTTTTTCCAGTGCAAGCAGCAGCAGCGACAGCAAAAGCAAGAATTCCCTGGTGCCACAGAGAAAACCAATGATTCAGGTCTGAGTGAGCAGCAAAAGAATGTGAATTAAAATGATGAATTTAGGGGATTGAAACCGCTGTTAAGAGAGACATTATCCACAGGTCCAGACCAGGAGAAGATTAAGGCAATATAGGGAGTGCTTTCCTGCCAGATAGTTGGCAACTTAGTTTAATGGAGAAAATGCCAGATAGAAGAAAGTGTTGAGATTTAAGAGACAGATTAAAGTATTTGTTCTTTAAGAGCTGCTGTGGCTACTAGGACATTTAGATAACATAAGTTAATGAAGACTTTTGGTGAGCAAATTCTTTTCTCTAACAGCATATTATCCTTCCATGCTAGGAGTGTAAGGTCAACTCTCAACCCAAGCTGCCTCCTAGAGGGCTTATCCTAAGTATTCTATTAGGTTTTAAGTATTCTATTAGGTTTGACTTTATCAATTCCACTACGGGGAATTCTACATCCATGATTGCAATATACATGATCAAGTCATGGGAAGGCAGAAGAGTGAATAAGATATTGCCTGGAGACACCATATAATTTGATGATTTCTAAAACCTTTACCTGTTTTCCTGAGCTCACAATAAGATTTCTTGTACAGTGAATGGCTGTGTGACTTGGATTTCTTTTCTTTTTCATATCTAAGTAAACAGATAGTTTCTACATAATCACTACATACCAATTGTATTTGTATGGGACTGTATGAGGTACACTGTTCCAAGGTACAGTCTACGTTGTCTCAGGTAATCCTCACAAAAACCCACTGAGGCATAAATTGCTTTAATCAACAAGTATGTCACTGATTGAAAAAAGAAAAAGCTACCTGACATACCACAGCTGGGATTTGAAAGGCAGACGGACAGGCAGGAAGTCATGCTACATACACTATCTCAACAATGAGCCTCTTCCTGTCTGCTGCCATTGGGTGCTTAACTAACAGAAGCACTGTACCGCAAAAGCCTGAGGCATGTTTGTGTAACAGAAATGCTATAACTCCTTTAGCTGGGAAATAAAGTAACAAAGGAACCTCTCAAGCAGATGGTTTGCCATTCAATCTACCCAACTTCAAATGCCGTTTACTGCGGGAGGGGGCAAAATTAGACAATCGTTCTTCCTCCAAATTCACCCCTGCCCAAAGTATTTCACAAGGGTGGTCCACACAGTAATAGTCCACCTCAAATTACAGACAGCTGCTGAGAATATATTGTTTAACCAGGATGCTAAAAAGTTAATCAGAACCCTTTGAAAAACAGTATTTGTATTAACTCTCAGAGAATTGCATAGAATGTGCTTTGAACATATTCCCCTATCTACCCATATCTTGCTAGAACAACCCTTTTTACCCTCACTCTCTACCCAACTTTGAGTTTTTTTTTTCTCCTTTAAATCCAATTTGTACTGCCTACAGACTCTTGGGAGTAGGGCCTGCCCTGGAGCATGGTCAGACCAACAGGATTCACAACTGCCCCCTCCCAGCAATTACCAAATATGCTGACTGATAGCCCTCAGCTAGTGGTGGGATTTCTTGCCTACCTTCCCTCTCTATGATGGGATTTGAGCTGACCAGAGCTTGTCCATGTTGTCATAATTGCTGTGCAGCTGCCCTGCTGTGTCTGGAAAACAGTTTCATTGATGCTATCATTGCCTCGGGGTCTTACAGTCTTTTGAGCCTCCTCTTCCATGAACATCTCTGAACCTTAAAGGGGAGAGGTGTGATGTGTTTAAGTTAGTGTGAAGTGGTTTGTTTCACCAAATACTAGAAGATGTCTGAAGAGCTGGGCCATTCTGCTACTGGGCAAGGACCTGGGAGTGGGGAGAGGGATAGTGCTTCTAGGCCGTGCATGTAGTAAGTGGTAATTATCCAGGACTTTACACAATGTAACCATGGATTTTTGGAAAACCAAACCTTACTTTGGAAATTCTTTAGAATTTTTATGGAAAGGCGTGGAATGCTCAAGTAAGCAAATGGAAACACTGGTAACTTCCGCAAAGAGCTGGAACCAAAGAAAGGATAGAATAAAGAGGAGAAAAGAGAACAAGAAAATGAAGAGGAGAGATTGAATTTTAAATTACAAATGCCTATGTTGTTGAACTTCCAGGGTTCCTTTTGGACTTGAAAACAATAGTAAAGTAATATTTGGATAGTCAGTATTTTTTAAGAAGCCTGTCACCCCAAAATACAATACTAATATACGTTTGCACTGGGAGTAGAGCTGGGTAAAGACAGGAGGCATCCTGTACCAAGTTTTCATTCCCAGGTTTACTTAGCTGCAGTACCCCTTGTCTGGTTTCTGAGTTTTAGAGTAATTGCCTTTCTGCACTACCTATTGCTCGCTATGGGTGAGCCTTCTCAGAGCAGCCTGGAAGAAGGGGCTCAATGAGCACCTCAGCCCTGTGGCTTCCCATAGGGACAACCTATGGGAACAACCAGATTCTCCTTTCCCTATAGGTCATCTTGCAAATCATAAAATCATGGATATAACCTCCTCAATAGCCCTCAGAAAATTGCCACACTGGAAACTACAGCAAATCAAGATATGCTAAATTTAGAAGTAGCTGCAAAATCATAAGGAAACACACAATTTTAAAGATACGATATAAAAAACATCAAAGAAGAAATTTCCATGATAAAGACAGATTAAAAACATTAAAAATGAAATAGGTTAAGTCACACTAATTTATACAGAAAATTACATAAATTGATTCTGACAAATCTTCAAAGAATAATTGTTACTAATTCTAGAAACAGTAGAAGAGAAAATACTGATTTTATGAGGTTACATTTTTATCCTGTTACCAAAATCCTATAAGGACCACACCAAAAAGGGGGCAGGGCTGAAAATTAGCAACTTTCTTGAGTATAAACACAAAAATCTTTACCAAAAATTAACAAATACAATTAAACAAAAAAATAAAAATAAAACATAAGTCTTCTAGTCAAGCTGGGATACAGTAGAGACAGTTTGGTAACAGTAGCTACAAATGATAGGAAATAAAGGCACAGAACCAATAAAACAAATAGTCTTCAGAGGAAGCTTAGTCACAGCTTAGTCACTAAAGTGTTTGCCTTAAAAAATGAGTAGCAGAGTTCAGTCCTCAGAATCAATGAAAAAACAAAAACAAAAACTATCCGGCATGGTGATACAGGTTTGTAAGCCTAGTTGAGCTGGTCCAAGCTACCAAGAATTTCTCTCTCTCTCTCTCTCTCTCTCTCTCTCTCTCTCTCTCTCTCTCTCTCTCTCTCTCTCAAACACACACACACACAATAATTCTGGACACAACAGGGCAGTTGTATATATGTAGTATGGGCAGTTGCAGCAGCATGCATAAAACTTGTGCAAGCCCATGCCAGACCAAACCCCAGCATGGAGAATGGAGTTAGCAAGTAGTTCTACTCCTAATTGTGGAACAATTAACAATTACTAGTTGCTAGGAGGGGAAAGGTCAGTTTTCTCTAAGAGTAAATCACCTAGTAAATTCACCATGTTCCATGAGGGATTAGGAAGATTGAGTCGAGGGAAGAATAGAGGAGAGCAAGAAAAGATATACCACAATAGAGGGAGCCATTATATGTTTAAAGAGAAATCTGGTAGTAGGGAAATCTCCACAGATCTACAAGGGTAACCCCAACTATGAATCTAAGCAATAGTGGAGTAGTGGAGAGGCCACCTTTTTTTTTTTCAGTTTATTTACTGTGAAAGTTTCCCTGTGGTATTTTTGTCTTTGTTGTTGTTCTTTTTATTTTATTTATTTTTCTTATTTTACATCCATCCATCCCTCTTTCCAACCCTCCCATGCCCCCTGACCACCCTCCCATCCCATTCCTCCCACTACACATGGAGGGTGATACCTTCCAGGAGGGGCCAAGAAAATCTGTCAAATCATTTGGAATAGGGACTAGACCCTCCCTCCTGCCTCTAGGTTAAGGGACTGTGTTCTCAAAGTCTTTTTGTGCACCAGGGATACAACCTGGTTCCACTGTCAGAGGTTCCTTATACTGCCCAGGGAGACACCACCTTTGATGTCCTTCCCCTATAATGAGATTGATGACTACCTTATATGCCATCCTAGAGCCTTCACCCAGTAGCTGATGGAATCAGAAGCAGATATCCATAGTTAAACACTGAGCCAAACTCCTGGAATCCAAGTTTGTTTGTTTGTGTTGTATTTTTATGGTTTTTTGACTGGGTTTTTCTGTATTGCTTTGGAGCCTGTCCCAGAACTAGCCCTGTAGACCAGCCTGGCCTGGAACTCACAGAGATTCACCTGCCTCTGCCTCCTGAGTGCTGGGATTAAAGGCGTGGCCCACCAATGCCTGGCTTGGAATCCAGTTGTAGAGATGAGTGATGAGCAAAGGAGTCAAGACCATCATGGGGAAACCCACAGAAACAGCTGACCTGAACAAGGGGAAGCTCAAGGACCCTAGTCTGATAGCTGGGAAACCAGTATAGGACCAACCCTGACCCCCTGAACAGGAGTGCCATTTAGGAGGACTGGGCAGTCTATGGGGCCTCTGGCAGTGGAACCAGAATTTATTAGTAGTGCATGAATGGACTTTGGGAGCCCATTCCCCATGGAAGGATACTCTCCCTGTCTAGATACATGGGGGAGGGACTAGGCTCTGCCCCAAATGATGGGACAGACTTTGATGATCCCACATGGAAAGGCTCACCCTCCCTGGGCAGTGGATGAGGTATGGGATGTGGGGGTTGGTGGAAGGCATAGGAGGATGAGAGGGAGAGGGAACTGGAGTTGATATGTAAAATAAAATTGTTTCTAATTTAAATAAAAACTTACATAAAAAACTCACTGGGACTGACATGTAAAACAATCTTGTTTCAAATCTAAATTAAAATTTTTTTTTTAAAGTTCACCATGTTCTAATGGAAGAGCACACACCCAAGAGTATTTTGGACTGACCAACTTTGTATTTAAAGTTTTGTTTATAAAGGACAAAAAGTTGGGTAAATTGGGAGGTATTGGTGGATTGGGGAAGAGTTGGTATAGGGGGCTGAATGTAATCAAAATACATTGAACAAACTTAGAATTCTCAAAGAACAAAGTTTCTAAAAAGGGGACAGCATCCAGGGAAAGAAACCATAGATTGTCCTCTCTCTTCTCTCTCTCTCTCTCTCTCTCTCTCTCTCTCTCTCTCTCTCTCTCTCTCTCTCTCTCTCTGGTCACTCAAGTAGGGTTGGGTATGCATCCTATCTCATGTAATGTGCCTTAAGTCAAATAAGACATTGGTTGGTTGCTCCCACAAGCTTCGAGCCACCATTGCCCTAGCATATCTTACAGGCAGCACACCATTGTAGATCAAAGGGACTGTGGCTGGCTTAGTGTTTAAAATTCTCTTTGAGAAGCATGCAAAGTACCTTCCTGTATGAAAGACACTTGCATGTAGTGATGAATGTTCTATTTAGACACTAGTTCATCTTCTCCATGTTCAACAAGTTGTGTAGCTGCTGACTTCAGCAATGGGGCCTTGCTGTTAGTTGGTAAAGAGTAACCTATATTCTTGGCAATAGCCTGGATTGTTTAGAGATTCCAATGGGCCCCCTTTAGCCAACAACTCAATTGGATATATTCCAGTATTAGACGCTTAGTTTGGTGACAAGATATAGCCATCTAAGACTCTGTCTCCTCCATTATTTGCCAATTTCATTTAGAGTGTCTTCATATTTGTATATATTTTAGGAAGTTTCAGTTGCATTAGGTTTACATACTACCGCTCAAATACATTAATTTTATCTGTCTCAATATGTATTGCCTCCCACAAAGCCATCTCCCCTCCCCTCATATCTCCTCCCAACTTGATCCTCCTATTATAGTGCCTATATCTATTCATAGCTATTCTATTTCTGTTTCCTAACAAAATCCACCTGCTCCCTCTACTCCCTCACTTTTCTGTGGATTGTATCTTCATTGTCATTGACTTCACAGCTAATATCCACATATAAGTGTAAACACCATTTTCATCTGTCTTTATCTGAGATAGCATTCTCAGAAATTTTTCTAGTTCCATCCATTTGCCTGCAAATTCTGTGATATTTTTTAATAGCTGAGTAATACCCCACTATATAAATGAACCACATTTTCTTGATCCAATCTTCTATTGAGGGACATCTAGGTTTTTTCCAGTTTCTGGCTATTATGAATAGAGACACAAGTGTTGTTGTTGTATGATGAAGCATCCTTTGGGTATGTGCCCAAAAGTGATATCGCTAAATCTTGAGATTGATTTCCATCTTCTTGAGCAACTGCCACATTGATTTCCATAGTATCTATATGGATTTGCCATCCCATCAGCAATATATAAGTGTCCCTCTTAGTTCCCATCCTCTCCAGCATAAGTTGTCATTGGTTGATTGATCTTAGCCATTCTGACAGGTGAAAGATGAAATCTCAAAGTAGTTTTGATTACATTTCCCTGATGTCTGTGGATGTTGAGCACTACTTTAAGTGTATTTCAGCCATTTGAGTTTCCTCTAATGAGAATTCTCTGTTTAGAACTGTATCCTTTTTTTTCAGAATTGTGTTGTTTCCTTGATATCTAGTTTTTTTGAGTTCTTTATATATTTTAGGTATTAGCACTCTGTCAGATGTGGAGTTGGTAAAAAAAAAAATATTTTCCTATTCTGTAGGCTGATACCTTGTTTACTGACAGTGTCCTTCTCCTTGCAGAAGCTTCTCAGTTTCATGAGGTTCCACTTATTAATTTTTGATCTTAGTGTCTTAGTGCTCTGTTTAGGAAGTCTTTTCCTGGGCCAATGAGTTCAGGCCTATTACACACATTGTCTTCTATCAGGTTCAATGTATTTGATTCTATGTCAAGGTCTTTGATCCATTTGGAGTTATGATTTGTGCAATGTGATATGTAGGAATCTTTATGGATTCTTCTACATTTGTGGTTCAAACTGTTAGTCATGACCCTTTGGGAGCTAATGACACTTTCATAAGGGTTACATATCAGATATCCTGCATATCAGATATTACGTCATGATTCATAACAGTAGCAAAATTGCATTTATGAAGTAGCAACAATATAATTATGTAGTTGTGGGTTACTACAGCAACAGGAACTTTATTAAAGTGTCACAACATTAGGGAAGTTGAGAATTACTTTTCTACATGAAGCCATCCAGTTCTACCAGTACCATTTGTTGAAGGCGTTTTCTTTTTTCAATTTATATTTCTTACTTCTTTATCAAAAAATCAAGTGTCCACAGGTGTGTGGGGTTTTGTCTGGGACTTCAATTAGATTCCAGTAATCAATATTTCTGCTATTTAAAAATTACATTTAAGTATTAAGTACTTATAAAAATATGCTGAGAAATGTATTTCAAAAAATATGTTTCTGGGGATGTAGATGACCGGTAGACTAATTGTGTAATGTGTATGAGGTTCAATCTTCAGAAACAAAAAAGCTAAAAGAACATGCTAAGAAAGACAAACAGAAAAATACATTGTAATGCAAACTTCTTTTTCTTACCTTAAATGGTATTTTATCACAGGTGATATGAAAATGAAAGAAGGAATTATGAAGGGAGAGGCTGAAGTGAAGAGAGGGATGGGAGAGTAGGACAGAGGGTAGGGGAGAGATAACTAACACTTTCTGTTAGAAAAAGCCATATGGGCACTCTGAGTTCCTGCAGGCAAGATCCTTGACCCCCATATCCGGGCCTCTGCTAAAGAAAGCGGCCTCAGCTAGAGAGTTCCAGTTTCCAGTGAGATCGAACTATCCTGCAAAACGTTCCCAAGTTTCAGCTCAGCCCTTGTCTTCTTCCACCAGCTATTGGCCAGAGGTGAGTCTGGGCCCAATTGGGGCTGCCTGTCCCCTACAACCTCCCCCCACCCACCCGAACTCCCTGGGTTAGCCCCTGATCCTGCTGCTCCTGTCCCCTGTCCCCATCGAGAGTACCCTTGAAGCTCTGATACACCCCCCACCCATCCTCACCTCGAGGCTACCCCCCTACCCTGTGCCCTACCCTACCCACGGTCCTGCTGCTCTGGATGAGCACTGGGACAGAGGGTGGAGCCAACAGTTCACCCTACTTCAGAGATTTCTCACAGCAACTCTGAACAAAGGAGTCCTAACTATCCATGAGGGACCACCCGTAATTTCCACCTGCTTGGTCTCTGACCCCACCTCCAGTCCTCTGCTGGAGTACTGGGACCCTCCCAGAGATCCGCCTATCTCTGCGGGACCACTGTGAGTACCTGCTGGCATCTTCTACTGGATCCTCATGAGTCCATGACCCCATCCCTGGGTCCCTGTCTGCGGAGAAACCTCCTAGAGAGCTTGGACCACACAGAGCTACAGATATTGAATCTCAGACCCACATAAGCCCACCGGGGAAGTACCATAGAGAGAGGGGGAGACCTCACCAACACCTACTGGAAGAAGCTATGGGAAGAAGGCAATACAAGAAAACACCTAACAACAGAAAGACAAGCATGACACCACCAGAATCTAAGGGACACAACAACAAAGCAGAGGAAGCAGAAGGGAACGACTTAAAAATTACCATCATAAAAATGATAGAGGCCCTCAAAGAAGATGTGAGAAAATCCCTTAAAGAAATGGAGGAAAAAACAAACAAAAAAAGTGGAAGAAATGAACAAATTCCTTAAGGAAAGTACAGAAAGCCAAGAAAAAACAATTAAGCAGGTGAAGGAAACAGTTCAAGACTTGAAAACTGAAATAGAGAAAATAAAAGCAACAAAAACTGAAGGAATGCTGGAAATAGAAAAATTGGGGAAAAATCGGCAACTACAGACACAAGCATAACCAACAGAATTCAAGATATGGAAGAGAGAATCTCAGGCACAGAAGATAAACTAGAAGAAATAGATTCATCGACCAAAGAAAATCATAAATCCAACAAATCCTTAACACAAAACATCCAGGAAATGTGGGACATCATGAAAAAGCCAAACCTAAGAATAATAGGCATAGAGGAAGGTGAGGAAGCCCAGCTCAAAGGTGCTGAAAACATATTCAACAAAATCATCGAGGAAAATTTTCCAAATCTGAAGAAGGACATGCCCATGAAAGTACAAGAAGCATACCAAACCCCAAATAGGCTGGACCAAAGAAAAAAGACCCCTCGACATATAATAATCAAAACACCCAGCAAACAGAATAAAGAAAGAATATTAAGAGCAGCGAAGGAAAAAGGACAGGTAACATATAAAGGCAGACCTATCAAAATTACACCTGACTTCTTCATGGAAACACTCAAGACCAGAAGGTCCTGGATAGATGTTCTAAAAGTATTTAGAGAACACGGATGCCAGCCTAGCCTACTATATCCAGCAAAACTCTCAATCACTATAGATGGAGAAAACAAGATACTTAATGACAAAACCAGATTTTCCCAATACATATCTACAAATCCAGCCCTACAGAAAGTATTAGAAGGAAAACTCCAACCCAAGGAAGTTAACTACACCCACAAAAATATAGGCAACAGATAATCCAACTACACCAGAAACCAAGGGTAAAGCAGAAATAATATATTCACAATACCACTGCCAACAACAAACCTAAATCAAACAAGCATCAATAATCAATGGTCCTTACTCACCCTCAACATTAATGGTCTTAACTCACCTATAAAAAAGACACAGGCTAACAGCATGGATATGAAGACAGAATCCATCCTTTTGCTGCATACAAGAAACACATCTAAGCTCCAAAGATAGACATTACCTCAGGGTAATGGGTTGGGAAAAGATTTTTAAATGGAAATAAGAAGCAAGCAGGCGTAGCTATCCTAATATCTAACAAGTTAGACTTAAAACCAAAATTAGCCAAAAGAGATGAACACGGTCATTTCATATTCAACGCAGGAGAAATCCATCAACACAAAGTCTCAGTTCTGAACTGCCCCTAATACAAAGTCACCCACATTCGTAAAATAAACACTACTAAAAGTCAAAGCTCATATAAAACCTCACACACTTATAGTGTGAGACTTCAATACACCACTCTCAACACTAGATAGGACCACAAATCAGAAAATCAACAAAGAAACAAAAGAATTAACAGAAGTTATGTCTCAACTGGGGTTAACAGACATCTATAGAACATTCCATCCAAAGACAAAAGAATATACCTTCTTCTCTGCTCCACATGGAACCTTCTCTACTAGGTGACATAACAAACCTCAACAGATACAAGAGAATAGGAATCGTCCCCAGTATCTTATAGGACCACCACGCTTTAAAATTGGAATTCAACAACAACACAAATAGCAGAAAACCTGCAAACTCATGAAAACTGAACAATGTGCAATTGTACCACTCCTGGTGTCAAAGAAGAAATAAAGAAATTAAGGACTTTATAATATTCAACGAGAATGAGGATACAACATACCAGAACATATGGAACACCTTGAAAGCAGTGCTATGAGGGAAGTTCATTGCACTAAGTGCCCATATGAAGAAAATAGAGGATAGTCACATAAGAGAATTAACAGCGCAACTGAAAGCCTTAGAACAGAGAGAAGCGAATTCACCCTGTAGGAGTAGACGCCAAGAAATAATCAACTTGAGGGCTGAAATCAACAAAATAGAAGCCAGGAAAACAATACAAAAAATCAGTGCAACGAAGAGTTGGTTTTTTGAGAAAATCAACAAGATAGACAAACCTTTATCATAATTAACGAAAAAGGACAGAGAGAACATGCAAATTAACAAAATCAGAAATGAAAAGGGGAACATAACAACAGACACAGAGGAAATCCAGACAATTTTCAGGTCATACTTTGAAAATCTGTATTCCACAAAAATTGAAAATTCAAAGGAAATGAAAAATTTTCTGGATAACTATCACTTACCAAAATTAAATCAAGAACAGACAAACAACTTAAATAGACCTATAACCCGTAATGAAATAGAAGCAGTCATCCAAAGCCTTCCAACCAAAAAAAGTCCAGGGCCAGATGGATTCAGCATAGAATTCTACCAGACATTCAAGGAAGAACTAATACCACTACTCCTCAAACTGTTCCACAAGATAGAAACAGGAGATTCATTGCCAAACTCTTTTTATGAGGCCACAATAACCTTGGTACCCAAGCCTCACAAAGACACAATTAAGAAAGAAAACTACAGACCAATATCCCTGATGAACATTGATGCAAAAATACTCAATAAAATACTGGCAAACCGAATTCAAGAATACATCAGAGGAAATCATCCACCATGACCAAGTAGGCTTCATCCCTGGAATGCAGGGATGGTTTAACATACGAAAATCTATCAACATGATCCACCATATAAACAAACAGAAAAAGAAAAACCATATGATTATCTCCCTAGATGCAGAAAAAGCCTTCGAAAAATTCAACACCCTTTCATGATAAAGGTCTTGGAGAGGTCAAGGATAACAGGAACATACCTAAACATAATAAGAGCAATATACAGCAAACCAACTGCCAACATCAAACTGAATTGAGAGAAACTTAAGCCAATTCCTCTAAAATCAGGAATAAGGCAAGGCTGCCCTCTCTATATATATCTCTTCAATATCGTACTAGAAGTTCTAGCTAATGCTATAAAACAACAAAAGGAGATGAAGGGGATCCAAATTGGAAAGGAAGAAGTCAAACTGTCTCTATTTGCAGATGATATGAATAGTTTACATAAGTGACCCAATAAACTCTACCAGGGAACTCCTACAGCTGATAAACACCTTCAGCAAACTAGAAGGATACAAGATACATTCAAAAAAATCAGTAGCCCTAATTTTTTCAGACGACAAAGAGACAGAGAAAGAAATCAGAGAAACATCACCCTTTACAATAGCCACAAGCAACATAAAGTATCTTGGTGTAACGCTTACCAAACAAGTAAAAACACCTATATAACAAGAACTTTGTGGCTCTAAAGAAAGAAATTAAAGATCATACCAGAAAATGGAAAGATCTCCCATGCTCTTGAATAGGTAGGATAAACATAGTAAAAATGGCAATCTTGCTAAAAGCAATCTACACATTTAATGCAATCCCCATTAAAATCCCACCACAATTCTTCACCGACATTGAAAGGATAATAATCAACTTTATATGGAAAAACAAAAGACCCAGGATAGCCAAAACAACCCTATACAATAAAAGAACTTCAGGAGGCATCAGCATTCCTGACTTTAAGCTCTACTACAGAGCTATAGTTCTGAAAACAGGCTGGTATTGGCATAAAAATAGACAGGTAGACCAATGGAATAGAATTGAAAAATCCTGATATTAACCCACACACCTATGAACACCTGATTTTCGAAAAAACAGCTAAAATTATACAATGGGGCAAGGACAGCATCTTAAACAAATGGTGCTGGCACAATTGGATGAGGCTGTGTAGAAGACTGCAGATAGACCCACGTCTGTCGCCATGCACAAAACTCAAGTCCAAATGGATCAAAGACCTCAAAATCAATCCAGACACATTGAACCTCTTAGTAGAGAAAGTAGGAGGTACCCTTGAACAAATTGGTACAGGAGACCGCTTCCTGAACATAACTCCAGGGGCACAGACACTGAGAGAAACAATTAATAAATGGGACCTCTTCAAACTTAGAAGCTTCTGTAAGGCAAAGGACACAGTAGACAAGACCAAACGGCAGCCCACAGACTGGGAAAAGATTTTCACCAATCCTATATCCGACAAAGGGCTGATCTCCAAAATATACAAAGAACTCAAGAAACTAGTCAACACAACACCAAATAACCCTATTAAAAATGGGGTACAGAACTGAAGAAAGAATTCTCAATAGAGGAAATCAAAAAGGCTGAAAGACACTTAAGAAAATGCTCCATATCCCTAGCTATCAGAGAAATGCAAATCAAAACAACTTTGAGATACCATCTTACCCCTGCCAGAATGGCTAAAATTAGAAACACCAATGATGACTCATGTTGGAGAGGATGTGGAGAAAGGGGAACACTCCTCCACTGCTGGTGGGAGTGGAAACTCATGCAGCCATTTTGGAGATCAGTATGGCAGTTCCTCAGGAAAATGGGAATTAGTTTACCACAGGACGTGGCAATCCCCCTCTTAGGCATATACCCAAAGGATCCACATCCATGCAACAAAGACATCTGTTCAACTATGTTCATAGCAGCACTATTTGTAATAGCAAGAACCTGGAAGCAACCTAGATGCCCTTCAATTGAAGAATGATTAATGAAGATGTGGCACATCTACACAATAGAACACTACTGTGCAGAAAAAAATAATGGTATCTTGAAATTCATAGGCAAGTGGATGGCACTTGAAGAAACCATCCTGAATGAGGTAACCCAGTCACAAAAAGAGGAACACAGTAAGTACTCACTCATATATGGATTTTAGACCTAGATCAAAGGATCACCAGCCTATAATTCACACCACCAGAGGAACTAGGATACAAGGTGTATTCTAAGAGATTCATATAAATTCCCTCAAAGAACTGGTAATGGACAAGTCCCCAGAGCTCAGGGGAAGTGGGGGGGGGGCAGCGAATGGAGAGAGAATTAGTAGAAAACGAGGAGCAGGAAAGGAAAACATGTGCGACCAGGAAGATTTAGCCTGGTTAGGAATAGAAGACAGGAAAGAGAGAAGGAGAGACAGAGAAAGAGAGAGAGAACATAAAATAGGGAGCCAATATTGGTTTAAAGATATAATTGAACACAAAGAAAGGTGTAGAGAACAACAAGACTGCTGCCAACTAACAATTTGAGCTTCCGTGGAAAGGCTATCATAAATGCCCTTCCCGGAGAGTGAGATCAACAACTAACTTATCCATGGAGCCTTCAACTAATGCCTGTTGAAAACAAAAGCAAACATAAACACCGAGTCGAAGTAGAACTCAGATGCAGAGGGAGAGGACAAGACCAGGTGGCAGAAACACATAGAGACAGCTTACCTGAACAAGGAGGAGCTAACGGGCCACCAGACTGATAGCTGAAAAGCCAGCATGGAACTGACTCAGGCCCCCCTGGATATGGGTCTCAGCCAGAAGGACTGAGCATTCTAAGGGACCTCAGACAGTGGAGCCAGGATGTATCCCTGGAGCACAAAAGGACTTTGCGAACACATCCCCCATGGAGGGATACCTGCCTTAATCTAGAGGGAGAGAAGCCCTAGTCCCTACTTCACATGACCTGTCAGACCTACATGGCCCCTACTGGATGACATTCCCCTACATATGGAATTGGGGTGGGGGGATGGGAGGGTGGTTAGAGTGCATGTGAGAGGGCAGAGAGGGTAAAGGGAGGGAAGGAGGGAGGAAGGAAGGGAGTGAGGGAGGTTGGGAGGGAGGGAGGGAGAGGGAACTGGGATCAACATGTAAAATAATAAATTAAATTTTAAAAAAATGCTTTGACTCCAAAATTTAAGTTGAAGGACAAGTTACTGGGGAAAAGGATTTCTATTTTTGTTTCCACAGAAAATGAAAAGATGTGGATTCCTTCCAGACTAATGTGGTTTGATCACGCCAGACTGCCTGAAACAGAGTACGAGGTGATCCTACATTCAAAACAGCTGGACAAAGCAGCCCTACAGACTACAGCCAGGATTTCTGAATCTTCTTCGAATCCCCCATGACAGCACCCCTTACCAGCAGGAAGTAGTTTGGAAAGAACGACGCCCAAATTCCCAAATATTGTCTATAAATGTTTGTTTTCATTTAAATGGACTTTGTTATATAAAATAAAATAAAAAATAAGAAAAAAAAAGAAAAAGCCATATGGAAACCTATTTATTTTTTCTTTTTTTTTATTGATACGTTTTATTTAAATTAGAAACAATCTTATTTTATAAACACTTATGAGTAAGGAAACCTACTTATTGATAAGCTTCATGTATATAATAATATATCATTTACATTAAAATATGAACTGTATACATATCATATATGTACATATATATATATTTATTTAATTGGAGTCGTCCTACACAAGGGATTGTGATTAAGCCAGCAGGCTTAGCTTGACAAAGTAACAAGTGCTAGGTGTGGGATACCTCCCCTCAAGGAGTTGTTCAGAGGGGCCCTAACTCCAAAACTATGCATGCTATTGCTATTGGTTGCCCCTGGAACTCGATGGTTAAGACCCCACATTCTTTGGTCACAGGACATGGAGAAATCAAGTTAGTGCTGACCAGAAACAACTTCTCCGTTGCCTAGTTTTCATATGCTGGAAGGTGTTATGCAGATTACTTGTGGCTGGCGTGAGGGTTGGGGAGTGGAGGTGGATGTGGGGGTGAGTCATTAAAATCTTACCCATCTGTGTACTGCAATAATACCTAGTGTAGCAAAATCTGCCCACCCATGAAGAACTAATGTTGATGGGAGCTTGCTAACTGCTTTCTCATTGGATTCAAGACCTGTTCCACATAAGGAAATGAGTGCTTGTTACTGTAAACATAGCTAAAAAAGCCACAATTGTGGAGCTCATAGGCCCCAGGTGAGAATCTACTACTATTATTATTCTGCTAAATGGACATAGTGTCAGACTGTCCCCTGACTTTATATTTCTCTACCTGTGCATTAACACAGCTCTCAGACCTCACCAAGTCTGTGGCAGGGCCATAACACCCACAAACTCAGAGCCCTCACAAAATCTGCACATTATCAAACCAATCAATAGTCTGGCATGAAGTGAGAAGGGGTTATGAGTCCCCAGTCCCAACTGAAGAGCTATGAGTAGTTGATGGCCTGTGGAAGTGAGAGGGCCAGTTTTCTTTAAGGGTGTGGCTGTTGGTAAGAGCCATGCTCCAGAGAGTGGCCCCACACCCAGGAGTGTATGGACAGCACAGACTGGAATTGATGGCACAAAGTTGGGAGGGTAAGGAGATGAGAACTGATCTGAAGTTAGAGAGGAGGATTGATATCAATAGGATAAAAATGCATTGTATCAAATTCTAAAAATTAATTTTTAAAACACAGAGTAAATATAATAAATGTTGCAGTATTTTTAATTTAAATATATATTTTATTTATTCATTGAAAATTTCAAACACAGGAAATCTTGGTCATATACACCCCCCTTTTTCCCCTCCAGCTCTCTGGGACCACCCCAACACATTCCATTCCTAAGTTCTTCTGTTACTTGTATTTCTTTAACTCACTGAGTCAAATTAGTGCTGCCCATATGCACATGAGTATGTAGTCATCCACTTGGGCATGGGCAATGATTAGTGGCCACATCCTCCCCCTCAAAATGACTCTTCCTCCCTCAGCAACTATCAATTGCCAATTGCTCCTCAAGTATAGTCTGAACTTCATGAGTCCTTCCATCCACGCTGGATTTTTTAACTGGCTTGAAATTGTACATGTTGCCACAACTGCTGTGAGTTCATGTATGCAACAGCCATGAAAACAGTATTTAACTACATTCCTCCCCATACTCCAACTCTTACATTCTTTCTGCATCCTCCTCTGCAATGTTGCAGTGTTCTCTGAGCCTTCTGGGAGGCTGACATGTGCCCCATCCATAGCTGAGACATCTCGGGCATTTATTGTCAGCACTTTGAACAACTGTTAGTTTCTTCATTAACCACTATTCAATGACCAAAATTGGGAACAACTTAAACCTATAGATATAAAAATAAATATTTAAGGCACTTGACAACTTGACTATTTAGCAAAACAACAACATTAGGTTCCCTTTAGGGCCTATTACTTCCCTAACAATGACTTTTGGTCATGTTCACAGCACTTGCTATGAATTGCCTTCTATGGAGTAAGCCTCAAATCCAGTCATGAAGGTAGGTGATTGATTATCCTCATTTAGTTTGGCCACTATTGCTCTACTGGCTATGTCCTGCCTGACAGGTCAGTAGTACTTCACTCAGGGTTCAGTATTAGGTAAGACCTTTGCAATCTTTTCTACCCTAGTGGTCTACATAGCACCTTCAAGCACTCTGAAAAGCCAGACAGCAAGGAGAGTTTTCTGGTCAGTTCAAGATTGATTTCTCTATGTCCTGCAACCAAAGTATGTTGTGTATTCAGCAATAGGGTCTAACCATTTAGCTTTGGCAGGCAACTAAGACCTTGTGTTGTTATAAGAGTATGTTGTATGGGGTTCCCATGAGACATCCCTGAACAATATAACTCATTGGGAAGTAACCTGCGGCTGCATTAAGATTTTAATTTAATAGCTCATTATCTTCTGGGAGAAGCATTGTTAGTCCATGTGGGATACTTCTTTTCAAACTCTTTTTTTGTTTAAAATTATATTTTTAATTAGCTTAAAGTTAGTCTGTTTTCATAAAATATCTTCATACATTCTTAGTATTGATTAAATACCCTTACACTTTTCTTCTCTCTCATCCTCCTGCCTACAATGCTTAAATCTTTATAAGTATATCATCACGCAATCTATTAAATGTTAAGACAACTGAAACTTTTCACCTACCAGGAACATCTTTAGGCTTGATAATATATATGTATTTAAGCATAGAATCTTGATTTGAGTCCAAGACCTCTTTGTTATAATTTACCGGCACAAATCTCTTCGAGTTCTAGATCTTCTTTGGTAAAACCAGTATGTTAGTGGTTCCTATCTCATAGACTTGTGGTAAGTATTAAATTATACAACCAGAGCTCATGTAATAATCATTGTCAAATATTAAAGGAAAATTATACTAGAGATTTTTAAATAAAATAGACTTCCAGGTAATGTCAAAAACATAGAGACAAAGATAAGGTGATTTACCATATCTTTGTATTATATTTTCATGTTAAATTCCATAAAGACCCATGGGTCTGTGACCAAAGCCAGAGGTAGGTATTAAATACCAAAGGGTGATGTTGAGTGTGTACACCATCTTCTTCCCTTTGGAGCACCATTTCTGTTTCCTTCAGAAATTCCCAGACAGTTGCTGAGTCTCAGAATGGTGCATTGTAGAGAAGCTGCCTATCTAGGAGTTGTCTGAAATTGTTTCTAAATCTGGAAGGACATGCAAGGCTTTGATATGATGAAGAACAGAAGAGAGAAAATTGGCTTCAACATGAAAAGATGTTTGGCCAATTATCCATTGTGATGGATGGATTTTACATGCATAGGAAAATCTCTCCTTGTTCCACTAATAGCAGAGAGTTAATCATTTTGATGTGTTGGAAAGAAAGGCTCCCCAGAGACATAAATTTTCCAGGTTTTCCTCACCTTTATCACCCTAAGTTTACAGTGATGGGTGATTTGTGGCAAAAGTTTAAAGAAAGTATAACCAGAGGTTCAATATCTGTTGATTCAGTGACAAGGCATACTCAATATTATGTGTTTATGGTGTTCCTTTCAGAACTACATTATTTCCCTAACATTCAGAACTACCCCCAGGTATTGGCTGCCAGTTCTGCCTTGAGCAGAGAAGCTACTGCTAGGTTTCCTAGGACTATTATTCGTTAGATGATTAATCTGATATTTCCTGTTTCCTACTTTTAAACCCCCTCTGATTTATTCCTTCAAACTTGGAGAGAGGAATGACAAATGTTTCTGTAGAATTCATCAAAAGTATCCAACCACCTTTGCTAACTGTGATTACCTCCTTTGTGGCTTCACTTCCAATTCTGATTTGAGCAGATAACTCTCAGGACACTTGAAAGGATATCTGAGGACCCGCTTTTCATTCTTCTCTCTCATTACACGTGGAGAAGGGACATATTCAGAATCTATTTACCTGGTTTTCAATAGAGACAGAGTCATCCATCTTTGCTAAGAAGACTAGATTAATTCCTTTGAAATATTCTCCAAAAACTGCCTCACTCTGTGACTAAGCATCTCCCTGTCTATAACTGGTGAGCCTGAGGTATGGTTCTTGGCTCCAAAAAAAATCCTTTTCCAAAGAAGAATCCTACTTTCTCCCTGCTCATATAAACCAATAAACTAACCACAAAAGTATGCTCAGAGAGTACCATGAAGTGTCCTGGAGATGCAAAGACCTTGAGGTCGCAGTCTAACTTGAACCTTTGACCCCTTTCCTTTCTAGGATTAATGTGAAGGTGAAGGCTGAGCAGCAGCATATTGAAAAGGAAAAGAAGCAGAACTTGTGTTTTCTTTATAGGGACCTGACTAGAGTTAGGAACATCCCAAAGCTTTACCGTACTAGCATTGGAAAGGATAGAAGATGGTGTACTGTATATGGACATCCCCTAGGGGATAACATGACCTAGAGAGCCAGCAGATAACAAAATATGCTCTTGTTTCTCTGTTCCCTGTTGGTCCACGTCATTTCTATGTGGGGGAATGAGTGCTCCTAAGAAGCTAGAAGAAAGGACAAAAGCTGTTAAACTGATGTTCAACTGAAGTAACTAGTCACCTCATTTCTTTGAGTTTTCCTGTGTTTTCTGTCCTCTATCTTTCTTCCCCATCTTTTTCCTCTGAGCTCCAGAATGAGAAAACCACATGGCTCAGTTGATTAAATGCTTTGCTACATCAGTATGAACCCAACTAAGTTCAATACCCAACACCCTTGTAAGAACCTGGCAGTGGTGTGTACTTGTAATAACAGGGCTGGAAAAGTCTGCAAGAGAAGATCTGTGGAACTTGCTGGTCATCCATCCTGGCCTAATTTGTACGCCCCAGGTCCCAGTCCAGGATGGTTCCCAAAGAATGACACCAAGTGTTGACCTCTGGCCTCGACATACATATGCATATACCTGCAGGCACATGAATACACATATATCCACATAAACACACACACAACAACAACAATAACAACAAAATACAAAATATATTACGACTGAGCATGGTGTCACAAGTTTTTAATCCCAGCAGGGAGATCTCTATGTGTTCAAGGCTAACCTGGCCTACATAAGGAGTTCCAGGTCAGTGAGAAATTGTCCAAAATAAAATTCCAATATCCAAAAGGAACATTATATGGATTACGCAGGTAGGATTTATATATTTAGGAATATATGTAACAACAATTAAAGAAAAAGAAGTACATGGGAGGGTTTAGAAAGTGGATAGAATGTAATTAAATTATAAGCTCAATACTTTAAAATATAATAAAATGTAATTAATGCATTTTAATTTAAAAAATGAAGTGTTTTTAAAAAACATTAGCCTTGTCTACCAAATAAACAAAATGAACTTGGTAAATGTGAAGGTTCTTTATTGTAGCAGAATTAAAAATAATAAACAATTTAATACAACCTACAAAATTAGCAAAGGTACACTGGGCTATTTAAAACAATAGTCTGCTATTGACAGTAATAATATTTTCCTAATTTCTATTTGACAGATAAAAATTATATCTCTTAAAGTGAGTAAAGGGTAGTTTCTTGATATATGTATACATTATAGAAAAATTCAGTCAAGCTAATTAGAGTACCCATCACTTCCAGAACTGATCAGTTTTTATATTGACAATGTTAAAACTTTATTTTTTAAGCAATTTTGAAATACACCATACATTCTTATTAACTATGGTCATCATGCAGTGCACTTCATCACTAAATTTTTTTTTCTAATCCTATAGAAAATCATACTCTTTGAACAGCATTTTTCTTCTCCCCTTCACATTCCACAGCCTCTGGTAATATTGTCTTTCTACAAGATTAAACTTTCTGATAATATTGTCTTTCTACAAGATTAAACTTTTCATATTTGAATAAGAAATGCAGTATTTGTCTTTCTGTACCTGGCCTATTTCACTTAGCATAATTTTCTCCATTTCCATCCATGTTTTCTCAAATCACAAAATTTCATTCTTTTTCGTGCTATATACTATTCCATTGTGTGTATACATGTTTATATATAGCTTGTTCTTTACCCCACATAATCCATCATTAGATGCTTAAGGTGAGTCCATATCTTAGCAACTATAGAAAATGATTCAATAAACTTGAGAGTAGACATAATGTCTTTAACTTACTCATTTCTTTTGGATATACACAGAAGCAAATGGAATAACTGCAGCCTGCTGGGCTTCTGTTTTTAGTTTTGTGAGGAGTTCCATAGTGCTTACATAGTACATGACACAATTCACATCCCCAGAGTCAGTGTTCAAGGGTTCATTTTCATCAGCATCCTCATCCACACTTGTCATTGTGTCTTTTTTTATAGTAGCTAATCTGACACACATGAGATTTGCATTTCATTATAGTTTTAATTTCCATGGTGATGAGAAATGTTGGGTTTTTTTTTTTTTCATGTATCTGTTGGTCATTTCTATCAGTTCCTTTCTGTTGAAGCTGATGTTTCTTTTTCTTTTTTTTTTTTGTGTTTACATGTGTGCGTGCACATGTGCCAAGGTGTATGTGAGGAGGTCATAGGACAACTTGTGGGAATTGGTCCTCTTCCTCCACCATGTAGGACATTTGAGGGAATCAAACTCAGATTTGGCCACAAGTGCCTTTACCCAGTGTGCTGTATTGCTGGCCCTGTATTTTTTTTGATGGATGTCCATTCGGACCTTGTATGAGTTTTTAATTGAATCATTTATTTTCCTGCTTGTAAGTTGTCACCTGTTATTAGATGTGTGATGTAAAACTATTTTCTTCCAGTCAGTGGTTTTTGCCTTCACCTTGTTTATTGTTTCCATACTGTACATAAGACATATAGTTTATTGCAACTATATTTATCTATATAATAATATTTTCACATATATTGTGGGCAAACAGGATACTAGGGATATTTGTTCAGATCATGGACCAAAATATGACACTGTCTTCTATTTCATAAACAACTCCTTGTAAAATAAGCATTTCTCTTTATAACATTGACAAGGTATCTTACATTTTAAAACACCAAGAAAAGATACTGTATTTTTTCTATCATTCACATTTAATGAAAATATATGTAATAATTAATGTATTGAAATATTTTATATTTTGTATTTTCTTCACTATATTTTTCTTTTCTTTAAATCTCCACTCCCAATTCCAAGGGAGATGATAATCAGGTTCATTGTACCTTTTTTTCACTCACAGGGAAGTTGGTGTTATAGGGCTGAAAATAGTTGTTGTCTGTCCACAACCACCCTTCCTGGCTTTTGTTCACTGAAACCCTTAGTTCCTAGGGAAGATTATGCTTCAAAGGGATGGGGCAGAGGTGAATGAGAGACCAAAGGAAAGCAGAAGGCCTGGGAGGATTTCCCAAACCTGGGCAAAGCCAAAGCAGTCTGCAGAGACTTTGGAATTTACAAGTAGTGCCCAAGATTCTTATCAGGGACTCAGAAAGGAACATCTCAATGATACAGTTAAAAGGACATGTTCTAAATAACAAACAATCTTGGGAATGATCTTGGCTCAGAAACAGCACAGTTCGTGGCCATGTGGAATGGCTAAAGAACAGAGCTACAGAAACGGAATTATACTGTTTTCCGGGAGCTTTTCGATTCTGGTGAGATGAGAGAGCATGGAATAAAGCACAGTGGATCGTGATTCACAGGGATTGAACTATCCACTGGCCAAGTGGGGTAGAAGCTTGAAGTCGAATTTAATTTCATACATTGAACATCACAGAGCGGCATACCTCCTATGCTTCCAAGTTTATAAAAGTTCATATCAACTTCACATGTTTCTGTGAAAAGAAATTTTCTAAGAAGATACACACCCTATATCTGGGTAATGGAATTATGAATGCTTGTAATTTTTTTCCTATTTTCCTTCTATTGATTTCTCAGCTGCCCAGTAATGGGTAATTAAATATTTTTGAAGTTCTATAAAACATATTCAGCAAAACATGCTCTACTTGCCTTTACTATTTATGTTCATATAAATATGCCACACAGTTTTCTGTGGCGTAGAGCAGGAAGTGAAGCGAAATAGTTCAGATACCTCAACATGACACAGCCTGAAGTTTTACACAGAGCTCCACAACTTACAGTTGTTCTCAGATTTTGTTTCCCAGAAACAAACCTGAGATAAGGATTCATGTGTGAGTGATTTACTGAGGAAACGCTCCCAGGGGAAACTAGAAATGGAGTGGGAATAGCAGGGCAGGAAAGGGAAGAAGCTAAGCAAGCAATAAAACTTTGGAGACTATGGAATCCCCACAACATTCTGAAGGGAACTCTGAAATATAAATTATGCCTCAGAGTTTGGCCAAGGGAGTTGAGCTCTTATAGTCTGAAATCAGTTAGTCACTGCCTATAGGAGCCACTTTGAGGACATAAATTCCCAGGATGTATGGCTTCCAACACGGGCAAGTGAAGCAACTCAAGTAACACAAGGACACAAGGCTAACATGTGCCAGCCCTTGGAAGCAAACTGCAGACAGGCGTGATGGAGGCAGGGAACTCAGGAGTACAAGCCTAGCCTCAGCTACAGGATTGACTATGTGAAATCCTGTCTTAAAACAACAACAGTAAGCAAAGTACAAGGACTTAGCAAAAATGAATGCACATAAGTAGCATGGCTAATGGGCTTGAGTGACCTAGGATGTAGCTATAATAATGTGGCTACACTGCCTGCAGTCATTGCCCTGTCTTTCATTCTTATTACCTAAATTCTTTTTTCACCTTCTCTACCAATAAATAGTTGAAGAAATATCATTTTAGCAATGAAGTCTATTTTCTCTTTCCTTTTAAATTTACAATTATTTTCAAAACCTTCCAATCTCTTTTAACATATTCTATTTAAACTTCATAGTTCTTAAAACCATGTAACATATCCTCTGGGTGTATATTCATTATTTACTATTTATCAACTGTCTCCCTTGACTACATATAATTTATGACCTTCCAATCCTTTTTAACACATCCCAATTAAACTTTGTAGTTCTTAATACCATGTAACATGTTCTATTGTGCACATATTTACTATATTTATAATTTACTTACTGTCTCCCTTGACTCCATGTAAACTTGATGAGGGTATGTTATGTCTATTTCTGCTTCTTATGTAATTCAGCACCTACAACAGTACCTAGAACACACCAAGTACTTCATATGTTTGATGGATGAATTACTTGATGACTCCAGGCATTTTTTTTCAAAGAAATAACATTGTAAAAAATCAAAGTATGCAATGAATTCCTGCAAGTCTATCACTAAATGGGGTTGTTTATTACTAACTTCCTATTTTCAATGACAAAATAATTATTTTATGTAGAATAAGCAACACGATTTTTTAAAGATTTATTTTATGTACAGTGTTCTGCCTTCATGAATATCTGCACACCAAAAGAGGGCATCAAATCTCCTTATAGATGGTTGTGAGCCACCTTGTGGTTCCTGGTAATTGAACTCAGGACCTCTGTAAGAGCAGCCAGTGCTCTTAACCTCTGAACCATCTCTCCAATTCCCAGGTAACAAGTTTTTAAATTACATAAAATGCTGGACTTGGTGTCTCTTTTCTTTTCTTTTTTTTTTTTTAATAGGAAGTACTAATTGTATATAATAATGTGTTTGATTACAACATTTGAGTAAGTGTTGCTTTCTATTGCTGTGATAAAACACCACAACCAAAAGCAACTTGAAAAGAAAGTTTATTTCAGCTGACACTGAAATAGCATCACTGAGTAAAGTCACAGCAGAAACCTAAGACAGGAGCTGATACATTGGCCATAGAGAAATGCTGCCTGCTAGTTTAGTTCACATGGCTTTCTCGGTCTGCTTTCTTGTGGTATCCAAGACTGCCAGCCTAGGATTTGTACCATCCATGGTGATCTGAGCCTTCCCACACCAATTGTTAACCAAGAAATGCTTCCATAGACTTGGTGACAGAGCAATCAGACAATGGCAGTTCCTCAAATGTCATTCCCTTTTCCCAGCTATGTCTGTATTTGTGTCAAGTTGGCAAAAAAAAAATCAGTACACAAGTATATAATGTATTTTGATCATATTCACTCCCTATTACCCTTTTTGACCTTCATTCCAAATCTTGATGATCCCTTTCCTCTTATTAACTAGTCCCCCTTTTACTTTATGCCTTTTTTGGTTTTGGTGAACCACACCAAACTTTAATAATGGTTACTTACAGGAACATGAGTAAGCATGGGAAATTTACTAGTGGCTACATCACTGAAGATAATGTGTCCCCATCCAGCAACTATTAACTGCCTAAGGGAGGGGTGAGATCTTATCAGCCTCTCTCCAGTAGCAGCCATCATCTACAGAAGATCAAAAAGGGGTAAGGTCTTCTGAACCCATCTTCTCTCCATAGGAGATGTTGACTGGCTCAGTACTGGGCAGGTAATCACAGCTGTTGAGATTTCAAGAGTGGACAGCCATGTTCTTCTCAGAAGTTAATGTTACCCAATAATCTACCCATTCTTCTGGCTCTTACATTCTTTCTACATGCTCTTCCATTATGATACTGGAGCCTTGGAGGAGGAGATAATGGGTGTCTAATGTATGGCTGAGAATTTAACAGTCTCTTATTCTCAATAATTTGAATAGTTATGAGTCTTTTCAGTAACTGCTACCAACTCAAAAAGAAACATCTCTGTGCAAACCTGACAGCAGCACTAAGCTCTGGCCATTTATAGGGAAAATGTCGAGAAGTCCATTTTCTCAAGCATATCTTGTCCATTTACCTGAGTCACAATAGGTGGTATCATCATAGAACCTAGAACTTCCCCAATCTAACACTTTTGACGAGGTTTGCAATATCAGATTATGAAGTCCCTCTTGTGGATAAGGCCTCAAATACAACCAGAAACTGGTTGCCTACTCCCATACATGCCATTATTCAAGCAAGCACATCTTTGAAATAAGCCTTTGATATACAGTCCTTGCTGGTTTTGAACTTACTATCCTGAATCAGATCCTTGAGTGTGGTGATATTTCATTTATGATCTAACAAATAAAGCTTGCCTGAATATCACAGTACAAAGATCGTTACATTAGTCAGCCATAGAAGCCAGGCAGTGGTGTCTCTCACCATTAATTCCAGCAGCCACTCTAGTTAGCCACAGAAGCTGGGCAGTGGTGGTGTACACCTTTAATCCCAGTGCTAGATATGGTGGAGACGGGAGTGCAGTGTATTCTTTCTGCAGTCACGCTGAGGATAGGATTGCCCCTTTTTAGTCTGAGCCTTAGTAGAGATAACAACTCTCTTATTTTTATGGTTGTGAGCCTAGCCTTCAACGGCTGTGCTATCCCTCCAGCCCAGGTAAGAACTCCCTAGTGGTTGGATGCTTTATTTTTCTGATGTTGTAGCTTTCCCCACTAATATCTGTCTCAGGGTTTTTATTATTTTGCTATACTTGAGTGATGAGTTTACAGGACTCTATCACCAACCACACTCAGCTTATACTTTTTTTGTTTACTTATACTCTTCATTAGGAATTATACTAAAATCATTTGCTTTTATTATTAATTTGACTATTTTTTCATAATATTTATGTCAAGTTTTGATTATACAGGTTGTAGTTAAGTATAAATTCAATAGTTAGTTCTAGTATACAGTTGTAATCCTGTTGAATTTGTTATCCTTTGAAAGTATTTATTTTATGTGTCAATGTACGCATACCTGAGTGTATTTCTGTGTAGCGAGCGTTTGCATGCAGAAACCTAAGGAGGTCAGAAGAGGGCATGGGATCCCTATTGCATGGGAAATAAGATTCCCTGGGACCCAGTACAGGTTGAGTGATGTTTAGTCGGGGAAAAATCACTTACACCTGAAACAGATACCACCTGGATGCTCTCCACAACCACACCAAGAAGAGAGCAAGCTGGGGTCTGGGACTGCAGACCCAGCTTCCCCCAACCGGTCAGCACCTGTGCCCATGACCCAATAGGTGTGGTCAATGCAACAGGTACAGGTGGGGTGGATATCTCACTACAGATCCCCCTAGAACTGAAATTGTAGACGGTTGTGTACTATGTGGAGTGTGGGGAAAGAACTCTGATGCTCTTCGAGAACAGCAAATGCTCTTAACCACTGAGCCATCTCTCCAGCCCCTGAATTTGCCATCCTTTTGAATGGTCTTCTTTTTCCCTAGGAATATATTTCCCCTTAAAGTCTTCTTTGCTGATAATAATAGCAGAAGGTTTGGGAGCTCTGACATGTTATATATTTAGTTTGAGAATACCACTAGACTCTTCTATATCCTAGTAACACCCACCCCCATCTGTTCAGTGCCAAAGATACTTGTCAAGAAAGGGGAAATTGCTCTAATGCTTTTGGCATTGCACCTTTATTAAAGCATGTCTCTGTTGGACTCATTATAAGCAGACAGCGTCTGCACTTTGTCTTCTGTTCCTCACGCCTCATTAGCCTGCAAACATTTTAGCTCAGACTCAATAGTTTAGTAAATACCCGCAGGGTAAAGAGAGATTCTGCGCTCTTCTTATTGATTAGATTTTCACTTTGACTTGAATTTTGAACTTGCCAATTTCATAGGCTTTTGTCAACCCTCTGGTAATCTTAAGAGTTGTTTTTTTTTTTTTTTCAATATTCTATCCAGCACTTTTTCATTGTTTTTAGTATGAGGCATGGTCTGAATAACCAGGAACGGAACTCTACCATTTATCTTCCTTTGACATGATCTTGAGTTTATGTAATACCCCTCAAAAGAGCACATGAAAATTACAGAGAAGTACAGGGATGACGCTGTAGAAAAAAATACCAGGAGCTTTTCTGAGCAGCAATGTTTCTTGTCAACTATAATGCCTACTCAAGAGAGATAGTAAAATATGATATAGGAATACATACAAATGTCTCTTGAGAATTCCATACTTGATTTTGAAGGCTTTGGTGTAAAATGTCTTAGCATATAGAAAAATGAATTAGTAGGGAAATGTAGAAAGGTAGCCCACTTAAATGTTTAGAGACAAGAGCTAACAATAAGTGAGTACTTTTAGTAGACCCAAAACGGAAGTGAAAGAGCAGACTACTGTGTAAAGGAGATATTTCCCAAGATATGAAAAGATAGGCATGAAGAAGGGGAATAATGATGCATATGAAAAAGTGGTTATGAATCTGGACCATAGGAATAAGGTAGGTATAGTGATGTGATGACTATTTTATGCCTCAGAATTCATGTATTATAACTTTAATCCCCAATGCCACCATGTGAATGGGTAATTAGGTCATGAGAACTCCACTCTCATATATGGATTAATGTTGTTTATAAAAGGCTTCATGTTGTATAGCCAATCTCTTCCCTGATTTTTCTTATCATGTGATGAATTATTATGTTATGAATCACCTGATACAATCTGTCACTCTTGGACTTGCTAGTCTCCAGGTCCATGATTCAAATATTCTTATTATAAGTTATTATGTCTGTAGTGTCTTTTACAGCAGCACAAAATTCACTGAGGCAAGAAGAACCAGGAAAAAGTGAAAGATTTCAGCAAGTTCAATGGATTGGAGTTCCTGGTGGACAAGGAAAAGCACAGGGATAAGAATATAGAAAGAAATAACCAAGAAAAATAACCCTTGAAATCAATATTTTGGACTTGGCAGCATTATTGTTGATGATAAGGTCTAAAGTATGATAAATTGGAGTAGTTAGCTAATGTGAGACATGGATAAGGCCATGGAAATTAGAACTTTGATGGATTGTTTATATGATGTTGAAGTCACCAAGAATGATGACAAGATTAATAGGGAAGAGAAAAAGCACACAGTGAACCAGATGCCGAAGTCTTCAGTGAATGAGAAGTAAAATCCAGCAGGATGCAGATGGCTGCAACAATGAAGGTAGCCTAAGAGTTTAAGACAGGATGAAGCTGGCCTATGAGAGATGAGAAGAGGCATGATCTGGGAATTGTGAGGGACAGCCACAAAAGTAAAACAAAACAAAACAAACAAAAAAGGACCACTTTTCTTACAGGCCCTGTGATACCATTTGAGTGGAAGAAAAACTATGAGAAAATGCTATAAATCATTCCTTGTGTAACTTATTCAGTTAGCTCTGTACTAAACAGCTATTGATGATCAAGTTTGCCAGGCCATGAGGGTGCTGATGAAATGAAGACACTGTGATAATTCGCTAGCTATCAGGTTTAAAAGAAGCTGCAATTGATTACCCTTTTGTGAACAAATAATTTGGTGTAGCTCACATGCTATCATGCCCAGTTGGTTTGTGGCTGAGTCTAACATGTTGCTGCCTATGTGTAAAAATTCAATTTGGCAATTGTCCAGTCATGAAGAAAAACAAATAAATTTTCATTAAACATAGTTAAATGTAATTTTTAAAATTTAATTACGCAGCTACAGTAATCAAAATTATGTAGTATTGGTATAACTATGGGCTTATAGATCAATGAAACAGAAAAAAAGAATCTAGAAACACACACAAACTAACACGGCTAATTGATTTTCTAGAAAATAATTAAAGTAATTCTGTGGGGGCAAGACACTTCAAAAGTGGTGTTAGAAAATTGAACATCCATAAGCCAATTTAGAAAGAACCAAAACTTTCATTTGGCACCACATGAAAACAATCAACTCATAATGTATCACAGATATAAATATAAAACATAAAATCTATAACGCTTAGATGAAAAAAGCAAAGCAAGTCTTGACTCTGGGTTAGAAAACCATATGGCAGCAGAAGCATAATTTACTTAAAAATTGATATAATTTTATGTTATCAAGATTTAAAAACAATGCCCCATGATTTAAACAGCTGTGTTAAAAGGATGAAAATAAAAGTCACAGACTAGTAGAAAATATTGAAAAACATGTATCTCATTAACTGCATATTAAAAATACACAAAGAATTCTTAACATTTTGTAATAAGAAAACAACCTAGTGCTAAAATGAGAGAAAAATAAAACCACAATAAAATTATACTTATGCCCTGGACTATTATAATTAAAATGTTATCAGTACCAGATGTTAGAGATGATATTGAGCAACTTGAACACTCATGCATTGCTAGTGGGAATGTAAAATGATACAGCCACTCTGGAAAACAGTTTGACAGGTGATGAAAATTTTAAACAGAATTCCATTTTAAAGGATCCCAGAATCACTCACATGGCTAACAGAATTCCACAAACAAGATGGAATAAAGGTCTCATGACACATAGAATTCCACAAACAACCTAGGAATGGTTTAAAAGAAGATGGGGAAAAAAGTGCAATGTGAAAAGAGGAAGCATACCAAGAACCCTAAACGTTCTAAGAAATGAAATGATTCAGAGGCTGAGGCAGAATGACCACTTGAGAGCAGTAGCTTAAGGTTGCCCTGTTAGTGACCTATTGAGACAACTCTCAAAAACAGAATACAAGCTATCAAATAGACAAGCAACCTCAGCTGCCCCACCCCAAGCACAGACACATCCTGTTACTAAAACCATGGAAGAAGCTGGGGAAGTAAATCTGTTAATGGAATGCTTGCCCAGCTTGCACAATACCTTGGATCCAATCCTAGGCACAGTGTGTATTCTGGAATCTCAGCACAAGAGGTGGAGACAAAGGAATCATGATCCAAGGTTATCCTCAGCTACAAAATGACAGGTTCAGTGTTAGCTACTGAGACCTTATCTCAAAACAAAACAAACAGAGAGAGAGAGAGAGAGAGAGAGAGAGAGAGAGAGAGAGAGAGAGAGAGAGAGAGAGAGAGAAACTATGCTGCCTTTAAAATGGTAGAAATAATTTTCTTTTCCATACATTGTGATACTATTTGGCCTCCCATTTTTCTCCTCCATTTGCAAAATCTGGCTTCCACCAGCCAGCTGACCCATTTCCAGTGGCCTGAAATGTGACATTTTATATCCAGAGCCTGCAGCCTAACTCCCCACCCATATGATCAAGTTGTCACAGAAAAGTTCCATTCTAATAATTTTCCAGCTCCTATAAGCCAGTTTTGCCCAACATTGTCCCTTACCTTCCTAAAAGTGTCCCCACTCTCAGTGCCAAGTCAGATTTCTTCTCTTCCTCATCCCTACAAACAACCTACTATTATCTGAAACTTCATTGTCCACCCCTCCAAAATCTACATGCTTGAACTTCTGTCTGCAATGTGATTGTATTAGGAGGCAACAACTTTAGGGAACAGCTGGGTCATGAAGATTCCATGCTCATGAATAGAATCAGTCCCCCTTTGGAGTGGATCTGCCATACCCTTCTGCCGTGAGAGTGCCAAGCTTACCACTTATGAGGATGAGCCCTCATCAGGCATTGAATCTGCCAGCACCTTGGTCTAGAACCTGTAGTCTTCATAAGAGCAAGTGCTTTATTTCTGCATTTTCCCAACTATTCAGTCTAAAGAACCCCGTTGCAACAGCCTAAATGGGCAGAGACACTGTTCTCCATTGAATGTCAAAATGTTTCTTGGGGCCAGAAAGACGGCTCAGCAGATGAAGGTGCTTGCTATTGCTGAGCCTGACAATCAGAGTTGGATCCACGCGGCATAAGGAAGGAATCTACTCCTGAAAATTGTTCTCCAATGTCCTCTCTCTCTCTCTCTCTCTCTCAATAAATAAATAAATATATGTAATAAAACCTTTATAAAATGTTCCCCCAACAGACCACTCTTTTTGTATACTGTTTTTGCCTCCTTTGCTCAAGACATCTCCCTTCTGTAATCTAAGCAGGCTTTTTTGCTGCCAAATGCTGATGGGGACAGTCAATATACTTGGCAGCCAAGGAGATCTTCCTAAAATCTGAGTTATTTCACCTCTAACTTAAAAACTTCTCAATAGTTGTCTCCCTACTACACTGTGGATACAGTCCAAATATCCTAGCCACAGAAAACAAGGCCTTATATGTCCCTGACTGTGCCCACTTCATCTTCATTGCTTCAGCCACACTGAATTGTTTTAAATTCCCTCTGTAGACCAGGCTGTCCTCGAACTCACAGAGATCCACCTGCTTCTCACCTCTGGTGCTGGGATTAAAGTCATGTGCCATCACTGCCCAGCTTAAATTGCCTTTTCTAAAGCACACTAATTCCTGTAATTCTTGTTTCTAAACCAGGATAATTCTATGTCCCTATCTTACGTGGAACAAAGATCTTCCAAGTGAGGTATACTAGCCTCAACAGAATATAATTGCTTCCCCTTTGCCTTGCTTTTACAAGTGATCAACTATGTTATTTTAAAATGTATGTAACACATTGTTACATTTTCATTATATACAGAGATATAAATATTTGTACACTAGTATGTGTGCTGTGCTTTGACAATATTTAACCACTAAAAACCCATTTTAGAAACCACTGACCTGGATTAGCCAACAAACTTGCATTTTCCAAAATATTGCAGTGTACGGTACACCCAGACACAGATGTTGAATCTTCTCTAGGAAAAGGATTATGTACATTCTCCAAGTGTTCTAGTCTAACTTTCAAAAATCCCAGAGTAGGCATAATCCAAAATATGCTGTGTGAAAGTTTGTGTGGTGGAACTGCACGCGTAATTAACTTAGTAGTCATAATTAGCATCAAAACCCTACATTACTAATTACATTCATAATTAACTGCTCCATTAATATTTGTACTACAGCTTAGTATTAAAATAGCATTAATTTTTCACTGCTTCTATGCAAGAAGTAATTATTTTACTTACAGGATAAGACCCTCAATACATAAAAATATGTAATAATGAGTTAATTTTGAAAATTAAACTAATAGACACTAGGTATACTCAAACTAATAATTATGAGGCATCTTTGCACAGAAGGCCTTATCTGATCAAACTGAAGTTTTTGTCATGTGGATGGGTTTTTAGTTATTTGCCCTACAAATTAATATAGTGAATACTAGACAAGACTATTTATTTAAATTTCAAGAGCTTCATGTTGTATATTCAGGAGAGAGGCACAAGGCTACTCTAAAACTATAGGCCACTTCTGGATGCTGTTTCTGGCAACACAAATTAAAGGGTCTTTTTCACAAGATTGGACTGATCTACTAATTATCTGACAGGGTAATTTTGTATATCTCAGCAGCTTAGTTTGGACTCTAGAAATCTTTCTTGATAAGATTTTGGTTCTATGGCTGTCCAAGAAAACATTTCTAGACTCACTATAAAAAATAGGTGAAAATTATTTCTATGGGTGCTCAGATCCTTTGGAAGACCTTGATCTAGATAAAACAGAGACATGCCTAAACCATCTGATATTAAATGTGCATCCTGCTCTTGAAGATAGTGTTTGTTTTTCAGGAAAAAAAACAACTCACAGTGCTCTAAGAAATGCACTTCTGAAATAATGTGTTTTTTTACAACCAATTTTTTATTAAATTACATATCGATCCCAGTTCCCTCTCCCTCCCTCCTATGCCCCTCTGACCACCCTCCCATACCAACCCCCAGTACTCCACAGGGAGGAGTCATTCCAGGAGGGGTCAACAAAACCTGTCAAGTCATTTGGAGTAGGGACTAGGACTTCTCTCCTGTCTCTAGATTAAGGGAGTATCCCTCCATGGGGAATGTGCTCCCAAAGTCCTTTCGTGCACCAGGGATACATCCTGGTTCCACTGTCAGAGGTCTCTTAGTCTGCCCAGGCCTTCTAACTGAGACCCATGTCCAGGGGGCCTGAGTCGGTCCAATGCTGATTTCCCAGCTATCAGTCTAGGGGCCCATTGGCTCCTCCTTGTTCAGGTCAGCTGTCTCTGTGGATTTCTGTAGCCTGGTCTTGTCCTCCCTCTCTGCATCTGGATTCCAGTTCAGCTCAATGTTTAGCTGTGGGTGTCTGCTTCTGTTTCCATCAGCTACTAGATGAGGGCTCTATGATGGTGGATGAGTTAGTCATCAATCTCATTATCAGAAAAGGGCATTTATGGTAGCCTTTCCACTGTTGCTCAAATTGTTAGTTGGGGTCAGTCTTGTAGGTCTCTGAACGTTTCTCTAGAGTCAGATTTCTCTCCAAATCTATAATGGCTCCCTCTTTTATGGTATCTCCCTCTCCCTCTCTCTCTCTTTTTTTCTCTCATCTATTCCTCCCAACTCAATCTTCCTAGTCCCATGTGCTTTCCTCTCCTCCCATTCTCTTTCTTCTAGCTCCCTCTCCACTCACTGGCCTCACACTCCCAGTATGCTCAGGAGATCTTGTTCCTTTCCCCTTCTGTGTTTGTAGGTGTGTGGGTTAATATCAGGATTTTCAATTAGATTCCATTGGTCTACCTGTCTATTTTTGTGCCAATACCAAGCTGTTTTCGGGATGATAGCTCTATAGTAGAGTTTGAAGTCAGGGATGGTGGTGCCTCCTGAAGTTCCTTTATTGTGCAGGGTTGTTTTGGCTGTGCTGGGTCTTTTGTTTTTTCCATATAAAGTTGAGTATTATCCTTTCAAGTTGAGTGAAGAATTGTGCTGGGATTTTAATGGGGATTGCACTGAATCTGTAGATTGCTTTTGGCAAGATTGTTATTAATACTATGTTTATCCTACCTATGCAAGAGCATGGAAGATCTATTCATTTTCTGGTATCTTCTTTAATTTCTTTCTTTAAAGACACAAAGTTCTTGCTATATAGGTATTTCGCTTGCTTGGTAAGCTTTACCCCAAGATACTTTGTGTTTTTTGTGCCTCTTGTGAAGGGTGATGTTTCTCTGATTTCTTTCTCAGCCCCTTTGTTGACTGTATATGGTAGGGTTACTGATTTTTTTTGAGTTTATCTTGTATCCTGCTAGTTTGCTGAAGGTGTTTATCAGCTGTAAGAGTTGCCTGGTAGAGTTTATTGGGTTGCTTATGTAAACTATCATATCATCTGCAAATAGAGACAGTTTGACTTCTTCCTTTTCAATTTTGATCCCCTTGATCTCCTTTTGTTGTCTTATTGCTTTAGCTAGAACTTCAATTACAATATTGAAGAGATATGGAGAGAGAGGACAGCCTTATCTTGTTCCTGATTTTAGAAGAACCACCTTAAGCTTCTCTCAATTCAGTTTGATGTTGGCTGTTGGATTACTGTATATTGCTTTTATCATGTTTAGGTATGCTCCTATTATTCCTGATCACTCCAAGACCTTTATTATGAAAGGGTGTTGAATTTTGTTGAAGGCGTTTTCAGCATCTTGACAGATAATCATGTGGTTTTTCTTTTTCAGTTTGTTTATATGGTGGATCACATTGATAGATTTTCATGTGTTTAAACATCCCTGCAAGCCAGGGATGAAGCCTACTTGGTCATGGTGGATGATTTCTCTGATGTGTTCTTGGATTTGATTTTCCAGTGTTTTATTGAGTATTTTTGTATCAGTGTTCATGAGGGATGTTGGTCTGTAGTTCTCTTTCTTAGCTGTGTCTTTGTGTGGCTTGGGCAACAAGATACTTGTGACCTCATAGAAATAGTTTGGCAATGAACCTTCTGTGAAAGCATGTGTTTTGATGAGCAAAGTAGAATTAAAGTCTAGAATATCAAAGTTACGTTTGCTGTAATAATTTAAATAATAAAGATTTATTTAACCAGGCAGTGGTGTCACATGTCTCAGCACTCCAGAGGCAGAGATAGATGGAGTTCTGAGTTCAAAAACAGCCTGGTCCACAGAGCAAGTTCCAGGACAGCCAGGGCTACACAGAGAAATCCTGACTCAAAAAACAAAACAAAACAAAAAGGATTTATTCAACCTATAAATACATAGCAATAAAATGTGAACCTCAGTGAACAAATTCGAGGTTTGATTACATGGAACATGTGTTCAGGAATAATAGTTTTTTAATATTACAAACAGTGGCATCAGAGCACAAAGCATCCTACACATTCTCATGAATTTCAGCCACCTTTATCATCCACCAATGGAATAAACAAACAAAAAGGTCCCAGCTGTTTACTGTGTTCCTAAGTTTCTTAACTACAAGTGACATGTTCCTGAATTTAATGTTACTGTTACCAGCCACTCTGCACATTGCTAATCAGATTTCCAAATTGATCAGCCACACTGTATCTTATTTGAGTAGTAAAAGTATGGCTGTGTGAGAAGTTCTGCTACTGGAGAAAAATAGGCCATTATCTAGGACTTGGTAATCATTGTTTTGTAGATATATTTTATAAACTCTCATACTGTATCCTATATTATGATATACTATTTAAATCTCTCAAAACACTATTAAGTATTAGTTTTAATTAAAAATGAAACTGTTGTGGGGAGTAAATTGGATTACAGTACGATTTCTCAACATTTAATTATTTTAACTGGGTCTATGATTTAAAATGAATTACCCATCATTGTCTATAAAGTCTTAGCTAACTTTTTATTAACTTAGCTAACTTCTGACCTCATCTGTGAAGTTGAGTAAAATAACATGTATTTCAAGAAACAGGAATTTCCTCCATAGTCAAAAAAAAAATCCCTCGTTTGAAGAAATGGTTGATTCAGAAACAGAAATGGATCTACTGAACAAGGAGATACCTATGCCCTACTTCAGCAGTGTCTCAGTGACATAGCAAGCATCAGACAGGGCAGCTGTGAGATATGTCAAGGAGAGTGGCTCCTAAACAGAGCAATTGTAACCTTAACACAGATCTCTCTTCCCCTAGACAACAACAAAATCAGAACAAACTTTGACATGAGTTTTCTGTGTGGAACAATGCTTTCCTGGTGTTCCGGCTTGTAAAATTTAACAATACTTCACGAGCAAGGCAACCACAGGAAGAAAGGAAGCTGTTTTTTTTTTTTTTTTTTTTTTTTCTTTAACATTAACAGTATGAAGACTCAAAGTTTAAATCCCTCTAATGAACCATCTTTACACCTCCCCCAAGAATTCAGGGCTACTACATGGATTATAGATGTATAGACAGTTCATTAATGTAGCAAGGACCCTTTCTCTTAATGCCTTTCCATCAGCCTGACTTACCCTGAACTGTATACAGATAAAAGACATATTGTGCAGTTTTAACCTCTACAAAACCTGTTCTCGGTGCGTCAGAACTGCGTGTCTTATGCTGAAATTTCCCTCAGCCTCTGTATTAGTCAAAAGACAGTGTCGCCGGATGACAAATTGCATGGACAGTCCCCCATCCAAAATTCATACAGTGATGAGGGTGATTTGGATCTCCATTAGAGAGGAAAAGCTAGCCTCTGAAGGCAACTGTTTCTGAGGCAACTAGAAGATTAGTCAAGCTCAAGCAGTTTTCCTTTTTCCTTTATTTGTGGATAAGCTGCCCATACCCTGACAGGCTGCACACATGAAAAGACTGCAAAGATAGCAATGCTGAAATTGAATCTTTTGGTAGTGGGTGGAGGTACGTGGATGGGAAGCTCATTTTTATTGCAATAGTGAAGACTGACTAAATACAGTGGGTGTAATGGATGCTACTGATGCACCTTCCAGTCTGTTTACTAGAGGGATGCACCTATCTGCTAGCTGCTATGAGTGTTGGATGCTGAAGAGTCATAGTTGAATATTTGTCAGCCACTTTGTGGAATCAAATCCTCTCTCCTCTCAACTGACACTATCCATGTACACTGTCTCTCTCAATGGATATAGAAGCCTAGCACCCTCATCTGAAGATGGACCAGTTCCTTCATGTTGTTCATGTTTCAGTTTCCTTGATCTCAGACTAAAGCTAGACTCTAGCTGAACTATATTTATGTTTATTTTCTTCACCTGTCCTATATTACTATACACATATAATTTTCACCCAGGAGCACTCCATCAGTGAGCCATTTTCACAAGAATTCACACCTCAGGTTTTATTTCTGGGAAGTCCTGCTTAACCCACCATAAACTGACTTGTTCTATTTCTGTATATGATTTCCAGTTTCATTTTCTCAGTCAAGCCAATTCTGTTTTCTTTACTCACAGAGTTTATAACAGCATTTCACTGAGTTTGTTTCTCCCAAACCCTAAACCCATTAGGAATAATGAGACTTGGGGTAAGAAGGGTTTACTTCCTGTTAAAATGAAAATTCTCTTGCACACACACACACACACACACACACACACACACACACACACACACACACACACAAGGAGAGAAGAGACCTGTCTATGAGTTCCTTGACCATATGGGACCTTTGTCCTTTTCCTCTGCAGCCTAAGAAACAATAGTAACTCAATGCTGATGGCCATATGATACACTTGGCAAGCTGGGTTCCACCCAGGCTCCCAGCCTCCATTCCCCTTCTACACCAATGGGTGGGGTAAGGATAGCTGAATAAGTCATTGAAAAGCTTGCAGACACTTGGCTGATGGATAGGCAAGCTGCAAATAGTGTGAAAATGTATAACTCTATGTACATTGGCTGCATGTAACCCTAGTCCCCCACACTCTGATTCCTGAAAACTTATTCCTCCATCCTGCCTTCTTAAGTCACCAATGCCAATATTTCTGCTGTTGTCACTGCCCTGATATTTAGAAGACATGAATGAAATAAGAAAGAGCTTAAGTTTTCATTGGCCCCACTGGGAAACTGAAATACTCCTAAGTTAAAACGTGTGCTATTATCCTCTGCACCCATGGCAGTAGTGTCCAACCTGCAGGGGTCAGAATAAGGATGGATTTTTCTTCTCTTCTACCTGATGCTTCCTAGGCCACAGTCATTTAATCCCCAAAAGAATAGAATTGTTGCCTGATCAAGGATATCTATCTGTAAGAGCCACAAGGGAACAGTATTTCCTGGATACAACAGGGCAGTCACACTTTGATAACTCCCAGCAGTTGAGACAGCATGCACAAGACCTACAAAATGACAAGAAATCCCCTCATGGAGAGGAGGCAGTCATGAAGTCCCACAATTAGCTTAGGAGCTATGGATAACTGATAGCCTCTGAGGGTGGGGGTCAGTTTTCTTTAAGAGTGTAAATTCTGACACCAATGACAGCCTATGCTGGAGAGGATGTGGAGAGAGGGGGCACTTCTCCATTGCTGGTGGGAGCACAAACTTGTACAGCCATTTTGGAGATCAGTATGGCGGTTCCTCAGGAAAATGGGAGTTAGTTTACCACAGGACCCATAAATTCCTCTCTTACGCACATACGCAAATGATCCACATCCATGCAACAAAGACTTATGTTCAGCTATGTTCATAGCAGCATTATTTGTAATAGCAAGAATCTGGAAGCAACCTAGATGCCCTTCAACTGAAGAATAAAGAAGATGTGGCACATTTACACAATGGAGGAAGATTACTCAGCAGAAAAAATAACAATGGAATCTTGAAATTATCAGGCAAATGGATGGGACTAGAGAAAACATCCTGGGTGAGGTAACCCAGTCACAAAAAGACAAACATGGCATGGACTCACTCATATATTGGATTTTAGACATAGACCAAAGGATTGCCAGCCTACAGTTCATACCGACAGAGAAGCTAGGATACAAGGAGGAACCTAGAAGATTCATACAAGGTCCCCCATAGAAGGGGAAAGGGACAAGATATTCTGAGCACATTGGGAGCAGGGAGGCAGCAGGGAGTGCAGAGGGAGTTAGGAAAAAGAGAAAGGAAGAAGAGGAGAGGAGAGGGCGTTAGGAGAAAGAGATGGGGAGGAGAGGAGAACTTTAGGGATCAGGAAGATTGAGTGGAAGGATGAATAGACGAGAGCAAGAAAAGATATACCATAATAAAGACAGCCATTATAGGCTCTAGAGAAATGTCCAGAGACCTACAAGGATGACCCCAACTAACAATATGAGCAACAGTGAAGAGGCTACCTACCTTAAATGTCCTTCCCTGATAATGAGAATGGTAACTATCTTATATGCCATCCTAGAGCCCTCATCTAGTAGCTGATGGAAACAGAAACAGACACCCATAGCCAAAACTGAGCCTAATTCATGAAATCAGTTGCAGAGAGGGAGGAGTGATAAGAAAATGGAGGCAAGACCAGACTACAGAAACCCACAGAGACAGCTGACCTAAACAAGAGGGAGCTCATGGACCACCAGATTGATAGCTGGGAAACCAGCATTGGACTGACTCAGGCCCCATGAACTTGGGTCTCAGTTAGAAGGCCTGGGTCTAAGGGACCTCTGACAGTGGAACCAGGACGTATCCCTGGTGCACGAAAGGACTTTGGGAGCACATTCCCCATGGAGGGATACTCCCTTACCCGAGAGACAGGAAGGAGCGCCTAGGCCCTACTCCAATTGACTTGACAGATTTTGATGTTTCCTTCTGGAAGGCCTCATCCTCCCTGGGAAGTGGGTGGGGAATGGGGTGGGAGGGGGGATGGGAGGCATAGGAGAATGAGAGGGAGAGGGGACTGGGATTGATATGTAAAATAAGAAAAAAGTAATAAAAAGGAGTGCAAATTCTGGTAAATTGAGTATAGTCCACTGGAAGACCACATATCCAAGAATATATGGGACTATTTTTTTTATAAAGACCACACTAAGTTGGGTGTGTAGGGAAGGGGGTGAGGCATCTGGAGGAGGTAAGGGAAGGTGTGAGCATAAGATAAACACAATAAATTAAATTCTCAAAGAACAAAGACGACAGCAGCAAAAAAGAACCTCTATCTGAACAAAGCTTGTATGTGACTTACTGATCATATGAGGCCACATCTCTAATGAATTTGGGCCTTTTTCTGTCCCCATTAGCAAAGCAAAAAGTGACATATACAACCCTCCATGCTTTTCTCATATCCACTACAATACAGAGTATTTTTCTTTGTCTTTGCACACATGGCAAAAGTTAAGTCTTTCTCTGAGAACTAGAGGAGACAGCTTTATTTGTGGGGTACAAATTGACCAGGAAGACTCACTAGAAACTTTAGTTTTGAAAATGTCACACACACACACACACACACACACACACACACAAACACACACACATACACAGGAACATTATTCTGCCATAAATATATCATATCACAAAATGGATAGAACTGGGGGTATTTGGTAGCAAAAAAATAGAGATAAAATGGGTAGAACTGAAATTTTTCATGTTAAGCAAAATAAGCCATTTTCAGAAAAATGGATATTGCATGTTTCATTGCGAATATGGAACCTAAAACAAAAGTTCTGCGAGGAGGAAGATATTAGGAAAGACAGAGGTCAGAGAGGGAGGGAGTAAAAGAATGTGTAACTATGCTTTAAATATATCACATGCAATATGAAAATGTCACTGTGAAACAAACTATTCTGTACAGTATACACTAACCATGCATATGTATATATAGATGTGCATGCATGTATGTATACACACACATGCACACACATACACACACACACACACACACACACACACACACACACACACACGTGGAGGGCTGGGGCTTGAATCCAGAGTCTTGTATGTGTCACATAAATACTGCCACTGGATTACATTCTGAGCCCTTTAAAGTTCACCTTTGAGAAAATATAGCATTATGAGGGATATATTGTAATATGTAAGAAGAGAGAATTTCAAGCAGAAAGGCAAACTTATACAAAGGCTCTATGAAGGGTTTGTGGCCAATTTGACCAAGGTATATCAAGGAAACTAGGATGATTAGAGAAAGGAAAGATGAGGCAGAAGTGTAGTAAGTTTGACTATGGTAGACGCTTGTCAGTTATAATGAGGATATTTGTAATTTTTTTCTAGACATTTTAGGAAGGAGGGCTGAAGTTTACAAAAGTGTAAACTGATCTATTTTCATTATTCTTGACAATAACAAGTTACTAGAAAAAAAAGAAATCTTACAATCAAAGCATTTGAATTTTGGTGATTGAACCTAGGCCTCATGCTATCAGGCAAGCACACTACCACTAAACTATAATCATAGCTCAGTACTCAGTAAATAAAGCCAGTCATTCTTAAATTTTCAAACTATTAAATGATTCATTATTGGTTAAATTAATTATATATAAAAGAAAATATCCATTAAAAAATTGTATTTACTTAGAAGCATTCAGAATGTCAACAAAACAGCTGCAATTTTTTTTTAAATTGCAGAGTGGTATTCAGTTAACAGAACAATTATCTTCGTATAAGCTGCATCAGAGACAACTGAAGATGGAAAAAAAAACCCAAAACAAAAAAAAGAAAACCAAAAAAACTACTGTCCCCATATATAACTAATTTGTGCTGTGCACCAAGAACCTGCTTTAAATTTCCATGCCAATTTACAACCCCCAGACTGTACCAGGCAAGGTTAGTAGCAATTGAAAATACCAGGGCTACCTAAAGACACATTCGGTAGTGTGTTAACTATACAAAAAAAGACACTGTACAGTTTAAAAACAAATCTTACACAGCCTTACATTTCAATTTTTTTTCTTTAAAAGGAGTGATTTGTGTACAGGGGGGTTAAATGCTTTATAGACAAAACAAAAAACAAAAACAAAAACAAAACTGCGCTAGAACCAACTTATTCATCATCATCTTCTTCTTCATCATCTTCGTGTTCCTCTTCTTCCTCCTCTTCCTCATCCTCTTCATCCTCCTCATCATCTTCCTCTTCCTTCTTTTTCTTGCTCTGTTCTGCCTTGACCACCCCCCTTTTCACTGCATCGGGTTTCCCTTTAGCTCTGTAAGCAGCAATATTCTTTTCATACTTCTCCTTCATCTTGGCAGCCTTCTTTTCATAGGGCTGCTTGTCATCTGCAGCAGTGTTGTTCCACATCTCTCCCAGTTTCTTTGCAACATCACCAATGGACAAGCCTGGGTGTTCTTTGATTTTTGGGCGATACTCAGAACAGAACAAGAAGAAGGCCAAAGGAGGCCTCTTGGGTGCATTGGGGTCCTTGAACTTTTTTTTGGTCTCCCCTTTGGGGGGGATGTAGGTTTTCATTTCTCTTTCATAACGAGCCTTGTCCGCCTTTGCCATGTCTTCAAATTTCCCCTTTTCTTTAGCAGACATGGTCTTCCACCTTTCTGAGCATTTCTTGGAGAACTCTGAGAAGTTGACAGAAGCACCCGGATGCTTCTTGTGTTCCTCCCGGCAAGTTTGCACAAAGAATGCATATGAGGACATTTTGCCTCTCAGCTTTTTAGGATCTCCTTTGCCCATGTTCAGTTGATTTTCATCCGCGAGGCACAGAGTCGCCCAGTGCCCGTCTGGCTCACGCTTGCCCTGGTGCTGTCTCTATGGAGCTCAATGTACTGCAATCAAAAGAAAATATCCTTAACCTGACAAAGAATACATGAAGATCTCTGATCTGGTAGATTTATCACTACCCTGTGGGCTACCAGGACAATGGATCTTACAAGTTTCTTCCACTTATTGATAATATTTCTAATTATTACTTTTTGTGTGATACTGTAAGTAAGCATCAGTAAAAATAACCTTGAAAAAGACATGTTACACTAAGGAATAAAACAAAAGATAACAAAATGAGGAGGACCTCAGAGAGGTTGTGGTCAAACAAAGAAAAATAAAGAGAAGGAAGCATGCATATTAGAAAGGAATAAATGACCAACTTACAAACATTCTTAAAGTTTCATCATTTTGGATTTGGCATGTATAAATTGGGAGTATGTATTTTGTTGACATTTTGTTTCTGAAAGTATTACACGGATGTAGAGCCCTGTATGGACCCCTGAGGCACCTTGAGCAAGCCTGAAGCTGTTGGCTGGAACTCCTTGCCCCAATGCTGTTATTGGTACTCTTCCTGTTTAGATAACACACACCTCGTGGGAAGGAACTAAGCCTAAAAATCCTGTTATTTTCCACTGTGCTGTAAGTCAGTATTTAAGCCCATTCCATCCCCTCAATAAATGGCCATTTGGCCATTTGGCATTCTGACATTGCCATTGAAGGAATGACCTGCTTGTCTTGTCTCTTTATTTCAATCTCTAGGCCTTCGCCCAATTTGTGGAACAGATCGTAGCACGGGCGCTACACACAGAGTAAGAGTATCCACTAATGGCAACTCAGGTTTAGAAACTTTTTTATAGTTTTTTTTAATATATGAAAATTTTTTCTGCTTTCCTATTTTTAAGTAAACTTTTCAAAGGTTGTATAAGTAGGTGCTTAGTAGCATTTAGTTGTATTGTCTTGACATTAAATCACTTTGTCTTTTCTGTGTAATGATATACTAAAAACAAAAACAAATCTTGCCTTTTTATAATCAAGGGTGTTTGTCCAGAATGTCTCCTGATGGAAATTGGATTTCTCAATCAAATATTTTGATTTAGCATTTAGAATTCATGAAGTATGACATTTAGGGAGAATATAAATTTACACTCACTTATTCATATACTTGAAAATCACTGGATCTTTGTCCTGTTTACAATGTATACCTGTTTTGGTAACATTGAAAAATAAAATTTCAGGGCTGGAGAGATGGTTCAATGGTTAAGAGCACTGGCTGCTCTTCCAGAGGACCCAGATTCAATTCCCAGCACCCACATGGCAGGTCACAACAGTCTGTAATTCTAGTTCCAGGGGACCCAACAACACTCTCACACAGACATATATGCAGGCAAGACATCAATGTACATAAAATACCAATAAATAAATTATAAAAGAATATAATCTCAAAAAAGAGAGGATGAAATGAGAACCTGTTTATAGAAAAAGAAATGGCATTTAATATAAACCAACACAAACAAAAAGTGTCACCTAAGAACTATTGATACTATTAAGATATCAAAAACTTGGCTACCAGAAAATAAATATACAATAGTAGAATATTTTCTCTTAAATACAAAGTTTCCTATCAGAAATTGTAATTCAAGAAAGATTGTTTAGGCTGGAGAGACAGTTCCAGGGAGGAAAATGTTTGCTGCTCTTGCAGAGGACCAAGTCCTGTTCCCAACACCACATCCAGTAACTCACACCTGCTTGTAACTCCAGCTCTAGAGAATTCAACCTCCTCTAATGGCCTCCACAGACACCCAAATACTTGTGATGTACACACATAGACACCCATACATATAAAAAAACCCGATAAATATTTTTTAAAGAGAACTAATAATTTAGAAAACTTAGCAAATAATGTGAATTAGACAGCTGAAAAAAATCTGTGCATCATAAAACATAACATAAAAATGAACAGGCACTCACAGGCATGCTCCTAGAGAGGAAGTCTTGATTTTAAGATAACAAATAGTTCCACAAGTGAATCTGCAGATTTACTGCTATTACAATACAAAAATCAGTACCTATTTCCTTTACGATTTCATTTGGAACTTGATCAATAAACATAAATGTGCTTATTGAAATGTGCTTTAAAAGAAAATCAGAAATTGTTAGCAGTGGTTAGGAATTGAAAAGCTACAAGATTCTTCATATATGTCTTATGCCTTATGTATTTCCTTACTGGTTTGATTTAGCTTTCCTTTCATGCTTGGAGATTGAATCGGGGCTTTAAACATGCTTAGTAACAGCATGTTACTACATAAAACAGGCTTTTGTTGTTGTTTTTTCCTTTTTTTTCTGAGACAGGGTTTCTCTGTGTAACATTGCTGGCTGTCTTGAAACTGGCTCTGTAGATCAGGCTGGCCTCAAACTCATAAATCCTCCTACCTCTGCCTCCTGAGCACTGGGATTATAAGTGTTCAACACTGTGCCCAGCTGACAAAAGACATTATTAATCTTGACTAATACACAAACACAATCTCATTAGGCCGTCCTCTTGGCTCTTTATATCTGAGAGATGGATTACAGACCCTTTGAAAAACTGTAAAAGTCAAAGATTTCTAATCCTAGCTCCTAAAATTGACTTAGACCCATACACAACCAAAAATAAAACCTTTAGAATGAATATCATTTTAGATGGACCACAGAGTTACTTAAGTACCAACATCTAATCGAGATTAATAAGTGTGTCTATTGGGCATTGTAACTTGGGTCTGAACATATATTTTGCTAAGGGAGCACCAAAGTGATGGCGACTTGCAGTTATTCTACAGCAAACCTAGGATTCTACCAGTTTCTTGGAGTAAAGTCAGAGGTGAGAGGGCCATCAGGCTGTAACTTTCAGAGAAGGCAGTAGTAGTAAATGGAATATTAAAGAAAACATTCACCAGGACACTGTGTAAAAGAATATACATCAAGGGATCTCACAAACTCCAGACTGGCATCTGGGGAATCCTCATAAGCCTGAATTGGGCCCCCTGAACATGGGTATCAGCTGGCGACTTGAGAATTCTAAGGGGCCACTGGCAGGCAAACCAGTATCTATCCCTAGTGTATGAACTGGCTTTTTGGAGACCATTCCCTGTGGAGGGATATTCTCTCAGCCTAGATACAGGAGGAGGGCCTCCTTTGATGATCCCCCATGGGAGGATTAACCCTCCCTGAGTAGCGGATGGGGGGGAGGAGATGAGGGTTGGTGGAGGGAATGGAAGGATGGGAGGGAGAGGGAACTGGGGATTGGTGTGCAAAATAAGATTGTTTTTAATTTAAATTAAAAAATCAATTAAAAAGAATATACATCAAGTCAATCTGAAAACCGCTTCCCCCAACAACCACTTCTGTATTCACTGAAATATTCTGCTCCATAGGCAGATAGGAAGCGCAATCCATTCCATGCCTTACTGAGCTACCCCTAAGAGAGGAAAGGTAAGCTGCTAAAGGCCTTCACCCATGTGACCACTTTGATGACCTGCCCATTTATATTTTGGGAGTAAGCAATGAAGTCAGAGGACTGCATGCAAGGGATATAGCATTAAAGGGTCAGAAGTGTGGGAGGGAGCTGTGCTCTATCCTTTCTAACAAGGCAAGGGGGGATTTTGCAATCCTGCACCCGCCACAGAATTACTTTGCTTAGCCTTGAAGATCGTCTTTTCATCTAAAGATAAACCACTAGACTGGAACCTAACCCAGGAACAGGTGTACAAAACTGTCATAGTTGCAGTCAAGAAATTATAGGAGAGTCACACAGCAGTAAGCAAAAGCATGATAATGTTAAATAAATGGATTTCTCTAACAGGACAAGAGAAGATCATTTATTTATTCAGCTTAAAATTTATCCCAGAAGGAAAAAAAACATATGATATTATTTATCCAAAATAAATAAGGCAAGGGAACTTCACGGATCAATTTACAGATCATATGGAAATATGTTTTTATTAGCAAGAAGTTATGCAATTTAGATGCTCAAATACTTGGCCTGCTTTGAAAGCTTTTTCCCACATAGCCAATAGAATTCATTTTTTTGTGTGATAAAAATTAATCAAAATTAATGCAAGAGAAATTCTTGTTTTTTAAAAAAAAACGTTCCTGTCAGTTTTTGCTACTATTTCCCACACTTAGTTCTTTTTTGCTGTGTCTTCTTCCTGTAAAAATAAAGCTGTAGTCACTGTTCTTAAAACAAAGGAGTGTTCCAGAAGTGTAGATCTCACCTCCAATTCTTGTATCCTCTTTCATGTACATCCATTATCTATACAGAAGCAGAAATTCAACCACAAGGGAAATGGTGGCTACTAGTAGGTTGGGACTTGAGGATGGAGAATGGAGGGGGAAGCTTGGAGTAACGGGGGATGGGGGAATTGTGAGATAATTCCCCAAGAGAAAAAAAAAATGTCAACAGTTCTCCCAGAAGCTGCAGCTCTTCTCCAGCCACCAGAGAAAGCAAATAGGGAGAAGGGGCTACTTTTGGTTGGAGGTTACAAAGACAATGAATGATTGACAGGACCTGATGCGGTGGGATGAGGCAAGAGTGGGGATAAAGGAGGGGGTGCCTGATCTTGATGGGAGTGGAATTCCGGGACCCAAGCTTACTGGCAACCAGACCCTCACGTGACCAAGAGCTGACGTGGGCAAAGGTACTTAAAGCCTTGACGGCCATCCCTGCCATCTTCCTCCGGGTACCAATGCTTTTAAGCTGCACACTGCCAGAGAAGAAGAAAATTCCCTCAGGGCTGGACAGGTGGGTGTGAGAATGAACATTCTGAGGACCCGGGGGATACAGATAGCCTAGGGATGCGGAAGGTAAAAGCCTTGGGCTTTTCTGCATCCTCAGCCAGTCCAGGTTTTCCAGACTCCGGGATCTCTGGTGCAGTGGATTTTGGTGGGCAGCGGGTGAGAGGGGAGGAGGGGAATGAAATGACTATCCATTGTATGAAAGAAACCGCTTACTTATCTCCCAGCTGTTTTGCGGTTTTGTTTTTGACGCTCAGGCTTGGCCCCCTACTTACCGTGCTGTTTTGAGAAGGGCGGGCAAGAGAAATAAACGTGGCAGCACATTCAAGCCCAGCAAGGAGGTTGGGATCGGGTGGCCGGAAGGGGCTTGAAATTTGGAAGCAATCGGTATTTCTCACTCCCATCCTCCCTTTTCAGACACCTTGCTGCCGTAACCCTCCCTCTCCCCTCCCCGCCCATCCCCCTGTCCTTCTAGGGTGCTAGGAAATGGGTGTGCCAGCTTCTGTGGGAGAGATGGCGGATTTGGAGCTGTTTAGGCTTCACAGGCTGGGGGACCGTGAGAGAATCTGGTATTAAACCGCCATGCTAACTGCCAGGCTGCTTTCCAGACACCTACGGCCCACAGAGCCCTTCATCCTGGTCTTTTCAGCCCTGGAAAAGGAATTCTGGTAAGCAGGCTAAAGAAATGGCGGTTATCTGGGGTGGGGGTTGGGAGGCGGAGCCCAGAGCAGAGAAACCACGGAAAATCACGACCCTGAAAAACTGAAGAGGCGGGCCTAGCGGCCCTTGTTCTGCAGTCTAATGCTTGGCTAGGAAGATGGGGGGAGGGGTGCAGAGTAATTGAGCATAGGCTAGGAACACTAGAGTATCTGGCAGGAGTCCCTCTTGCTGCATCTTAGCCAGCGCTCTCGCCTCTCCCCCTATGCTTCGATGCAGCAGAAGGGGTGTGGCCCTGTGTCTCAGAAAAATGGCGGCCAGGGGTGGGGCGAAATAGAAGGGGGCAATGAGTGCCTGGAGAGCCTGCGCAAACAGGGAGGTCCGAGGGGGATGTCAGGGGCTTGGGGGTGAGAGATGCAAGAAGAATTAAAGAAATTTGAAGGTATAATTATTTGCCATTGAGGTGTGCTGATAGGAAAAGGCTAACACTGTGGCTCTTGTTCTGGATGCTGATATGTCCACCAGGTTCTTAGTCCGCACCCGCAGTCTTTCTGCCCTTCAGTCTGTCCTCAGCATGAAGCTCTGGCTGAAGTAAATTAAGGAAGCAGAAAATCTCTGAGTTCTTGCAGGTCAGTGTTTGGGGTAAGAAATGTTGGCTCCCTGGTGTGGGTGTAGCAGAGCACAGAGCATAGAACCAGAACACATCCCCCTGCATCTTTTCTTTCTTTAGGATACCTTTGTCCTGGCTTGCCCTTTTGGGGGCGGAGGAAGAGGCATGTGGTATCTGTCTTTTTAAAATAATAGCTGGGAGAGAAAAGAAGGAGTACTGAGAGGATTATTGTTTTGGTGTGTGTGTGTGTGTGTGTGTGTGTGTGTGTGTGTGTGTGTGTGTGTGTGTTTTGAGATGCACCAGAATGCAAATCAGGGGAGAAACATCTCTCTATCAAAGGCTTAAAGCTACCTGTCATCTACCCACAGATCCAGCTCCCTTTAGGCTCTGCAGCTGCAAGCACAGTGGGAATTGCTCCTGATCCCAGGAAGTTGGTATGTACATGAACATTATCTGAGGACATTTGAATAGGGGTGGAGGCATTGTAGGTGAATCTCAAATTTCCCACTCTCTGCCGGATTTCCACATTACCCCCTGCCCATTTAGGGACAAATTAATGATTGGTACTGGAACTGGGAAGGTGACTGGAGTTGAAGAGAAGATCTAGAGCTGATCTCTGTATCAGCAAGTGCAGGCTTCTGCCTATTTCCCCAAACTCTCCTCTAAGGTTAGCACAAAGCGAGCCCAAACCATGTGCCTCTCATTTCTTATGTTTACTCCTACTAGATCCAGCTCAGCTTGCAACTCAGAAGAACTTCCAGATTTGAGCTTGAGAGCCTTGCTTTGACTGGTGCATGCATTTCACTTAAGCAAGCCGGTTCCACAACCTGGATCAGAGAATTGTTCCAGTTATATCATGAGCCGAGCTCGGGATGCTGGCTGTGTAGCTGCTGGAATAGTGATTGGGGCTAGTGCCTGGTACTGCGTCTACAAATATACTAGAGGAAGAGACCAGAAGAAGAGAAGACCAGCCAAGTCCAAGAACCGAGCTTCGGTGGGTACTGGGACCAGGGCTAGAGCTGGACTAAGAGCTGGATTCACAATTGACCTTGGGCCAGGTTTCAATCCCCCAACCCCGGTCAGTGTTGAGGCAATGAATAAGGCCCAAGAGGCATCCAGTCTTGCCACATCTACAGCTGAAGAAATGGCACCTGCTGCACCCAGCCGTAAGGATCAGAATGGGGCAGGAAGTAAGGTTCAGGGGGCAAATGGGACTGGGACTGAGTCTACTACTATGCAATCAGTAGTCCTGACTTCAGCTGCCAGTGCAGTTACACCCCAACCCAAGGTGGCACAGGTTCCCACAGCTGCAGAGGCCCCCAAAATAGTAGTGGCTCCCAAAGTGGCAGAAGCTCCCAGGAGCACAGAGGTTTCTGGGGCAGTAGTACCCCTTGGGCCAGCATTACCTCTTGGGGCAGTCCAGTCTCCTGGACCAGTAGTACCTTCTCCATCAATAGCACCTTCTGTGCCAACAGCAATTCCATGGGCTGTGGCATCTCCTGGGGTAGCCCAGTCTCCTGGGCCAGCAGCACCAACCATGGCAGTCCAATCTCTTATGCCAGCAGCGCCTTCCTGGGCAGTAGTCGCCCCTCCTGGGGCAGTCTACATTCCTGTGGCAGCCCACTTTGCTGGGGCAGCAGCAGCTGCCAGGGTAACCCAGTCTCCTGGGACAGTGATACCTCCCCTTCCACCCCAGTCTCTTGGAGCAGCAATGCTTTCCAGGGCAGTCCAGTCTCCTGTGGCATCAGTGCCTCCCAGAGCAGTCCAGTCTCCTGGGGCAACAGTGCATCCCGGGACAGCCCAATCTCCTGGGGTGGTAGTGCCTCCCAGGGCAGTCCAATTTTCAGGGGCAGCAGTGCCTCCCATGACAGGAGCCCCTGTTGGGACATCAGTGCCTCCCAGGGGAGCAACAACTCCCACTGGAGCAGCATTTGCTAGGGGTCCAGCAACTACCCAGAGAGCAGCAACCGCAGAGGTCATGCAGGTTCCTGGGGTGGCAGCACCTACTAATGCCACAGAGACTCCTAGAGTAACAACACCTGCCATGGTGGCTGCAGCCTCTCTGCCAATGCTTTCTGGGGCCGCAGAGACACCTGGGACTTCAGGGTCCTCTAAGACAGCAGCCACTGGCAAGAAAGCAACTCCTGGAGCTCACACTGGGGCTATACCTAAGGCTGGGTCAGCCACTGGTGCTGTGCCCAAAGGTGGGGGCAAGGGTGGAAACAGGAACCGCAATGGAGGCAAGGGCAAAAATAGGAAAAACAAGGTTGAAGTAGATGAATTGGGGATGGGTTTCCGTCCTGGTGATGGGGCTGCAGCAGCTGCTGCAGCGTCTGCTAATGGAGGCCAAGCTTTCCTAGCAGAGATTCCTGAATCTGAGGAAGGGGAATCTGGGTGGACTGATACAGAGTCAGATTCAGACTCTGAACCTGAGGTTCAGCAGAGAGGGAAGGGGAAGAGAACCATTCCCATGCATAAGCGCCCCTTTCCATATGAAATTGATGAGATTCTGGGTGCGCGAGATCTCAGGAAAGTCCTAGCCTTGCTTCAGAAATCAGATGACCCTTTCATTCAGCAAGTAGCCCTGCTCACCCTGAGCAACAATGCCAATTACTCATGTAATCAAGAAACAATTCGAAAGTTGGGAGGCCTCCCGATTATTGCAAACATGATCAACAAAACTGACCCCCACATTAAGGAAAAAGCCCTAATGGCCATGAATAACCTGAGTGAAAATTATGAAAACCAGGGCCGACTGCAGGTGTACATGAATAAAGTGATGGATGATATCATGGCTTCTAACCTGAACTCAGCAGTACAGGTAGTTGGGCTAAAATTTTTAACAAACATGACTATTACTAATGACTACCAGCACCTGCTTGTCAATTCCATTGCAAACTTTTTCCGCTTGTTATCTCAGGGGGGTGGAAAAATCAAGGTTGAAATTTTGAAAATACTTTCAAATTTTGCTGAAAATCCAGACATGCTCAAAAAACTCCTTGGTACCCAAGTGCCATCGTCATTTAGTTCCCTTTATAATTCTTACGTGGAATCAGAAATTCTAATTAATGCTCTTACTCTATTTGAGATTATCTTTGACAACCTCAGAGCAGAAGTGTTCAACTACAGAGAATTCAACAAGGGTTCCCTGTTTTATTTGTGTACTACATCTGGGGTGTGTGTTAAGAAAATTCGAGCCTTGGCAAATCACCATGATCTCTTGGTGAAAGTGAAAGTTATCAAACTGGTAAACAAATTCTGATTGTTCTGTGCCCTCAAGTTCTGTGATTTCTCAGTTTTCAAATCTGGAAGCATTAAAAATGAGATGTTATTGTGCTTCTACTTGTGTTTATAGTGAAGGGGTCTTTTTTGCTGCCAGTTTAGAATAATGTGTCATTCAGGGTGATGTTGTCTGTGACAGTCATCAGCTTTAAGCTGAACCATTTTCTGAATACCAAATAGTCCTGTAGTCCTGTAGTACTGAAGACACATTTGTGATGTGAATTGTGCTGCTTGTGTGGAATATTTTTGCTGGGTCCTCTATGTGAATTGATAATGAACCTGTCCATGAATGCCCTACACTGCTCTTACTTGTTTTGACTTGAATTTTGTCACCAAAGACTTCATGTGTGTATCATCAATAAAGTTGTGTGTTGCAAATGGCAAGAAATGCTTCTTGTGCTTGAATTAAAAGTCTAGCTGCAGAGGTAAAGACATGAATACAGATGGACTACTAATAGTACCTGGGCATTTGCTCAGGGTCAGATACTTGTTATCTGGGAGGATGATGCAGAACTTCAATGAGTGATGCACTTAAGCTGAGCCTGAAGGACAACACAGAAGTGTGGCCTAGAAAGGAGGAATTATATGAAGAACGGCATAGGGGTGGGAATTCTGTTCCTATAACAGGGAGGGAGGTAATTTCCCTGAAACAGAAAAATAGAAACTGTGGGAGAGCAGTAATAAATGATAAAGGTGAGAACTTAGGGTGAAGAAGCTTTTTGTTTTATTTTGTTTTGCTTGTTTTATTTTTAAGGTCTTAAAGCCTCGGCTTGGGGACCAAAACATCCTATCATTCAGGGAGTAACAGGACATTTTAAAATATGCATATAGAAAAGGAAAAACAGGGCTGGGAAATAGCTCAGCTGGTAAAGTCCTTGCCTCACAAATATGAAGATTTGAGTTTGATTCTGAAAACACACTTTAAAATGCTGTGTGTGACAATGCCCACTTAGAATCTTGGCAGTAAAGAGACAAGAGGATCCCTGGGGCTCACTGGTCAATCTAACCTAATTGATGAGCTCCAGGCCAGTGAGAGACCCTGTATCAAAAGAGGGATTGAATTCCTGAGAATAACACCTGAGATTTTCCTCTGGTCACTTCGCGTATGTGCACACACATGAACACACACATAAAAATTAAAGGTAATCTGGTAACAAGGTGCAAGATGGATTGAAGCTGGCATGGGCCTAGGGATAAAGATGAAAAAAAAGAGCAATCATTTTAAAGTTTTAATAAACCAAGCCTGAAATGATTAATGGTGAAGTGGGGTGGTAATAAGAAACGGGTGTGAACACACACACACGCAAACACATACACACACGCAATACATACACACACGCACATGCCCAAGACCTGCCACCTGACAAAATTCTGACAAGAAAAGGCTCTCTTAGGAAACTGTGAGGACCACATAGTGAGACCAAATGAATTCTCATTTAAGATGGGAAAAATCAGCGATAGAATGACCTTTGGTGCTGACTCCGTGTAGGCTTCTCAAAGCTACATACAGGTCAGCTCAGCCCTCCTTTGGAAAAGGAGCTGGGGTGAGGCTTTTCTTGTACCCTTACCCCTACTCCTTAGTTTCTAAGTGTACATTCTTTCTTGTCTAGCTAACCCACTAAAGCAATGAAGAAAGAAAATAGAAAGACCCTAAAATATTTTTCTAAACCTAGTCTGTTTTGCTGATACCCCAACAAAAATAATTTATGGAGCTTTGGCTGAATCACCAACAAACAACAGAGAGAGACAGAGAGAGTGGGGTGGGGGAAAGGAGGGAGTGAGGGAAGAAGAGAGGGAGAAAAGGAGGGAGAGATTTATTGAACATCATGATGGCTAGAGACAATATCACCATGTTATGTAGTTAATATTTGCTATGACAGAATATTTTTAATTTTCTAATGACAAAAAGTAGATTGATATATTTTATAAAGTAACTTAATTTAACAACCTCTGTTAAAAGAATCATTTAACAACATGATTCTTTACACAAGAATATAATCAGTATTTGTCAATTCATCTAAAAAATTGAAACAAAAATACTTCTATAAAAACATTACACTTGATCCTAGCTGAAAGACTGAGAAGGGATCTATAGTCACATTAAAAGACATGAATTTTTAGATTATATGACACATCATAAAGGTACGCACAATTGAAATTGAGGAAAATTCTCTCAGTATGTATGTTTTTATGTATCCCTTAAATAAATTGAGATAATATTTCATATCAGTATTTCTCAATGTGTAGCCCACAGACTATTGCATGTTCCTGAAAATGTATGATCAAAACCACTCTCAAAACAATACTAACATGTTTTTTACTGTTTCCACAGGATTGACATTTAGTACCAGATTACCAGTATCATAACAGGAATCAAGTCAAACTACACCAACAAAGATTGTATTTTTTTTACAGTGACATACTCAAATTCTTAAAATCCAGCTTTATTTTTAAATATTTTGATAAAGTCCTTATTCATTATGAAACCACACATATGCTAAACTTCAATACTTGAGTACATGTCCTTCAAATAGTCTGTGTGATGAAATAGGAAGTACTCTCAAAACATTGTACTGCTATCTGAAGTCAATGGTTTTCCTGAAGAAAAAAAAAATTATATAATAAGTGAGTGATCCTCAACTTGTGGGGCTCAACCCCTTTGGATTCAGTGACCCTTTTACAAGAATTGTACATCAAATACACTGCATATCGGATATTTATATTATAATTAGTAACTAACAAAATTAGAGTTATGAAGTAACAACAAAAAACATTTTATGGTTGGGGTCACCATTACACATGAGGAACTGTATTAAAGGGTCACAGTGTTAGGAAGGTTGAGCACCACTCATTTCAGTTGTTTGCTGAATTCACTATTGGTCATTGAACATCTATTTTACTTAAGGATAACTTTCAGATAAACTATAGCTATGCATACTTATGAATTTGGCAGACATTTTCTTGAAAATATCTGAAGACATGCTTTGAGGAAATCATTTCACAGTACTTGTCCCTAACAATAAAACCTTAGCTTTTAGGGAGAAGTAAAATGCTTAACAATGCCCGCTGTCTTTGTTTTTTGTTTTCTTTGATTTTTTTCTTTTTGTTTTGTTTTGTTTTGTTTTGTTTTTTGGTTTGTTTTGTTTTGTTTAAGTAAGTTTTCCTTCTTATTTTTTTTTTTATTTAGTTAACATTTTTTCATTTATTTTACCTACCCACCACAGTTTCCCCTCCCTCCTCTCCTCTGGTTCCCTCCCACCCCTGAACCCACCTCCCATCTACCACCCTCCCCATTCACTCCTCCTCTGTCTCCATTCAGAAAGGGACAGGCCTCCCATGGGCTTGCACAAATCATGGCACATCATGTTGAGGTAGGATATTCCTCCACCCCCCACACCAAGGCTAGGCACATAGTCATGTCTTTTTCTGCATGACTTAAGAGTGTTCAGTTGAGCTCATACATTGCAGATGGTTACACCAGAAGCTGTTAGCCTAATACCAGTTACCGAGGTAACTCAAATATCTTCCTTTGTTCAGATTGACATTGGAAGCTTCTATCCCCTTAAATGAAACCTATTTCATACAAAATAAATGTATTCTGGCCTTATAAATGAGAAAAACTCACATATTATAGATGTATTATTCCCTAAAGTCTAGATTTGAGTGCCTTAAATCACATCCCATGTGAAAAAATCAACAGCATAAAGTAAATGTGTCTGAAGCTTAAAATAGTAGTTCTTTAAACTAATAACAGTAGGTACTAGAAATTGGGCATCAGCTGTGTGTTATGTTATTATTCCTGAAACATTCCTTATGGGATCAGATATATTTTTCTAAAGACACTGAGAACACCTAGTAAAAACAGTTAGTAGGCATGTATAGGAGGATTAACATGAAAGATAAAGAAATTAAAGACTCTTAGTGTAAGAATCCCTTTCCACATGTCCAGAGACCTACAAGACTGACCCCAACTAACAATTTGAGCAACAGTGGAAAGGCTACCATAAATGCCCTTTTCTGATAATGAGATTGATGACTAACTCATCCACCATCATAGAGCCCTCATCTAGTAGCTGATGGAAACAGAAGCAGACACCCACAGCTAAACATTGAGCTGAACTGGAATCCAGATGCAGAGAGGGAGGACAAGACCAGGCTACAGAAACCCACAGAGACAGCTGACCTGAACAAGGAGGAGCTAACAGGCCCCCAGACTGATAGCTGGGAATCCAGAATTGGACCGACTCAGACCCCCTGGACATGGGTCTCAGTTAGAAGGCCTGGGCAGTCTAAGAGACCTCTGACAGTGGAACCATGATGTATTCCTGGTGCACAAAAGGGCTTTGGGAGCACATTACCCATGGATACTCCCTTAACCTAGAGACAGGAGGGAAGGCCTAGTCCCTACTCCAAATGACTAGACAGATTTAGATGACCTCTCCCGAAAGGCATCACACTACATGTGGAGTTGGGGGGATGGGAGGGGAGGGTGGTAGGGTGGCAGAGGAGGGTGGGAGAGAGGGAAAGAGGGGGGAAGAAGGGAGAGAGAGGGAACTGGGATTGATATGTAAAATAAAAACAAAAAATAAAATAAGTTATGAAACATAAAAGAAATAATGACTAACACTATTTCATAAAAGGAGTTGATAGTAATTATTTTACCATTTGTTTTTGGAACTAGTGAAAAAATAAAATAATAACATAAGGAGAAAAAAAAAAAAGAATCCCTTTCCACTTAGAGCTGTCATAAGACCTCTAAGGGAATAACTTTCAAAATTAAACTTCATTACCTAATGGTAATATAAGTTGAATTTACCACCTTGCTTTGTAGATTAAGAATACTATAACTGAAATAAATGATCTTTGAGTTTTAAAATATTAGTTTCCACTGTGTCCTGATAAGGGGAAAAATAGAAAATTGTCTCATATGAGACTCAAATTTTGAAATACCTTAGGTCTGAGGTTAAGACAGAGCAATAGAAGAAAAAGGAAGAGGGACCTAGAGAAATTGCTTAGCAGTGAAGGACCAGAACTTGGTTCCCAGCACCCACACTGGGCTTCATTCATAACTGTAGCTCCAGGGCTTTTGATATTCTCTTCTGACCTCAATAGGTATCTGTACTCACATTCATATACTGGGCCAGTTAGACATCTCAGTGAGTAAAGGAGCTTGCCATCAAGCCAAAGGACCTGAGTTCAATCCCCAAGACCGGCATGGTGGAAGGAAACAACCAACTCCCACAAGTTGATCTCTAAATTCCAAATGAGCACTTTGCCATGAATGCACATGTACCCATACACAGACAGACAGACACATACACACACCAAATATGTGTAATTTAAAATATTTTTAAGTTTTATGTGTGAATGAGTGTCTATGTCTGTAGGCCAAAAGAAGGCATCAGGCCCTAGGAACAGGAGTTAACAGTTGTGAGCTGTTGTGTGGGTGCTTGGAATTGAACTTGTGTCCTCTGAAAGAGCAGCCAGTGCCAGTGTTCTTAACCTCTGAGGAATCTCTCCAGCCCCATAAAAAGTTAAAGTCACATGCTATGCTTCCACTTTAAAAATATTCTTGGCCTGACATGATGGCACACACCTTTAATCCCAGCACTCGGGAGGCAGAGGCAGGTGAATCTCTGTGACTTTGATGACAGCCTGGTCTACAGAATGAGTTCCAGGACAGTCAGAGAAAATAGTGACACCTACCTCAAAAAAAAAAAATCTTAAATCGTCAAAATAGAGAGAGATGGAGAATAGATAATGGTTTCCAGGGGTCAAAGATGGTGGAGTAAGAATATTTGCAACTCAAAGGGGCAGCATAAAGAAGATTTGTAGAGTGATGGATAACAGCTATATCCTGACTGCACAGGCATTGACAAAAAAAAAAAAAAACGACATAGTTGTATACATATTTTGTCAGCTTCCTACTCTTGATATTATACAATAGTTCTGGGCAAGTTAAACATTGAGAAAAAAATAACTATGTAAAAAGTGAAAGAGGTTCCTCTGTACTGCTCTTGCATGTTCCTAAAAATACATAAGAATTTCAAAATAAAATATCTAAATTTTACTGGAAAAATCTAAATGTGTATTCAATAAAATCATATCAAAATCTATGAACAAGAATGTTTCCCAGTATGGTAGTGCATGCCTATATTTCCAGCACTTGGGAGGCAGAGGCAGGAGACTGAAGTTCCAGGCCAGCCTAGGCTATGTAGCAAGTTCTAGTTCCTCTCTTTAAAAAATGTTGCTTATACTAGAGTAGACAGCACAACAACCATGTGCATGCAGGCAATACAAATTGGACTCAGTAGATTATGTAAAGACTTGAAGTTGGGAAGGGATTTTAGGAAGAAGGATCTGAGACAAACTGGAGAGGAGAAAGAGGGTTGGATGGGAACAAAATAAAATGTGGTCATGGATGAAGGAAAAAATAAAAGTAAAACTAGAAAGAATAATCTTACAGAGCTAAAAATAAAGCATCAAATCATCAATCACATAGAAGAACTGAACCTATTTTCTCAATATTTAAACACAGAGAAGAAATGAACACTGCAGTCAACAAATTGATATAATAAGATATGCAAAGAGTCCACCGGGACAGCACAGTAGAGCTGACCCTATTGATAGGGGTGTAGGTGAACGGGACCGAGAACTGGCCTGGAAGATCTGATCCCACCCCTTGTCTGCTATATGGTGGCATGGGTAGGAGAGATATGCCATATCGTCACCCCACCCATGCCACCCCCACCCCCACCCCAGCCACCTGTGGAAGGTGGGAGAGCTAGCCCAGAGCCATCCCTGCCACTCACCAACTGCAGCACTAGGGAGAGTGGTCCCTGCATCTAGCCTGGACAACACTGTAGAGCTGGTCTTAAGGATATGATGTCTTAGGAGTGGATGAGCTGATCCTGAGGGCATGAAAGTAGGAGAACTGCCTCAGCCCTTGCTCATTGCTGCAAGGCGTGAATTAGCCGGGGCAATACTGGCGAACTCGCCCTGGTCGTGAGGATCAGTGAGAGCAGGCAGGCTGACCAGCCCTGCAACAACCCAGGCCTAGAACCAGGGCTATGAGTTGGCCCACCCAACATCTATGATCTGCTGGAGCATGTGATGGGGTGCTCCTGCAGACCCAAAGCTACAGGGCAACAATAGGATATCCAAGAGGAGTCCCAGTGAGGTCGCAGTATTGATAGTGTAGCAGAAACCAGAGGCCTTGAACCACACCAATAACTTTGCAAGAAAAGATTATATGGACTAAAGGGTATACTGTGTGACTCACTGGGTCACACTACAGCTTCCATAATAAGATCTTCCTTCCTTTATTCCTTCTCTTAAATTTTATTTTATTTGTGAGGAGTTGCTAGGGCATAGGGTAGATATGAAGTATTGGGGAGATAAATGGGATCAAGCTGCATTATGTGAAAGACACAAAGAATAAATAAAAAGAAAAGAAAGTTTAAAATAATATATATATATATGTATGTATGTATGTATTTAGAACCCAATAAAAGTAAAATATCCTCCAAAGCAACAGAGGAACCCTTTTAAGTAAACATAGTATATTTACAATAACTGGACATGAACTTAGGTATATGTCAATTATCAACAAATCCAACTAATATGCATCATAAAGATTAGCTTATTGGACCAAAATGCAGTTCAAACAGAAAAAAATAACATTTTTTTAATCCCATGAGCCAAGCTGAACCTAGTGGAGTAGGTCTATAATCTCAGCACTTGAAAGGCTCAAGCAGGAGAACTAGAAATCTGAGACTACATTCCCCATGGAGGGATACTTCCCTTAGCTTAGAGACATGGCAGAGGGCATAGGCCTTGCCCCAAATTATTTGACAGACTTTGAAGATCCCTCATGGAAGGTCTCACCCTCCCTGGGGAGTGGATGGAGGATGGGATGGGGAGATCTTTGGGGGACATGAAAGGATGGGAGGGAGAGGGAACTGGGATCAATATGTAAAATAATAAAAAATATTTTAAAACATTGTCTGGCATACAACTGAAACTTACAAAATGCATGTTCTGTAAATGCATGTTCTAAATCACAAAAAAAGAAAAAAAGAAATCCTAGACTAACCTGAACTACAAGGGATTCTGTCTCAAAATAACAACAACCAAAACAAAATAAAATAAAAACCTGAACCAGACATAGTGGCACTTGGGAAGCTGCAGCAGAAGGATCACCAGTTCAAGGCTAGCCTGAGCTATATAGATGAACAGTCTCAAACAAACTACTACACCAGCAAAACCAAATGCTTGTGTTCTGGGTTCTTAGAGTATGCCTTTTAATTATTTTGTGGGCTATAAAAGAAAGCATAGTTAGCAACTAAATAAGGAAAATGAAGTTGGTGGTCTCCTCCATTACTAGTGAAGGTGACTTCTAGCTCTAGTGTGTGGGCAATAGAGCCTAAAAGACAGAACCAGCTCCAAAACTTGAAGATGCTAGAAATAAAATGGCTCCAAATTCTTTGTGAGCTGGGGGATACAGTCAGTGTGCATGAGAGGTTAAAAAACATTCCAAAATCTATTTTTTTTAATGAGGAGGGGTGGGCTAGACACTTGACTCAGCAGTTAAGAGCACGTGTTGCCTTTGTGAAGAACCTGGGTTTAGTCCTTGCACCCATATAGCAGGTCACAACCATCTATAATTCCCATTACAGGGGATCCAACATCCTCTTCTGGCCTTTGTGGACACCAACCATGCATATAAATGGAGGCATGTTGCATGAATTCTAGTTAGTCTTAATAAAAACTCAGAGTCAGACATTGGGGTTATAGCTGAAGATCAGTAAAGCACAGCAGCCAGCCACTAGAGAGTTCTCACCTCTACCAATGCTGGGACCAAAGGGGAGATCCTGTCCTCAGCCTGCATCTCCAGACTGCATCCTCAGACTGCTTAGACTGCACTGAACCTCTGACTGCACTGCTCCTCTGCCTGCACTGCTCCTTAAACTGCCCTGAGCTCCTGACTCCTCCCACCTTATATTCCTCTCTCTGCCCAGCCCTATCACTCCTGTTTCCACCTCCCTAGTGCTGGGATTAAAGGGTTGTGATCCCAAGTGGTGGGATCACCTCTCTGCGAGCTCTGTTTCTCCTTCAGACAGATTCAGTCTCATGTAGTATAGGGTGGCCTTGATCTTACAGAGATCTGTCTGCTGCTGTCTCCTGAGTGCTGGGATTAAAGGTGTGTGCCACCACTGCCTGGCCTTTATGGCTACTAGTGTAGCTGCTGAGGTTAAAGGTGTGTGTCGTCATTGCCTGGTCTCTATGGCTAGCTTTGCACTGTGATATTCAGGCAAACTTCAATTGTTAGATCATAAACAAAATATCACGACAGAGGCAAAACACTCATATACATGAAAAATACAAAAAAAAATTAAAAACAAATGTTCCATTCTCCTGCATACTGTAAGGGAAATCTCTCCTTTTTCAGTAGATTTAAAGTCAATGCGTACAAGAGAGTATCCAAGAATATATGGTAGGACAAGGCAAGAAGTGAGCTTGAGACAAAGCTTCAAGCCTTATTTCCTCAAAAGGAAATGCCACAGGAATATAGGAAATTGCTGGAGATTACATTGTGGGCATAATGTGTGAATCTTTAGAGCCTGTGGTTGTCAATATTGTGATGTGATTGTTAGGAAAGAAAAACGACAAGGAGGAATTTGAGGAAGCTGTACCAACATGACCCTGGAAGTTTTATGGCAAGTGGAAATGATGCAAAACTATCTAGGGACATGTATGTAACTATGCACACCTCCTAAAGCATGGAGAAGAAAGAGTTTCAGGACTGAGGCCATTTAGTAGTGCTTTCAGTTGTCAGACGCTGTGAGCTTGTTCCGAATTGGCATCTTGTTTCTACACAATGTACCCACATTTTTAAAAATTGTGTGTGTGTGTGTGTGTGTGTGTGTGTGTGTGTGTGTGTGTGTGTAAGCATGGGCACTCATTCCATGAGTGCACACACCACAGAAGTGTCTATATGCGAGGACAAACTCAGTTATCAGTCCCCACCTTTTATATTGAGACAAGGCCTGCTGTTTCCAGCAGCATGTACCAGGCTAGATGGCTCATTAGCTTTCACTGATCCTCTTGTCTCTGTTTTGCATCCTACTATTCTAGTAGCAGAATACTGAAAGTACAACAGCACTCTATCATATATTGCTTTATGTAGTGTGCTGCTTAGTTTTGTCAACTTGACAGAAACACAGACATACATGGCAAGAGAAAATCTCAACTGAGGACCCAACTGTGGGCATTTTCTTGGTTGCAAATTTATGTGGGAGGATGCAGCCAAGTGTGGACAGAGCCATTCCTGGACAGGTGGACCTGGACTGTATAAAAAAGATAGCTAAATAATCTAGGGGCTGCAAGCCAGCAAAGCAGCACTACTTCATAGCCTCTACTTCAGTTCCTGCTTCCAGGTTCCTGCCTTGGTTTCTCTCAGTGATGGGCTATAACCTGAAAAAAAAAAAAGAAAAGAAAAAGAAACAATAATATCTTTCCTCTTCATGTTGTTTTTGGTCATAGAAACAGAAAAGCAAACAAGGGTACATGGGTTCTGTGGCTCTAAACTCAGATTACTATATTTGCACAGCGAGCACTTTCACCCACTAAGCCCCCTCCCCAAGCTGTATGCACAGCTTCCATAAACACTACCTCCATGATTCCCTTAGGAATTGCATTTGCCTAACACTAGGGAAAAAGACTGACCATACATTGTACCAGTCAGTTTATATAGGAAATGTTCAGAACATTTTAGGAGAGACCAGTGGACAGATATTATGACTGCTAGGCTGGCCTCTCCATGCTATCTTAACTCCAATTTCTTGTTTGAAATGTAAATTGTTCATTTATAACCCTCTTAGATTCTGTTACTATCTCCAGTTTATAGAGTTGGGCTCAAGGTCTGCTATGACAGCTCTGCATTTTTTCTCTGAATGGTCTGGTCTCAGAGAAGGAGTGAACAGTCAGGTACTTGAGGGCTGAATATCATGGCTTCAGTTCCTTTATGGAACTGTTCACCAAGATGTTCCCTTGTTAGGAAAGATTGCACCTTTGTTACATTTAAACTATGTCCATAGAGAGGCTGGATAGATGTCTCAATGATTAGGAGTGCTTGCTGTTATTGCAGAAGACCCAAGATTGCCAGCACCCCCGGGTTGGGATCTTCATAACTGTTAGCAACTCCAGCACCTAGGGATCTGACACTCTCTTTGGTTTCCCAGGTAGCACAGTCCTGCAATCTCAGGGCTGGGAGAGATGAAGCCAATGAATTACAGATTTGAGACCAGCCTGAGCTACATATCTCAGCCCTATGTCCAAAACTTAAAAAGAAAAAAAATCTGTTGTGTTGATGCCTCTTTTATAAAAAGATGCTCTTTGCTAGTTGCTACTAACAAGCTCTGACTTCTTACATTCAGGTCAGACATAAAGTAGCTGTATTGTTTGTTACCTTGTCTCTTTTGCCTGGATTTCTGTCCCCTCCATCATTCTCTATACAAGCGTTCTCTTTGGCACACAAAATCTTGTGATAATTTTTATCTGTTTCTGAAAAATTCTTTATAAAAATTGCTCTTTGCAGATTTCAATCTTTAATTTGTATTATTTTGTTGTGGTGATAAGAATTTGAGCAGGCTGTAAAATGTTTAAATTTCTTGTGCTATTTTAAGCCTATCTTAAAAGTATTTAAAGGATCAAATTGAAACACCTGATGGTTGAAATTTAAAAGCCAATTATATTATTTCCATGGCCTATGAATCCAATGTTATGTAACTTCAAAAGGGTTTTGAGTGTGTTAAAGTTTAAATTGTAGTATTTAATAATGAAAACAAATACTTCTTTTAACTATGCTCATGGACATCAGCCTGCTTTGGGTATCTACTAGTGTTGAAGATGTACATAAAACTACTAATTTAAGCCAAGTTTTTTAAAAAAGAAAATGATATTCAGTACAAAATAGTGTTTGAAGAAAAATCATTTTAAATTTTATATGATATGAGGTATCTAGAATAGACGCCCAAGCTTCTTCAATCTCATGCTCTCCCAACTCAGTATATAGCCTGTCAAATAAAAATTTGACTACTATGGCCCAGAAGTCATCCACAATTTTTTTACTTACAGTGTTTTGCCCAATAATAGTTATACAGAGCAAGTGGAGAATATAAATACACAGATTATTTGGTGAGCAACGTATGTCCCTTCCATCCCAGAGTAATAAAGGTAGTATAGAAAAGATATATAGAGAAATGGAAAGGCTTATAGAAAGACTTAAATAGAGGAGCAATAAACTGTGAAATTGGCACCACAAATCAATGGGAAATAAATGAACTATTTATTATATATACTCATTTGTTACTCAAGTCTAGAGGATGAACAATCTAAATATGAAAGCTAAAAGTATGAAACTAATAGAAAATAATACATGGGCTGAAGAGATGGCAGAGATGGCACAGTGCTTACTGAGCAAACATGTGAGCCTGATTTTGACCCCCCCCCAGAACCCAATACTGAAGCTATGGAGAAAGGAGAATCTCTGGGACTCACCGACCAACCAGACTAGCCTGCTTGGAGGTCCAGACCAGTGAGATAACCTGTCTCAAATATCAAAGTGGATGGCATCTAAAGGTTTGACAACCAAGGCTGTTCTCTGGCTTCCTTCCACATGTGTGTTCACACATATGCACCTGTATGCGTACACATATATACACAACACATACAAATTGATGAATGAACTAAAAATAATATAGGAATCTCTATTTGTGTCTTAGAAGTAGATAACAATTCCTTAAACCAAATCTTGAAAATGATAGTAGGGCTGCAAATACAGCTCAGTGGTAAAGCAACTTCTTAGTGTGCATAGAATCCTGGGTTTGATGCCCAGTAACACACACACACACACACACACACACACACACACAGGCATGCGCGCACACATGCACACACACAACACAAACACTCAAACATACAAGAGAAATAGATACAAAAGAGAGAGAAAACTAATTAATTTGATTACATAAAAAGAATTTCTGTTTAATAGTAGACAACATGAGCAAAGGTAACAAATGACAGATGGGAAAATAAATTTGCAAGAACTTCAGCAAAGGATTAATAACTGACATATATAAAATACTAGAAGAAAAAGGAAACATACTGCCCTAAGCTGACAAAATGTACAAATATATACTTGGGGAAAGAAAAACAAAATTCTTAGAAATAGATGAAGAGATGCTCAATCTCATTACTATTCAAAATTACAAAATTTGTATTTATTTTGCTATAAAATTAGAAGGCTGAGATATATTAATTGCTCCTAAAGATATAGATAGAAGAAAACAACTGATTAGGGTCAAGAGTGGAGTTTCTACTGCAAAGTGCAATCTTTTTCTTTAAAAAAAATAATTTTCATATTACATATCAACCCCAGTTCCCCCTCCCTCCCCTCCTTCCACCCACCTTCTCCCTTTCTCACCCTGCATCTATTCCGTGGGAGTCAATAAAGTCTGGGATATCAAGTTGAGGCAGAACCAAGAGCTTCCCCCCTGTATTATTGCTGAGCAAGATATTCCTCCATAGGAAGTGAGCTCCAAAAAGCCAGTTCATGCACCAGGGACAGGTCCTGGTCCCACTGCCAGGCACACCCAATAGATCAAGCCACGTAACTGTAACCCACATTCAGAGGGCCTAGTTCGGTCCCATGCACGTTCCCCAGGTGTTAGTCCATAGTCTGTGAGCTCCCACTAGCCCAGGTCAGCTGTCTCTGTAGTTTTCCCAATCATGATCTTGACACCTCCCCCCTTGTTCCTATTATCCTTCCTCCCTCTCTTCAAGTGAACCCCAGGAGCCCATCCCAGTGCTCTGCTGTGGGTCACTGCCTCTGCTTCCATCAGTTATTGGATATAGGTTCTATGATGGCAATTAAGGTAGTTGCTAATCTGATTAAAGGGGAAGGCCCGTTCAGACTCCCTCTCCACTATTGCTAGGCGTCTTAGCTGGGGTCATCTTTGTGGACTCCTGACAATTTCCCCTGCACCAGGTTTCTCTCTAAACCCATAATGGCCCCCTCTATCAAGATACCTCTTTTAGTTCTGGACCCTCTCTCTGGTAAGATAAGACCACGTGGAAACACTTAGATTGATAGAAATGGTTTAATATATTTAAGACAGAGCTAGCCAATAAGAAATGCTAGTAACAGGCCAACGGTTTCATAATTAAAAAAAAATACCTCTTTTTTTTTTGCTCTCCCCCTGCATTTCTTATTGCTCCCTAGTGTTCAGATCCCCCATCCCCTCCCCTCTACCCCCATCCCAATTTACGCAGGAGATCTTAACTATTTTCCTTTCCTGGAGCCATCCATGTGTGTCCCTCTTAGGGTTCCCCTTTTTACCTAGCTTCTCTGGGGTTGTGAATTATAGCCTAGTTGTCTGCAAAAAGCAATATTGCGGTACTTAAATTAATAATGCATATACCATGTGGCCCAAAAATCACATTTCTTTTTATATATGTATTCCAGAGCACCTCTCATATAGATCCATAGAGAGATATGCATTAGGACACACTACACAGAGTTTGAGGCAACAGGGAATTGGAAGCAGATTAGATTCTGTTTTTAAGAAAATGAAGAAGTAAATTAAAGTAGATGAACACTAATGCATTATTCAACACTACACTCCAGCAGGCAGGTTGCAAAATCAGTCAGTAACACAGATAGGCATGGGGAAGTTTTATAAGTGAAACTCTGAAATACAGCATCTATCCAAGAACTCAGTCTCATGGTCTCATACAATCATAAGGGACCTTGAACCTGGGTTCCCAAGAGAAAGCAGGAAACATGAGAGAACCAGTATGCTCTCTTACAATATGCAAGACCTTTGTGGAGGGAATTATTCAATGTTATGAAAAGGCATGATCCAGGATCCTGGTCTTAATGCTTGCTTTTACAGAGTGGACAAAGCTCTTGAGCCCCATTTCTCGGTGCTATTGATTCCTAGGTTCCTCCCTCTGGCTTTAATATCCATGCTTAGTAATACCTTTCATATCCTCTGTAACCCTATGTCAATTCACCAAAATGTAAGATGAGAGTAGCAGATATGACTTGGTGCCAGAATTGTGTTAAAATGGCCAATGGTAATCATAGAAACTGGGAATAAATATAAGGTTTGTGCTTCCTTCTCCATATTTTGAGGCACTATTGGCTGCCTTAAAAATAAATATTGGTTTGCAGCCATTTTTACATTTAGAAACAAAAACAATGGGAAATCTTTAAAAAAAAATGGCAAGGTGGAGGTAAAGCCTCTTGCTGTCTAGCCTGATGGCCTGACTTGGATCACTGGAATCCCTAAAGTTGATGGAGAGAAATGGCTCCTGCAAGTTGTCCTCTGACCCCCACACATATACCATGGTGCACACATCTGTGTGTGCTCATGTGCATGCATACTCACACATGCACACACAAAAGCACAAATAAGTAATTTTTAAATGATGACATAATTTGCCATGCTTATTCCTTCCTCATAACCCTCAGATAATACCTGCTCTCTGTTTTGCTTGTATTGTCCTTCAGTGATCAAAACAGTCTCTGTCACTTTCCTGTTTATGCCAAACAGGGAAAAATGGTAAGATCCAGGTATCTACTGACACAATATAAATCAGCCATCTCTCAGTTACGTTTGTGGAATGGAGATTAAATCTAGACCTTGCATGCTGTGCACATGCTCTTCAGCTTAACTACAGCCCCCAACCTCCTACCTCTAAAGCAGTATAACCTGGCAATGAATATAGAAGAAATGAAACAGATGAAGGAGGCAAACTCAGAAGTTGGGAAATAACTTAAATAGAAAGAGAAATCTCTACAAGTGAAGCACTCAAAGATAAATCAGCGCAAAATAGAAAAGGGAAGTTAGAATGTATGGCAAAAAGAAAGGAAATTTTAAAAAATACACCCTGAAGAAATTCCATTAAGGAAAATTTAATATTTGAAAAAATGTGACAATTTTCAACAGCTGAAGCAAGACACAAGTCTTCATACTGAGCATGTTAATTTTTAATGGGATAAAATAAAAGAACAATAGCTAGAAACATTGTGTTGTAGTGGAGTATACCTGTAATGACATTTTCATGAATTTAGAAAATTTAGTGTTCCTCTATAAATAACTCTTCTAATGCAAAGAAGGCAGAAAATGGAAAAGTAAGAAATATAGTGAGATGGGAAAACAGGAGCAAACATTTACATATAATATATAGTATCTTGTAATACAGATGTACATGAAAATACCATATATTCCAATATATAATATTAAATATCTATTTTTAAATAAATAAATTTTCATCAATAAAAGATGGAAAGAGCACTCTTTTCAGGATTTAAGTCAGAAAAAATATGACTATAGTTTATTGTGTGTGTCACCCCTTTCTTACTAATTAAGTGTGTATGTTTTTCTAACTATTTTGAGGTTGGATAAGCTGATTGGAAAATGGTATGGACTGGTCAAGCCACTGTCTGTATCCAGCTTACATACTTGTTCCATGATTCCTCCTGAGTTCACTGAATTCTTAGAAACAATACTGATGGCTGGAGTACAGTGCTAATGTGAAATGCAGAGGCTTGGAAGGGATTGGGATCGAGAGAACAGATAATTTATGTGTAAAAGTCTGAAAAACGTTAATCTGCCATCTGAACCACTCTGGACACATCTAAGAAAATAGTGCATAAAGCCAAATGTCCATACAGTGAAAAATACACTGGGAAGCACAAAACTGTTTTCAATAAACTCCAAGTTCACCTTACCATCCATTTCCTTGTATTAAGAGGCAATTCATATTCAATATCTATGCATTATGACATTTATATTATCTTTCTATGAAACAGGACCATTAGAAGAATCAGATATTCTTTTTAGCTAAAAGTAGTAATAACAAGCAAAAGAAAGAATTTAAGCAAAAATTAATTTCTGAATTGAAAACAAGGATTTTACTTGCCAGACTAAGTGAAAGGAGAAATGTCATTATTGAGAAATTGATCAAGTGAAAAATTAAGAATAAAAATATAAGAAAATTTTTAAATACTTGCAGAATTGATCAAAAGGGTATAATAAATTGCTGAATTCCTACATTAAGTAAAAGATTCAGGGATTCAGAGTGCCAGGCTTTTGTGGTGCACGTCTTTAATTCCAGCACTTGGAAGGCAGAGACGGGTGGATCTCTGTGAGTTCGAGGCCAGCCTGGACTACATAGCAAGTTCCAGGACCACCTCCAAAGCAATACAGAGAAATCCTGTCTGGAAAAACCAAAAGAAAAGATTCAGAAGTAACAGATAAAGAAGTAATTAAATTTCACTGACTCTAAATATAGTCATGTGGCTGGAGTGAAGATCACATAAAGTTCTAGACAAGATTAATATGAGAAGTTTAAATGTTTACAATTGTCATTCCTAAATTAATAAATTCAATAGCAATGTTATAAAAATTCATACAAAGGAACAATTACTGATCATCCTGGAGGCAAAAACAAAACACACAATGGAATGACAGTAACCCCCAAATAGTATATCTAATCAAGGTACTCTTCAGAAGCTAAAGTGTAATAAGAAATATTCAAATAGGCAAAAGTTCAGGAAGAAGAGGACCCATGTCTAAGTTACCATGTATAGCATTTATTAACCACTTGCTGCCTACCAGGTAATGCCCTAAGCACACCATATGTCTTATTTAAGCCTCTAAACAACCTTATAAGGTTGACATTATTCATTGCTTCATGCTACACATGTAGAAATTAAGATCCACAGAGTTTAACAACTCACTGAAGAACATATGATATTCAAACAAGTAATCTTTAACTCAGTTGTCCTTCTCATCCCATGGCTATGAATTCTATCACCATATAGCTACTTATACTTTGATCATGGTATCAATTTTGCATAAAAATACATTAACACAGTTTAAAAATTAACAAAATTATGTATAGCCATATATTAATTAATAAACTAATAAGTGGTGGCACACTCTTTTAATCACAGCACTTGGGAGGCAGAGGCAGGTGGATCTCTATGAGTTCGAGACCAGAATAGTCTATAAGAGCTAGTTCCAGGACAGGCTCCAAAGCTACACAGAGAAAGCCTGTCTCAAAAAAAAAAGAACAAGAAAAAGAGAAAAAGGAAAGGAAGGAAAGGAAGAAACTAAAATTTGTGGCTGGAGAGATGACTCAGTGGTTACGAGTACACACTGCTCTTCCAGAAGACCTGGGTTCAATTCCCAGTACCCACATGGTAGCTCATAACCCATTATAATGGGATCTGATACCCTCTTCTGGCATGCAAGCATACATGCAGACAGAGCATTCATACACATAAAATAAAGAAATAAATATTTTTGAAAGAAACTAAAATTAGAAGTAAATAATAAAAGAGCATTATAAAATTGGATTACCTGATAATATAACAGTGGTCCCCAAAATAAATTCAAAACAAAATCAGAAGCCACCTGGAAATCAAAGAAAAGTATAATGCACTATATTAAAACCTATGGGGCATAACTAAAGCTAACTAAATGAATATATTCTCTTTCTCTCTCTCTCTCTGGTTTCTTGACATACGATATTACAATACAGCTCAAGCTAGCCTCAAACTCGCTATGTAGTTGAGGATTACCTAGAATTCCAGCTCTTCCCTTCTATATCTCCTAAATTCTGGGATTACAGATGTGATTATAACTATAGGTAAATATATATATATTTTTTCATGACCATTGCTATCACATCTACCATGAATAAGAGGGAAAAGTACTCTTTTGAAGAAATATTCATGAATATGAATAGGAGATGATGCTAGACCTCCATGATCTATCATTTTGCTTCTCGTGCACAAGGCACTGAGTTCAGTTCCAGTGATACATATAAAAGGGTAACAAAGTAAATCTGAAGGTTAAAAACATAAATGAAGTGTGGAGTTGCACACCTCTAACCCCAGAACTCCCGAAATGCAGTCAAGAGGCTCAGAAGTTCAAAGTCACCCTCTATTATGCAATGGTGGCATCCTGACCTGCATGAAGTCTTCTTTCTCTCTCAAAAAAAGAGGAATAACTATGTGAGACAGTTGTAGACATGATAAGTAAAAAGCTGGCTCATTTAACAGATGAATAAAAGAAATGTACTGCAAGTATGATTAAGTAAAACCAGCGAGGAAACAAAATCACACAAATTATGAATAATAAGAAAATGTAGAGCCCCTGTTCATGTTAGCATGTCTATTGTTGTCCTTGTTCAGGTCATATTTAGGCAGTCATGTTGGTGAAACTTTATTGGTGTGGCTTGTGACATTCCTAGGAAACAGTCTCACAGCAAATTCCCTGTTGCCTCAACCCTACACAAAAAAACTACAGGTAACTTATGAATACTGAAAGTGAGATAAATAGTCTTTACCAGTTGATAAATTGGTAAACTGGTTATCTAATACCAAGTTGTCAACCCTGAAAACATGCATACAACGCACATTATACAGACTGAGCAGGTTGTACTTACATAACTAGGCATATATACACATACAAGTTCATATACATATACATTATTCCTATATGAATGTAACAATTAATGAATAAAGAAGATGAATTTGAAAGAGTATAGAGGATTATATATGAGTGTTTGGAGGGAATAAAATGATATAATTATACTATAATTTCAAAGATAAAATAACTTGTTAAAAAGAAAAAAAAGCACACATGGAAGGGTAGAACCACAGAAGTAGATGCAATTAAAATTAATATAATTTTACATATAAATATATTATATCAAATTTGAAAATATAATGAGTTCCATTACTTCCTAATGAGTTCAAAGTTACCAAATTTAATGCAAGAAATAGAAAAATCAACTAGACCAATTACTATAAATAAGATTAGAAATGTGTTTCTGGGCAGTGGGTGGCACATGTTTTTAATCCCAGCACTCAGGAGGCAGAGGCAAATGGATCTCTGAGTTTGAGGCCAGCCTGGTCTACAGAGCAAGTTCGAGGACAGCCAGGAATACACAGAGAAACTCTGTCTCAAATAAATGAATAAAAAGAGAAAAGAATAAAATAAAAAAGAAATGTAATCGTAGGTCGTCCATTAAAAAAGTAGTCACCTACAGGCCAGGTATGGTAGTGCACACCTTTAATCCCAGCACTCAGGAGGTAGAGGCAGGCAAATCTTAGTGATTTCCATACCAGACAGGGCTACACAGTGATACTTGTTTTAAAACTTTTAATTTTTTTTAAAGTAGAGATTTAGAACATGAAGGAGAAGGAAGCCGGGGTGGAGGTATATGAACTAAAATTAATGATGTATGAAGAAAGCCATAACGAAATCTGATGCTTGATAAGCTAATAAAAAAACAAATTTAATTTTAAGAGTTTGGATATGGGTACTTGGTATGGGCGAATAAAGCTGCTCTCAGAAGCAATAGGCTATTAAATGCAAATCCCAATGCCAGGGGTGGACTTCTTCATTACAAGCTGAGGCCTCCAAAACAATGCATGTAATTTCCATGGCTGCTGTCTACCTACCAGAACTAGAAGGTAAGACTCCATTGCTAAAGATCTGCATACCTTGGTTGAAATGACATAGCCCCATTAATCTAGAACTGGGCTGGAATCTTCCTCACTTCTGTTACAGCTAGAATTCCAGAAAAAGAATTGTGCAGGCATATGGGGAAGAATTGTCATCAACAATCTTACTCAGCTATAGACCCCTGTGTTCAATATTACTGAGCAGCCAAGCAAGATGAAGCCACCAGTATATTAGTGGCAAGTCTGTTACTGGGTGTAACGAACCACTTTCTGGTTAGATTTAAGCTGGGCTCCACAGGAGGGAATTCATATCAGATAATGTAAATCTGGTCAAAAGCCTGTGACTGAGGAGTTCACAGGACATAGTGGTAAAGCTACTGGGGTTGTTTTCCTAAGTGAACAGGATATACTCATTAAATTGCTTTCTAAATAACTGTGCTTATGCTCATATATTAACACTCATGTCAGGGAATCTTCTCTTTGCAGTGGGCAGCAGTAACTACAGATACTCAATCTGACCAAACTATTGACAATAAATGACTATTAAAACACCCAGTCATAAATGAGACATCTCTATCACTCCCTACAAGTCTTAAGAAATAGAAGTTATGTTGAGGTGCAGTGCTGGAGATAATGGCAAACTGAGTGTTGAAAGTTTGGCACTGCTCTTGGCATCCAGGGATTGAAGAGTCATGCAAACCTGATATTTCAGCTCAGACTTCTCAGACAGCCTGGGCAACAGTACAGATCCACCCCAAAAGCCAATGGAGCCTTCAGAAAAAGAGAGATGGCTGAAGACGATCTGTACTTTTGAGAGATGACAAGAGAACTACTGGCTGCCTTGAAGAAACATCATGAAGATGAAATCCAACACCATGAGAAGGAGATTGGGTATCTGCAGAAACAAACTGAGCAGCATAAGAGGATAAAATGCATAAACCATGAGGATGATTAAATGCAAACAGTCCCCCAGAGAATGGCATAGACCACTGCCCACTTCCATAGAGATACAGTTCTGAGTAATTAATATTTAGTCTGTGTGCTACATCAATGGGGAAAACAACAGAATGCACAAGCCAGAGAAAGGGAGTAGAGCTCTATGGCGTGCAATGCTGACTTCAGAGCATGTGTGGTTGTTGTACTCTTAAATTCACGGCAGCTGTGATTACCAGCACTAGACCTTCATCAGCACCTACCACTCCCCCCCACACACACGATTATTATGGGTCTCAAGCCATCCCTGAGGATTTATATACAGATAATGGTTGATGGAAGAGAAATCTAGCAAACTTAAAATCAGAGCCCATAAGCCTGAGTTTTGCAAGCACAATGTGTATTTTTGGAAATAAGGATATTTTTTAGTCTGCTATCCAATAATAAAACATTAGCAACAAAAATAGAACAGAAAACAACAGACAGGCAACACCTGCCAGAAAACTTGGTAGATTGCCTGTAGACCTTCTCCCCCTCCCCCCATTCCCCTAGAACCAATCCTCCTGTCTCATCCTATCACTGCAACAAAACACCAGCTGCAACCTTCCCTCACCCCTGCCAACATCTCCTGTGGATTCCACAAACCAACCCCTCCTAACCTCCTTCCCCAGACGTGTTGCTTTGTTCAAGACCCCAAATCCATCAGGCAACCTTGCTAAGACAAGGGCAGGTCCTCCCAGGGCAAAAGGTAGGCTCAAGACAGACCCACACCTCTCCTACTGCTACTTAGATCCAATTCCCCCAGTCCCACTCCCAGCTCTATTGCTAGAAACCTGCTGTGCCCACCTTTCCTCTCTGATCCAATCTGTAAGAGAACACAAAGACCTTCTCCTCCAACCTTCCCTCCCCCAACTCATCCCAGTTACCAGACCTAACACCAGCAGGCATTCCTGTGAACATACCAGCTGAGCAGGCCAGAAAAACAGTTATTACACTCTCTGAAATCCAAAGAGGAAACAGAAGCCAAGGAACAAAACACACACCCAACCAAACAAATCCAGAAATCAGCACCTAGACTTTACTCATCCCAAACCCAGATGCTGAGACACCAATGTAGAAACACAATCAACAACAGCCAAGGTAACATGTCTCCACAAAAGCCCAGCTATCCTACCACAGCAGGCTCTGAATATTCCAACACAACTGAAGCATAAGAAAGACCTTAAAAGCAACTATATGAAAATGATAGCTGTCCTTAAAGAGGAAATGGATAAATAAAACTCTTAAAGAAATATGGAAAAACACCAAAGAACAATTGGGGGAAATGAATAAATCCCTTAAACAAACCCAGAAAAACACAAATAATTAGAGGAAATGAATAAATTCCTTAAAGAAAGCCAGAAAACACCAACAAACAGTTGAAGGAAACAAATAAAATTGTTCAAGACCTGAATACGGAAATAGAGTCAATAATGAAAACACAAACTGAGGGAATTCTGGAAATGAAAAATTTAAAAATTCAAAGAGAAACTACAGAGACAAGCTTCATCAACAGAATACAAAAGATGGAAGACATAATCTCCGGCATTGAAGACACAATAGAATAAATGGATACCTCAGTCAAAGAAAATGTTAACTCTGAAAAAAAGATCCTAGGACAAAATATCCATCAAATCTGGGACACTATGAAAAGATCACATCTAAGAGTAATAGGAACATAGAAAGAAGAAAAAGAAACCCATGCCAAAGGCACAGAAAATATTTTCAACAAAATCACAGAAGAAAATTTCCAGTTCTAAAACATTTTCATCGCCATTCAGGAAAAAGACACACTTATTATTCCCTAACCTAAAGAAGGAGAACTTTATCAAGATGCAAGAAGTATATAGAACACCAAATAGACTGGACCTGAAAAGAAATAATAATAAAAATGCTAAAATTACAGAAGAAAGATAGAATATTAAAAGGTACAAGGGGAAAAGATCAAGTAACATACAAAGGCAGACCTATTAGAATTATACCTGACTTCTAAATGGAGGCTCTAAAATCCAGAAGATCCTGGTAAAATGTGCTTCAGACTCTAAGATACCACAGATACCATGCCAGACTACTATGCCCACTAAAACCTTCAACCACAGCAGATAGATAAAATAAGACATTCTATGAGAAAACCATATTTAAGCAATATCTATCTACAAATCCAGCCCTACAGAAGATAATGAAAGGAAAACTCCAACCTAGAGAGGTAACCACACTCAAGAAAACACAAAGAACAAATAATCCCAGATCAGCAAATGAAAAGAATGGAAACACACACACACACAAACACACACACACCACCACCACCACCAACAACAACAACAACGACAAAGTAATAGGCCTAGTCAACACTCAGTAATCATTGATACCTCTCAACATCAACAGTCTCAATTCCCTAATAAAAATAACACAGACTAACAGAATGTATGTGAAAACGGGATCCATCATTCTGCTGCATTCAAGAAACACATCTTAGGCGCCTTATCTCAGCTGGTCTGCCCAAGACCCCCTGAGCGCGAATCCTAGTCCCCCGTGTGGCTCCATTTCCACTCCGACAAGATGAAAGAAACGATCATGAACCAGGAGAAACTGGCCAAGCTGCAGGCACAAGTGCGCATTGGTGGCAAAGGAACTGCTCGCAAAAAAAAAAAAAAAGGTGGTCGACAGAACAGCCACAGCAGATGACAAAAAACTGCAGTTCTCCTTAAAGAAGTTAGGGGTGAACAATATCTCTGGTATTGAACATGTTTACAAACCAAGGAACAGTGATCCATTTTAACAACCCTAAAGTTCAGGCGTCTCTGGCAGCAAACACCTTCACCATTACAGGCTACGCTGAGACAAAACAGCTGACAGAAATGCTTCCCAGCATCCTAAACCAGCTTGGAGCAGACAGTCTGACTAGTTTAAGGAGACTGGCTGAAGCTCTGCCCAAACAATCTGTGGATGGAAAAGCACCACTTGCTACTGGAGAGGATGATGATGATGAAGTCCCTGATCTGGTGGAGAATTTTGATAAGGCTTCTAAGAACGAGGCAAACTGAGTTGAGGCGACTTCTGAAGAAGGTGCCACTTGCAGAAGTCACAGGAGCTGCTGCTATTTTATATCATGACTGCTTTTTAAAATTCTTTTATTTATGAATCTGATAAAATCTAGATCTCTAACATTTTTAAGCCCCTGGACACTGCAGCTCTTTTCAGTTTTTGCTTAAACACAATTCATTCTTTGCAGCAAATTAAGCTGAAGAAGCATGGGAATAAAGTTTGGAAAGGGGCTAATAAAATTCTTTGCCTAAAAAAAAAATCTTAAAATCAAAGATAGTCCTCAAAGTAAAGTACAGGGTTGGAAAAAAAGATATTCCAAGCAAACTGAACTGACCTAAGAAACAAGCTGGTGTATGAATTTTAATATCTAACAAAGTAGTCTTTAAACCAAAAGTAATCAAAAGAGTTGCAGAAGGACACTACATACTCATGAAAGGAAAAACCTACCATAATGGCATGTAAACTCTTAACATCTGTGCCCCAAACACAAGAGAAGCTAACTTTATAAAAGAAATACTACTACAACTTAAATCACACATTGACACTGATAGGTGGAAGACTTCAATACCCCACTCTAACCAATGGACAAGTCATCCAGACAAAAACTTAACAGAGAAATATTGAAGTTAACAGGCATTATATACAAAATGGACCTAACAGATATTATCAGAACATTTCACCCAAATGAAAAGAATACACCTTCTACTCTGCACCTCTTGGAACTTTCTCCAAAACTGACCACTTACTTTGACACAAAAAAATTCTCAATATGTACCACTTACCAGAATTAAATCAAGATTAGATAAACAATTTAAGCAACTGCATCTATAATCCTGCATAACATGCTAGAACAATGGTGGCACAAAACCTGTGGAAATAGCCAACCTGTCTACTTTGACCTAAGGCCCATTACATGAGAAGTAACATACCTAAAACATTGCTTAAGCAACCAAAACCAGAGACTGGGTGGCCCAGAGACCTAGTATAAAACCAATAAATCAATAAAAAATTCCACTTCTTAGGTCATCTTTTATAAATCATGGCATCTTCATAGTCCAAGGTTCATTTTGCTTATTATCTTCTTGATTTTAAACATTTTTGTACTACACACATAGAAAAATGAATCACAGAAATCATGACCCACTGCTATTAAACCCCTCTACAATATTTCACTGATGCAGAACCACACTTGAGTAGCATTCAGTGCATTACAGCTCTATCAAAAGCAGTGCAATAAGAAGAAAATTGTAGGAATCACCTATGACTAATATTGTGTGAAAAGTCCTGTAAAAAATGGAAAAGTTTGGGACTAGAATTAAGAAATTAAATTACAGCTTTGATTTGTGCCATTAAAAATATATGTAACAGAAAAAAATTTAAAGATGTATTTATATATTATGTATACATCCTTCTGACTCCATCAGAAGAGGGCACCAGATCTCGTTGTAAAAGCCTGTGAGCCACCATGTGGTTGCTGGGACTTGAACTCCGAACCTCTAGAAGAGCAGTCAGGGTTCTTAACCTCTGAGTCGTCTCTCCAGCTATAACAGAAAGAAATTTTTAAAACACAGACAGGAATGTATGAGTTTTGGTGGTAAAAGCCAGCAGAAAACATTTTAAAGTTCTTTTAAACTCTTAAGTGCAAAATACTAGCGCACTCATGAAAAATCAAGAAAACATAGGGAAAGATAAGTGCTAGAAGGGCCAGAAAATGTCAGACATCTACAGAGAAAGACATTATGAACAAAGTGAAGAAAAATGAATAGGTAGAGATTTATGACATGTTGATGTAGGGGTAAAGTCTGAGACTACAACAATACATTAAACTGAGCTCACTTTCTGCTAAAAATGTAAGTGTGAAGATTCAGATAAGACAGAGGAATGGGAACTGCTACTGTGTCATCTGATGAAGGAAAAGAATCAATCAATAAAAGAAATAGTAGGTTCTGTTCCAAAGAAAGAAGAAATTCACAAAGGTAATGATAGACTAGCTAAAATGTACAAAGAAAAAGATGAATGCACCAGGTGTGGTGGCTGGGAAGCTGAGGTAGGAAGATTAAGAGTTCAAGGCCAGTCCCAGTGGTATGGTGAGTCAGAGACCAGTCTGGGGTATATGAGATCATGAAAGAAAGAGGGTGGAAGGAGAAAATGAGGGGGGAGAGAGATGCAATGGAAGGGGGAGGACAAGAGGGATAGAGGGAAAGACGCCAGGCCAAACACAGCTCCAGGGGAAAGAGAACCAGAAGTTTCATCTCTAAGGTATGTTAAGTAGCCCAAGGAAAGGAAAACAATAGTCAGTTGTACCTCCAGGACAAGTCCAGGGCAATCCTAAGCCTCGAACCTAGATGCATGTTTCAACCAGACTGATTTCTCTGGCAGATAGGTCATAAGCAGAGAGGAACCCCATTTTCTCATTACATGACTTGTATAGCAGTGCAAGCTGCCATCCTGGAGAGGAACCTACCTGAGAACAGGGAGCGTCAAAACTCCAGAGGAACTTAGAATCCTAAATATCATGATCAAAGAAAGACCTCACCATGACATATTATAGTCCATGCATCAAAAATATAATGTAAAATAAAAATATTAATAGCCTTAAGGGGAAAAAAGCTACCTTACCTTCAAAGATAAGTGATACAAGATAGAATCAAATCTCATTATTTAAAAAGTTAAGGATGAAAATTGTGGGGCTGGAGATATAACACAGTAAAAAGCACACACTGCTCTTCCAGAGGATCTGAGTTCAGTTACCAGCACCCAAGTTGGGTGGCTCATAACCACTTCTAATTCCTGCTTCAAAGGGTCTGATACCCTCCTCTGGCCTCTACAGGCACCTAAATATATGTGACATGCATGGAGATACACACATACTTTTTTTTAATTTTTAAAAGTGAGCATGAACAACAAGGGGTAATATATTTAGTTACTAAAAGTAAATAATTTCCAGCCAAGATCACTGTGCCCCAATCAAAGCTATCTTTTAAAAGCAATGGAGAATAAGTATGTTTCAAGGCAACAAAAATTATGACCACTAAGCCAGGCCTAGAGAAGAAATGTAATTTGGTACTATACACAGAGAAAGAAGATAGTTGCAATCTTGAAAGCACATAGGAGAATATATTTCATGAGAGGAATAGATTAACAGCAGAAAGGTAGAAAGCAATCCATCATGGCAAATATACTAAAGCAGCATGACCCCATTTCCAGCCAGAGAAAACACACACACACACACATACACACACACACACACACACACACTCACTCACACACAAAAAAAAAACAAAAAACAAACAAACAATAACCTATCATAAAAGCAATAAAAATAATTACAGGAATTAGAAAATAGTTCTCAATAATTGCCTTTAAAATAGAGTCTCAACTCACCTAGAGACTACAATGGGGGGGAGCCAACCATATGTTTTCTCTAGAAACCACACCTCCCAGACAAAGAGACCAGAGATTGAGAGTCAAAGGATAGAAGGCAATTTGTCAAGAAGGTGGATGCTAAAAGCAAGATGAAGTAGCTCATCTGCTGTCTGATAAAGTAGTTTTCAAGAGAAAATTGGTCAGAAATTATAACCAAGGACACTACATACCAATAAAAAGAACACTTCAACAATTTACTATTACAATTGTAAATGTGTATGCACAAATGTTAGAGCACAAAAAATCATAAAACAAATATTAGCAAGATAAAGATCACATAGGGTCCTGACTACCACACACACAGGCCCTTCCTACTCCATAGCTAACCTCTTCAACCAGACAAATCCTGCACATCCTTTTCTGGAGTCTAGAAGGGTAAGTCCACCTGTTTCTCCCTCCACATACCATCTCCAAACTCCATCTTTGGACCAGGAGGCACATCATACACAACAGGCAAGTCCCTTGTGTTCAACAGACTTCATTCCATCTAAGCTATACTCAACCTCTAATCCCAAGCCAATTTGTATATCCTATCTTCTGCCCTAACATGCTTAGTCCACATAAGAAGTCCACAGCCCAGATCTCATCACAAAAATACATACAATATGAACAATTAAAGCAGTGCCCCCCAAACCCAACAGTCATGTAAAAATGTTTTCCACAACTCTAATGAAATGCTCAATAAAACACTTGCAAACCAAATAGACCTACATAAAAAGGATTATCCACCATAACCAAACTGGCTTTGGCCATGAAATACAGAGATTGTTTAACATATGCAGGTAAATAAATGTAATAAACCATATAAAAGAACATAAAGACAAAAATCACATGATCATTTCAATAGATGACAAAAAAAATTGGCAAAATCTAACATTCCTTCATGACAAAAAGTCTTCGAGAATATATGGCTAAAGGGAAAATACCTCACCACAATAAAAACCATATATGGGAAACTCACAGTCAACATCATCCCAAATGGGGAAAATCTTGAGGCAACTTCATGAAGTCAAGAAAGAGAGAGGGGTATCCACTATTCCCTTTTCAACACTGTGCTCAAAGTACTCGCTGGAACAGGAAGGCAAGAGAATAAAATTAAGGGAGTACAAATAGGAAAAAAAGTCAAACTATCTTTATCTGTAGCTGATATGATACTATACATTAGCAATTCTAAAAATTCTACCAGAAAACTTCTAGAAACAATAAATATAGTCAATACTGTGGAAAAACACAGAATCAACTTCCATAAAACACTAGTCTTTTTACACGAAAATAACAAACACACAGAGAAAGAGGTCATGGACATAATCCCATTCAAAATAATATCAAAGACAATAAAATATCTGTGAATAGACCTAACCAAGGTGGTGAAAGACCTCTATTATGAATGCTTTAAACCTCTGAGGAGACAGAGAATGGCACTAGAAAATGATAAGATATCACATGCCTATGGGTTGGTAGAATTAACATTATGAAACAGACCATTGTATCAAAAAAAATTTAAAGATTCATGAAATATCAACCAAATTTCCCATCATATTCCTCAAAGAAATAAAGAAAGAAAGAAAGAAAGAAAGAAAGAAAGAAAGAAAGAAGGAAAGAAGGAAGGAAGAAAGGAAGGAAGAAAGAAAGGAAGGAAGGGAGGGAGGGAGGGAGGAAGGAAGGAAAGGGAGGAAGGAAAGAAAGAAGTACCCTAAACTTCATATAGAACTAGAGAAGAGTCTGGATTGTCAAAACGATCCTGAGCAAAAAGAACAGTGCTGGAGGCATTTCCGTTCTAGATCTCAAGATATGTTACAGAGCCATAGCAATGAAAAACAATATGGTACTAACACAAAAACAGACTTGTAGACCAAAGGAACAAAGTCAAAGACACAAGCACAACTGGAAGGTGTCAGCACACACCTTTAGTCCCAGCACTCGGGAGGCAGAGGCAGAAGGATCTCTGAGTTTGAGGCCAGCCTGGTCTACAAAGTGAGTTCCAGGGCAGCCAGTGCTGTTACATAGAGAGAAGCATTGTCTCCAAAAGCCAAAAAAGGAAAAAAAAAAAAAAAGACACAAAAGCATCAGCCATCATATTCTCCAAAGGTGCCAAAAGCACATGGAAAACTGGATATCCACATGCAGAAGAGTGAAATCAAATCTGTATCTACCACCTTGGACAAAAAAACTAACTCCAAATGGAACAGAGACCTAAACTTGAAATCCAAATCACTGAAACTAGTAGAGTAAAACACAGGCAGCACTATACATGATAGAGATATAGAAAAGGACTTCTTGACTAGAACTCCATTTGCCTAAGAATTAAGGCCAACAGTTTACAAATGGGACTTCATAAGACTAAAAAGCTTCTGCACAGCTAACTGGTAAAGAAGAAGTCTACGGAATGGGAGAGAGTCATTGCCAGCCACACATCTGAATGAGGATTAATGTCCAGAATATATAAAGAACTCAACAACAAAAAGAGTCAAAAGCAAATAATCTATTCAAAAAATGGACTTGGAATCCAAACAGATAGTTCTCAAAGAGGAAATAAAAATGTCTGTGGAATATCTCAAATCATGTTCATCATGCCTTGAAGTCAGGGAAATGAAGACTAAACATACTTGGATGTTTCACCTTACCCAAATCAGAGTGTGTGTGTATGGGGGGGGGGTATCAACAAAACAACCTACAACAAATGCTGGAGGAGAACCTTCATTTCCTGCTGGTGGCATTGCAAACTGGTGCAGTAACTCTGGAAATCAGTGTAGAGAATGTTCAAAAGATAAATATAAATATAAACTACCATATAAGCCAATCACACCACTATAATATGTCCAAAGTACTGAATATTCGACTCCACAGATACTTACTCAGCCATGTTCATTGTTGCTCTATACAATAGCTAATAAGCACAAGCAACCTAAATGTCCTTTAGTTGACAAATGGCTAATGAAAATGTGATAATATACAATATGGATTTCTATTTAGCTATAAAAATAATATTTGAATAGAACTAGACGAGATAATATTGAGTGAAGTAACCCAGACCCAGAAAGACTAACATTTCATGTTCTCTCCTCTGAGGCTCTTAGCTCCACCCAAATATTCAGATGTGAATATATAACCTGGAATAACTGCAGAAACCAGCAAAGTTAAAAGGGACCACTGAGGAGAGACAGAGGAGGAGCAATAAAAAGGGGACTAGCAAGGTACACAAGATCTAAATGGGGAGAGTAGAAAAACAAAAACAGTGTACATTAATGGGGAGGGAGAGAAAAATAGATACAGAGGAAGGAGGGAAGTAGGCAAAAATAATCAGAATGCCTGAAAATATCGTAAGGAACCATACTATTAACTACCTAAAAAAGTCTATAATACCTGTTAATGCATGAGCCAAAGACCACCTAACCAAAAAACTCATATGAGACTTGAAAAGTCCTTTTGAGTTGTTTGGTAGCACTGTCCAAGAACCTCCCCCAACATTACAGGCTATGGCTATTGCACTCGGTGGCCTCCCAGAGGTAGAAGCAATATCCCTGTTGCTGAAGACACTGCATTTCATCTTTAGAGCCCAGAGGCCCCTGAGCTGACATTGATCTGAAAGCCTTTTCCCTGTGGACTAGCTTTCTTGGTATCAGAAGGTGCCTTGTGCTAGCTTCCAAGGAAGGGAAGCAACAAATAATTCTACCTAGCTATGATGCATTGCTAAAAGAACATGTGTATCCCAATTTGTAACAGCCAATGTTTTTCAATTATTTTGTCATAAAACTAACATGTTTTCTCTCTACTATAGAAGCATATGGACAAAGAAAAGTTATGATTGTGTTTGAGGAGAATTGTACTTTAGCTTTTGGTTAGAGTTACTGGATTCTAGCAACCAGGTAATGTTCATCACAAACATAAGATGCCAGGCTGTCTTACCTAGACAGCACTGGCATTTTTCTAAGTTGCTAAGTTCCCTGAGTACTGAATAAACAATACATTTCCGTGATAATTTGAATTCTGATCTAGATCTTGTTATCTTAGGGAAAGAATGTTCAGAACAGCAGAGTCTACGAATGAATCTGGTATGTTTAATTCTATTTCTCACAGTAATAAATTATCATTCTGGACTTTAATTTTAAAAGGAAGTCCCCCTGTATTTGGTAGCATGTCAGACCTACTGCAAGCTCAGCAAGGCTCAGTAAATGAGGCTGCAAGCTCAAACAAAGCTGCTTTTTGTAGAGCTCCTCTTTCACCTTCCAGGATGCTAATGGTCAGCCCACTCTCAACAGGGGATCAAATTACCTTTGCTTGAGCCTACACAGACTAACTTACCCCTCCACTAGGGCTTCCATCCCTTGCCTTCCCTCCCAATCTTCCCACACCCCTCTTCAGGAACAAACATTGCCTGAGCTCCCCACACAGGCCTCACAGGGCCCCAGTGAAGAGGGTGAAATCCTGTGAGTTGAGTAGTAAATACCCCTCCCTGCCCCCACCTCCCTGCCCCCACCTCGCCCTCAGCCAGAGCACACAGGAGACCTAACAATAGGGCTGAGACTGCTCTGGGTTAAAATCAAGGAAGAGCCACAACTTAAACTGACAAACCAGCGACAAAACAGGGACAAGCCTCAGCCAGGGATGTGGTAGAAACGTAATATAAACAGCCAGCATGGAAAATCAGTCTTATGGTATTGGGGTGGTCAAAGCCACTCTCAAGAGAACCTAGCAGAACCAGAGATTCAAGCAAATGAAATGTATGGAGACTGCATCAATTGTCTACCCCATGCTGGAGTTTCTTCTAAAACAGGGTGGATGAAATGTGAATTAAGGAAAGAAAGCCTGTTTCCTGAGCCGTGAAAAGTTATGCTTTGTCGGAGGGTGGGGGCGATTTAAACAACTGAGCCCCACTATTAGAAAATTAATTATCTTTGAGCACATTTAGATTGACACAGAACCTAAAACTGCTGGACAAGAAAATCAAAATAACAGGCTGTCTGCTGGGTCTCTTCACATCATCCCCCAAAGAGAAGACAGTAACTTCTCCCTCCTCAGACAGACCCAGGCCAGGATCCTGCTCCTCCTAAAATGGCTGGGAGCTGCAACCTTCCTTCCAGGGAAACACTGGGACATCAGGAAGTGGCTCAGCCATGCCCCACACTAGTCTCACCCAGCACTTGTCCAAAGAGTGTGCTACTCAAATTGTACCAAGCATGGGGGCATAAAAATACATGCAGAGCACGCAGGGCAACAAGAAGCCAAGAATATTTCCTTCTGTGTCTGTTCTGTTCAAGAAGGGTTCCACAAAAAAAAAAATTAAAAGTACTTTATGGCCACATCAGTGGCAATTATTATTGGAAAATGCCCCCATGGATGGCATTGTAGCCTCAAAATTAAAGGAACCCCGAAAAGCTGAACAATACATAATTGCTACCACTAATTAACTCCCAGAAGGAAATAGAGACAGAAGTGTGAGGGAGGGAGAAAGGAAGGGAGACAGAGAAGGGGGGAAGGAACAAGGAGTAACAGAGAGAACAGAGGCAGATGATGCCAGGCAGGAGTGTGCCTACCACACTGGGGCTCCCCATTACTCCTTTTAATCTCCTTTGCAGCCCAGGAATAAACAAGTCACACCATGTCTCAAGCTCAGCATGGCTTGATATGAGTGCCCATGTATGTGTTCATTCCATAACTGATTTAAGGAACAACTTTCTGCTCATGGCCTCTATCTTCTCAAGAATTTTGAAGTTACTTTTTTATAAGAAAATATAAAACAGGCTGATTAAATTCTGTGCTTCTCCCCGGCTGCTAGTTTCTTATCTAGCTGCTTTAGGCAGTCTCCACAGACTGCAGCTAGGCCCCCGTCCTCAGTTATATCTAACTTCTGACAGCTCTCTCCAATTCTTATTTGCAGCCTAGACATTTGCACTGAGAGCAGGAGCAATTCATTCAAATAACGATGCGGTATCTGAATGTCACACAAACACTTCAAATTCCATTTATTTCAAATAGATCTGCTCCTGCCCCATCATAACAATCCTTTTTATCTTACTTAGCAGGGGCAAGAAAATTTTTCACTTCAGTTCCTATCATCTCATCCTTTAACGTGTTACCAAATGAGTTCCTATACATAAATGATTAAAGGTTCCCATATCCAACAACTTGAAGCTAACCAGTCCCTGGTCCTACTCCAGACATTAGAGTACCTATGTGAAAACCTGGTGTCCAACCCAAACCATAACTAGACAGAAGATAGCAGCATTTCCTGGTTACACAGAAAACATAAAAGCAACCTCACATCAATGAGGAAAATGTTATGAAGGCAGGACTGAGGTGATACTTTTAGTCCTTGAGAAACTATTTCCACAGGTTCCTTGCAGGAATGACAGAACTCTACACAGTAATCACTTAGTAAATGTTAACTTTTATTATTATTATTCTTATTTATTAAATGACACTGAAACATAAAAGAATGCCCCAGCAAAACAAAAGTTAACGAAAACCCATCAATACTACATTCTAGGTAAAGGTACGCACATTTCTTAATTAACTGCTGCTATTTGCAAGAATAGTGTAGCTACTTTGCATACATTCTTATTCAAATCTCACAGACAGCCTTATAATCATCATCTTCTCTCATTCTGAAGTGGAAGTGTCAGACCACCTCATTTGGGGCCTAAATATTTTCCACTCAGTACTCGTTCAAATTAATCATCTTCTGCATTCCCTGTACTTTTCTTTTTCCATACCGCTCTTAAAAATCAATATTAATTTTTGATAAATAAGAAAACATAGATGAATAATAAGTACAAAAAGTAAGTATCACTCATTATCTTTCATCCAAATATTACTCTTAGTACTACTGGGTGTATATAATTCCATAGATTTTTAGTGTTTTTTTAAACATTACTTAACCCCCCCTATATGTAGCTATACTCTGAATACTGCTCTTTAACTTTACTTGCTCACTTAATAATGTATGATGAAAATCTTTATCTAGCAATATGAGTTCCATCAGCACATTTTCCACATAGCATGAACATTCTTTAATCTACTTAGTCAATTCAGTGTGTATTGAACACAAAAGTTGTTCCCAATGGTACTTACTACCTTAGGACACTGCTGACAAGAACAGCCTTGCACATACAATCTTTGGCCAGTCACTCAGTCATCACCTTAGGACAAAAGTGTTATATATATTTAAGGCTTAATGATATGTATTGCCAAATGCCCACCACTAAAGTTGGAAATTATCCGTTTTGCTACACCATCCTTGATGACACAGTGTGGGGAGGACATTTATATTAACCCCAATTCTTTCCTAGTTAAAAATACATCCAACAAGCCTTCTGCGATGGGCTTTCACACTGTTTTCCATATTTATTTGCCCTACTCTCCACACTCTCCACTCTAAGAAGTCTGTTTTGACTACCAAAAGATTTTATAAATTAATGACTTTCTTATATCATTTACCCTCAACTCTGGTCTCATGATATGCACTAACTTCCCTACAACATTCAGGACTCCTTTTCAATGGCTCTGTCCTCCCTGAAGTTTTAACTGACTCCTTCAGCCAGCCACCAAAGCCTTTGCCTCCTCTATGCTCTGAGGGCACACATCTGACAGATTGTGTGTTCCAGATAATCTTGTGGTTTGGTTTTGGGGTTTTTTTTTTGTTTGTTTGTTTGTATGTATGTATGTATGTATGTATGTATGTATGTATGTTTCTTATCTCTACAACTAGATTATAAACCAAAGGACAGGATAGTTTCTTCTTCTGTTGTTTCTTTCCAGCATTAACATAAATCTTTATTGATGATGCACAAATAAAATGATGCAAATGACAAAAAGGAGCCTACTTCAGATGAACTGGTTCACTGTCACTTATGCGGAGGAAACAGCAAAAATATTTCAATCTAGGCGGCAAGATAAAAAGCAACAAACATATTTTCAGGGCAAGTAGTGATAGTCATTCATCCAACTTAAACCTGAAGACAAACTCGGTTAAATATCAGTATTAATGATACAGTACGATGTTCATTATTCAAAACTGGCAGCTGAAAGAGTTCCTTTGCCATATAAACAAAGAGGAGAAAAGGAATAGTTTACAAGGTGTGTTGCTGCTCTACTACAAAGCCACCAAGTTATTCTTGGCTTTTTTGGAACATCTGCTCAGTCAGTTTGGCTGCAAATTTTCCAACTTTTACTTTCACTAGAAAATCATGGTGACTTTCTATTCCCAGAACCTTATCAGCACACACTTCAAATTCTTTTAAAAAGAAAAAAAGTGAGTCCTCACTAAAGTGATTCTGAGCAGGCTCATTTTCTTCCCATTTGAAATTGTCATTGATGTTCTCAAGAACTATCAGAAGTTTGAGAATAACCTCTTTGTTCTCCTTCTTATTAAAGAGGGAGCCCAGTGCAGATGGCACCTGAGCTCTGAGCAGTTCTCTAGTCATGGCTGGATTTTCAGCCAGATTCAAAAGGAGTTTCAAAACCTGAAGTTTGGTTTCTTCATTTCCTGCTGCAAATAAGCGAAAAAAGTCTGAAATCGAATTAGCAAGTATGTGCTGATACTCATTAGTAACAGTCATATTCGTAAGCAATCTGAGGCCAGCCAGCTGCACAGATGAGTTCAATCGAGAAGTGACTGTATCATCACACACTTGATTCATGTATATCTTAAGCCTGCGCTGATTTTCAGCATTCACACTCAGGTTATTTAGGACAATTAAAGCCTTTTCCTTAACAATGGGATCCCGAGTATTGAGAATCTTTGCAACAATTGGGAGACCACCCAAATCACGAATAATATCTCTGTTAAATGCGTAAGCAGCATTATTACCTAGAGCGATTAAAGCTGCTTCAAGAATATAAGGCTTTTCAGACATCTCAACCAAACAAAGTACTTTCTGTAACTCTTGAGGGGACAAAACAGTATCATCAGAATTAGGAGAAGCCCTTTTCTGCACAGCTCTCCTAGCCCTCGTAGCCCTGGCTCTGGCCCTGGCTCTAGCTCTGGTCCCTGCTTCAGTGCCAATCCGGGCCCAAGGTGGGTACCAAACTATACTCTTGCTCTCATTACTGTCATCATCATCATCAGACCAGTCATTATACCTGGCCCCAGAAGAGTCCCCAGCATCATCCACATCAGCAGAGCCACCCTCAGCCATTTTCTCCTTGTTCTGCTTTCTTCCTCGGGCCAATCTGTAAATGCAGTAGCAGGCTCCAGCCCCAATCACCAGGCCTGCAGTCACCCAGCCTACTTTCCTGGCGTAGCCCATGCAATCGTCCCTGACGACAGCAGGGACAAAGAAATAGAGTAGTCACTCAAAAGAGGGGAAGAGGGCTTCGGGCCTGAGTGCAGGCCTGTGGAGAATGACCTTCTTCTGTCACTTCAAGGCCAGTGTAACTGGTTCTGGAGACGAACCTAGAAATGGAAGAAGAAAAGAGGGTTTGGCTTTCTCTTCTCTCTGCTGCCCCATGCAGACAGGTGGCACAGAGTGGCAAGAAAGTAGTAATTGAATTCTGGATAGGGAATACATATTGTTGACAAAGACCTCTGGCTCCCTCATCTCACTCTCTCCCTGCATGCCTCTCCCCGCTTTGACCCCCACCTCCAGTCACTGTTGCCTCAAAGCATGAAGTCAATGGCATCCACAAATGTTTCTGGGCTCTCATCCGTCACAGGCTCCTGTGGTACCCCATAGGATAAGCACCCATACACTAACCTCCTGGAAACAAGCAGTTTGCACCCTTCTTCCTTTTCTGTGAGGTATTGCCACGCCCAACAATCTTTCTGGTCTGCAGAGATACCAGAAACAGTGGGAAAAAAGCCAAAAAGACAAAAGACAAAACCAAATAAACATCAACAAAAACAACAACAACAAAAAACATGAGGGCTTGTAGCATTGACTGTATATTTTATACTTTCCTAATTTACCATTCAGATTGTCAGATTTTTTGTTAAACCTCACTGTGCCATCCATCCAAAACATGCACAGGATGATACCCTCCCTAGTCTGAAATGAGGGGATGTAAGGAAACAAGGTAGGATTAAGTGAGCCTCGCCAAACCCAGTATGATTTCTAACCCCTCCCCCATTCCAGGCTGCCCCCACGCCCACACCGACCTTTACTGATCCAGGGAAAGTTCCTCCCTTGCTTCAAGCGATGCCACCTGCTATAGCAGACCTGCAGGATGACAGATCGAAAACATGGACACTAAGTGCTGTTGAGAGAAAAGGATTATGAACAAACTATCTGATAGGTTTTCCTACTGTCATCCCGCCCCCCGCCCCCACCCCTGCAAGCGCGCACACACACACACAGAGAGAGAGAGAGAGAGAGAGAGAGAGCGCACGCCATTTCTCCACAGTTCGGGGAGTGTGAGAAACACATTTAGACTCAAATCTATACCTAGATTACCTTTTCTGGTTTCCCCCCCCCCTTATTTTTTTTTTTTTTTTTTTACCCCTGCAGCTATTAGGGTCCCCAGGATGGTCTTACCCTCAAATCGACCTTCACCGATCTGGTTAATTTCCTTCCTCTTCTCTTGCCTGGCGTGGTACCACAACCTACGGAAAGACTGGCCACCCGGGAGAGGCTTGGACCCACTAGAAACAGAGCCGTGGTAAGGAAGACACGGCCACAGGCAGAAAGACGGGAAACAGCCGCTACAGAGTGCTTGGTGGACGGACCAGTCCCCAGAGAACGAAACTCTTTCCTAATTCGGAGGCCTGGTTGTTAAAGGTTTCCCGCCCGATACCCGGCTCAGGGTTCCGCCGACACACTGCACCCCACTACGCCAGACCCCATGTCCAGTTTTTCCCCCGCTGGCACAGTCCTGGTGGACCAGGGGCCAACACCCAGGCCACAGCTCCCTTTCCGGATTGCGGGCCTCAGCTCGCAGCAGATTCCCATCTCCTGATTTCTGAGCGCCTGCCCAAACACCCCCTACTCACTGCTTTGCAGCATCGAAATGGGCTGCGGGCGGGACACATATCTTGGGAAGAGGGAGGCAAGTGGGAGAGACGACGACGGTGCCCCCGGACCTGCGACGGCCTCCGCCCTCCACCCTCCACCACCCCCAGTTTATGGAATATCCCAGGCACTGACCTACAGGGATCCGGGACAATTTCTTTTCCTCCTCCTTCTTGCCTCAGCTGCAGGCCCGCCCGCCCTCAGGGTAATAGGGAGCTGGTACTCAGACGGGAACAACGACCAGGACAAGAAGGACTTCTGCACACGTCAGCTCTTGGTCACGTGAGAGCGACGTCATCCACCAACTCGGATCCCCACTTTCCCCTCCCACCAGCAGTGCGGCAGAAGAGGACCCGCCCCCCTTCATTCCCTCCCCCATACTAGGCCTTGTTACTCTTTCTTCTTTGCGGCTAATCCCATTTTCATCTAGTTGTGTTTCCCTTCCTCCAGTTACCAAAACAGGACAGCATCCTCCCCTGGGGCTACTAGCCACTTGTACTTTTTTTTAATTGACTCTTCCTTCCCTAGACTCCTGGGACAGCAGCTTCTCCCTCGACTTCCACTTCTCCCTGCTACGAATATCTACCATTTCCTCTGAAATGTAGTCCTAGACCTGAAATGAATAAGCCACCAGAAAAGGAAACCTGGAATGAGAGTGTATCTTTTACTTTCTTCATACTTTTTTGGTTAGTTTCGCCTTGGCTTTTCCCTTGTTCACAGCCTGCATTCTATTTTTGAGGGGAAAAACTACAAAAATAAAAAGTATTTCCACAGGAGAAAAATAAGAGTGGAGGCAGGAGATCAATGCTGGGTGATGGCCTCTAATAGTCCCACATTTCTCAATTGCTGGAAAGTGTTACCCGCTTTACTCAGAGGAATTTTAATGTCTTCTGGGGCCTATCACATAACACAGCTGAATGAACATAACACAACTTCAGTGAACTAATCAGCCTGCCTGAGAATATGCAAATCTTCTTACTAAGCAATAGGCTTTGAAGGTCACAAGTTAACCAAGAGGAAGGCTTGGGTTCTCCAGAGCCAGGAACAGAAAAGATTGAGGAGAAATCAAGCCTGTTAGATAAAAGGCACACACACTGATATGTGAGTAATATTCAAAGAACATTATGAAATATACTGGGATGCAAATACAGAACAACATCTGCAGATGAAGTAGTATTATTACAGGAACACAAAGAGCAAGGCAAACTTAACTGAACTTGGCATCTAGCAATTAGTGTGAAGCCATTGCACTGATTAGCTTGATAAGCACAAGAATTCTCTTGCAATTTTAACTTTCAAAGACAGAAAAGGGAATAAAGTAGTTACATTCTCTCATTGTTTAAGTTAACCAGGTTTGGTTTCAGTTACTAGCTGCCCAACAAGGCTAACTTAATATGCAGTACAAAAACAACGCAACACATAGTGTAATGCAACTTTCCTAAACATGAGCTCTTTTCTGAGAAATTCCCTAGTAGTTTAGATACAAGTTTGGTATCTGAATAGAAGTTTCCAAATCCACGGGAAACATGGGAGTAAATCTAGAGTACAAAGAGTTTAGGAAAATTTATATCACTGTAGCTTCTAGAAAACAGAATTGAGATGCGATTTTGAATCTAGTAAACTGAGCCAAATCAACTGTACTGCTTTGTATTTAGAGAAAGATCAAGTGCAACAAAGAGACTTATTCATGCACAAAATGGGCTTCAGAGGAAAATGTTAATAGTTCCCATTAAGCACTGTCTAGAAGAGAGGAAGTTCTGGCTAAGGTAAAGGGGACATTTCATTCTTGGCAAAACCATCTCCATGGTGTCTAAGAATACTTCAAACTTCCTAAGCTAAAACTCACTTCTTAAGATGAATGAATGCCCTTACTCTGATTCTTAGGTTCATCAAGCAATCTTCTGAAGCTGAATTCCCAAGCTGGAGCTTGTCTGCAGGAGAGTATGGACAGGTGAGACAGGCAAAAAACTCTTGTACTTCTCATGAAACCCCTGCCTCTGACTCCTTCAGCAAATGCACCACCACAACCAGCAACACTTGTACTTCTCAAGGTAAATTATTCACGTGTTAATCCTATTGAAACATAACTTTCATTGTAGCCTACTTAACAGGAGGAGAAGACAGAGACTGGTGAGTGTGACATTCAGATTTCAGTTTACATGTGTATCTTTGAATGAGAATCTATCAGAAGTATCCGCTCTCTGTTTACAGACAAAAGCTGGGGTAGATGGTGCAACACTCAATACAACACCCTGAACTACATATGCAACCCTGTCAGGGAAGGCATGTGGCTTTGGTTCCAAGGGAAACATTATGCATTGTCATTTCATATTGTATCTTTCTTACATTTTTGGTTGTGAGCCTAGCCTTTAACAGCTGAGCCATCTCTCCAGCCCCATATTGTATCTTCCCAATGATCAGGTAATATAGAAATTATGTCAGGCAATGGGTAGTAGACAGGTTCCTAGCATCTCAGAGACAGATAAACAAAGGCTCCCTATGCAAAATAATTAAAGGATGATATACACTAGGACTAGAAATGTGGATTAAGTGTTCAATAACACTCATTGCTCTTGCAGAGGAACCAAGTTCAGTTCCTAGCACCCCCATCATGGGGATGGCTCACAATTGCCTATAACTTCAGTTCCAGAGATCTGACTCCTTACCTTCAGTGCATGTGGTGCCATACAAACAAACAGGAGCACACACACATCACATAAATAAAAAGTGAAAAATTTCAAAGTAATTCATCATTTTAAACAAGTTACACTTCATACTAAAGAAAGGGAGTGAGAGCATTTCACATTTAACATACTCTGGATTTCCCTAGCAAAAAGATGGGCACTGTGACCAAAACACACCAACCAGAAGTTCTCCTGATAAAATTTTAATCTTGAGCAAAAAGATAAAAACCTGATACCAGGTAAACTTAGGTGAAACAATCATCTATCAGTTCCTCCTACCTACATCCCTGATCTTGCTCCTTAGTGTTAACCAGACTTAGATAAGCTGCATACAATGAGAGAGCCTTAACTAAGCTACAATACCACATCAGGTAACACAGTATCCAAAGGGCTATATGTTTTGCAATGCCAACCTTCTCTTTTGTCTCCATCCATAGTCCACAATGTTTCCAATTGATAATCCTTTTTTATTTTCAGATACTTTATAAGTCATGTGTTATGTGTGGCCACCAAAAGGTTTTCATGGGAAGTGACTTTACAAGCTTTTGTTACTTGTTTTCAAGGCTCTGAAAACATTAAACAGACTTGCCTGGGTACTTAAGCATTTTCACTTTTAAGATGGTGTATCAGATGTCTAATATGTCCTTTAAAAAGCATATAATGGAGAACAAAGAGGTTTTAACTCCTAGCCCTTGTGCTTGTTGTTAAGAGCTACGAATTAATGTGAAAAGATGTAAACTAATTGAGAAGGTTCATGCTCCTGGGATTTAAGAAGTTTTAGACAGGGAGTGGATTCAAACTAGAAGGTCCTGGTAAACTGAAAGGTTGGTGGTTTCTTCTGTGTTTTGTGCTGAAATGACTGGATGATATAACAAAGAGGAGTTTTTGTAGCAATGAAGAGAAGTAGGCATGAAGCTTTTGACCATGAAACTTGACAAAATGTGAAAATGAGTTCACGTTGCAGAACCCATCACCTGCCTTTACTAAGCTCTGCATATTTCTTAGTTCTTCCTCATGTTTAAGTTTCTCATGTGTAAGTTCACGGTAGCCAAACACTAAAAGTACAGTTTAATCTGAGCATTTTGTTCCTAAATTCTCAGAGACAGGATTCGCTTAGCTAAGAAAATCATAGGAAGACAGCATAGGAAGAAGAGCACAGTAACAAAACAAATGAAGCAGAAGAAAATGGGGCCTGATACTGGTGAGTCTAGTTGTTAGGAAGACCAAAGAGCGATGATATGTTTGTTCCCAAGTTCTTATATTTGTCAACAAGGCATCATGGATTCCCTGGCTCACCTTCCACAAGGGCCTGCTCCACACAGGGCCCTTCACAGAGAAGGCCTCTGGCAGGCGAGTCAAATTTCAATATGCTATGAAAGAAGCAGGCTGGGGGTCTATATTTAGAGTATGACTCCCAGCAGTGAACAGGTGGCGCCTGGAGACTCACTCTTACATATTTTGTCCCTGAGTTCTGAGGGGTTTGTGAGGGTAGTGCAGTAAAGTTATTAAGGGAAGGCAGGGAATGAAATGGCTTCTTTCTCCTGGACAACTTGGGATATTGTATTTTGGTCTTCTACCTATGAGAGGGAAAAGAAATTGATGTCAGCAGTGTTTTAACAATCTACAGTCATCCACAGAACCTCATCCTCATTGTCACTGAAAATGAAGTCTTCATGCTGAAGACTCATCGTTGATATGGTAATACAGTGCATGAATGGCAAACCTGAGGAGGTCTCACTAGTCTTATGGTGATATGAAATCTCCGCCTGTCAAGTATAACTGCCATCAATGGGATAGCAGAGAGTTCCCTAATTTTAGGGCTGTTCATGGTTTTTGCATCATAAAACTACAGTACAGAATTTAAATACCTTTGAATGAAAAGCAGGTAGTCTGTGATGTTAATAATTTGTAAAGTTTATCTGAAATCTAACTTGGTGTCTGCATAATATATATCTGTTGGGTGAGACTGGGAGTCATTGTTGAAGCTTGTACAAGATCTCAGTCAACTGACTCCTGTGAGTTCACTCAAGATAAAAAAAAGGGGGGGGGGAGGCAAATAAATGGCTCACACATCTGAAATGGTAAAAACTTCAACATTGACCTCACCACGAATCCATTTACATTCCATTGATCCCATTGAAGGCATGCTGGGTTTGTTTGTAAGGATATGTTTTAAAACTGTAAGATGCTATTTTAAACCTGATATTTAGAAGAAAATATTTTCGATGTTGTACTAATTAACTTTGGCAAATCAATGAGATCTCGCTATTAACTGGAAAATTTTCATTTCTTTTTTGCATACAATTTAAAAGATTGGGATTTGTTCATCTATTCAAGTGGAAATAGCTTCATTTTGTCTTATGATTACAAAATACAGGAGAAATGAAATAAAGCTTAAATGGATCAAAAGTGTTAATACAATTTCCACTCACATCTGGGATTCCTTTTCTGCCCCCTCTCCCCAACTGCGATACAGAGACTGAAAATAGGGAGGGATAGAAATTAAAGAAAGGCATGAAGGAGTTTGAAAACCAACGAAAGGATCAGACAGTTCTTCCGAGAAGAAAGTGTGAATGCGCAGTAATTCGAGAAAGTCAAACTCAAGCACGACAAATGGTAACTTCTGTTTGCTGGTATTGTCATAGCGAAAAAGACTAACAGGGCCTCAAGTATTGGGGGAGGCACGGAGCCTACTGGCGCCTGCCGCACTGCTTGTGGGAGTGGAAATTGGGGGCTAGAGCTCACTGGTGACGTGGCTGTCACGTGACCGAGAGCCGCCTAGAGCCGAAGTCCTGTTAGTCGCCTTCAACTGGGTACCAACCCCCTATTACTCTGCAGGCGCGTGAAGGAGAAGGAAACTCGCTGGGACCTTACAGGTCGGTGGAAGCTGCTTGGAAGATGATGGGGGTGGGAGATGCCAAAGAGCATCGCGTGTTAAGTTCCGCAGATAGGGGCTATGTCCCTTTCTCACTACTTTTAAAATACCTATACCCGACCCGCATCCTACCCTCTCGGTTCTTTTAATAGGGAGAAGTGGCGGGCTTCAGGTTGGGGCGAGAGAGGTGAACAGCGTTTGCACAAAATCCAAGCAAAGAAAGGATCCACAATCCGGTCACCGTGTCCTGGGTGCTTGCTGGTCAGTCCACCAAGAATTCCACCCCCACCCCCCTCCGCGGTCCCCTGTCCGTTTGCAGGTCTTTAGGTCTCAGCTCAAGCCTTGGCTAGAGAGGGAGAAAACCGCTTTGACTGGAACCTTGCTGCAGGTTTGAAGGTGGGATTCATCCCTAACCTAAGGAGGGGGTGGAAGAAGAGGGGGGCTGGGATCATTGCGGAGCAGGTCCCAGTCGCCCTCTCCTGGCCCCTTCTCTCTCCACACCCCCTCCCATTTCGGTGCAGGGAAAGGGGTGTGGCGGCCTTTGCTGGGGAAATGGCGGACGGGGAGGGGGCGGGGAGGGCCTCGTTAGCAAAGTCGGGACAGTGTGATAAATTATTTTTACTCAAAAATCCCAAATTCAGAAAAGCACCTATCGGTGTAATTAGATCTATCCAACTACACTTTCAGTTCTCCTTTGCTGGCTACATCGCTTTTCAATTGTCCTTTTGCCAGGCTCCGTCCATCTACCACCCTGGAGGGAATACAGGAGAAGACACAAGAAGAAAAAGAATTCACTTGATATTTGAGAGGTTGGTTAGAAAACATACTATGATTTTTGGGTGGGGAAGAGGAGGAGACAAAGTAGGTAGGATTAAAGGAGACTGCATGAGGATTAGCTGTCCCTGTCACCTGCCTACCTATCATATCACAGCCACGTCTCCCATCTATCCCTGAGAATCCTGGAAGCATAAAAGTAGATCCTGAGGGTAGGTATGGGAATACAGAGAAGAACAATGAAATCATGACTTAACAAACCAACTTTCTCAACAAGAATTCGAACTCCTATCTGTCAGGGAAGATACGAACCCAGTAACAGTTCAGAGTCCTAATGCTATTTCTTTCACCTTCAGAGTCATCATAAGAATCATAGAAGCCTAGGAGAGGGTGAAAAATACTGGCCTACACCATTATTCACACAATCGCAGAGAGTTCTCTTCAATCAGGTGAAGAAAAGCCCTCTCCTGTCTGGCCAAAGCGCTTACTGCCATAAAAGTATGGGTCGGGTCCGGGAAATGGGTTGGATGGCAGCAGGCCTGATGATTGGGGCTGGTGCCTGCTACTGTATGTACAAACTGACCATGGGAAGAGAGTCAAGTAACGAACTAGAGGAAGAGGAGGAAAATGAATGGGATGATGAGCAGGATCTGGAGGAAGAGGAGGCAGACTTTTGGTTTGATTTCACATCAATGGCTCGGCCCTGGAGTGGGGACCAGGATTGGGATGAACCTGGAGCCCCAGGTGGGACTGAAGACAGACATTCAGGTGGTGGAAAGGCAAACAGAGCACACCCAATAAAACAGAGACCTTTCCCTTATGAACATAAAAATACATGGGGTGCTCAGAGCTTTAAAACCTTCAATTGTGCTCTTGGCCTGACCCAGTATGCTTCCATTGAAGGGAAAAAAATGTTCACCGAGCCCACAAATGCTGGCTTTTCCCTCAGCCACAATGTCAGTAGGCTGTTGGCCAGCCTTTCAGTGGTTGGAAACAGGATCCCCACACCCCAGCCCACTGTGAGGGAGAAGGTTTTGTGTGTCCCTGAAAACCCAAACACCAGTATTGGAAATCAGGGCCCAATTAAGATGTACATCGATGAAGTGTGTCGAGAGGCAGCGTTTCATTGCTGCAAGTCATTTCTGCAGCAGGCCGGATTAAGTCTGCTAATGAGCATGACAGTTATTAATAACATGCTTGCCAAGTCGGTTGCAGACCTGCAGCTTTCTTTGATATCTGAGGGAAGTGGATGTGCAAAAGTTCAGGGACTGGAACCGCTGCTGGGATTGTCTGAAAAGCCGGTGCTGGTAGGCAAAGCGCTGGCTGCCCAAACGCTATTCTCATTCATGTTCCTGTATATCAGGAGTGGGAGCAGAGAGATGCTTATGGAAGCCCTCTCTCATAAGTGGCGGTCTCGAGCAGAAGGAGACTGAATCCACCCAGAGCCCAGGCAGTCTACTGAGGACAAAGAGGCTGCAGTGGGTGCAAGCAAGGATGCAGCTTTAGCCAGGCAGCAGCTCCTCCTTGGCCAAAAGTTCCAGCCGCTAAATGGGGGGCCACAGTCTTCTTGGCCAGGCAGGGCACCCCAGAGCTCTGGGCAACTTCTGGGTTTGTAGTCTGCAGGTCAAGTGCATTCTAAATGGTTCCCTTGCAGCAAAGGGTAAAGGGATCACTCACCATTGGCTGCTAGATGCAGATAAGGAACATCAAGCCACAGCATCACCAATGCTGTGTTGCCAGTGGTGATGTCCCTGTCTCAGCAGGACCACTTAGCAGAAATTACACCCATATGGGAGTTGTGCCCAACTTGCATGTGCTGCCTCTCTTTAGGTTCAAGTGTTTCTCTTTCCAATTCTACACTCTCTCATGGACAGCTAACATGTTAGTCAAATTCAGGAAAATGCACTCCCCTGCTGTCCACTGTACTGACTGACCCTCTTCCACCCAAGCCCCCACCTGTGTGTGTCATCAATAAACTTGTGTGCTTTGATTTGATTGGCAGGCAATGAAAAGGGGGCAGAGCTTCGCCTTTGAGTTTGTTCGAGGTCTGAACAAATGGAGACAAAATGCCACACAGAGTCCAGCTGTCTGGGCCCCTGCTCCCTGACAGGTGCACTCACCAGACTCACAGGAGGCAGGGGCAGAAAGGGACTGCTGTACTCAGGATAGATAAGCTTCAAGAGAGGGGCTGAGGGGGAGGGGTGAGGGCGGGGGTAGATTAAGTGTGCGTGCCTGCGCGCGCGCATGTGTGTGTGTGGGTGTGTGTGTGATTGTGTAGACAAGGAGAAGAGACAGCAAGCAGGCACCTGGGGACCCTGAGTACTGGACACCCTAAAGCAACATTGGGCTTCTTGATCGGCCTGCTTGGGCTGAAGGCCCCAGCCCATGGCATTTGTCTGTGCACCTCTCAGAGTCTGGGTCTCCCACCTGTGCCCATCTGGTGGAGGATTCTCCCAGGAGGGATTTCCACTTGACTGGCCCCTACTAGGTTCACATCTATGTGCCCCCTTGAGATGCTGTCAAAACCACTTGCCGGCATACCCCCTTCCTTCCTCAGGAAGGGACACAAGCCCTGCATCCTGGCAAAGTGAGAGGGTTGGCAGCTGTCCCACTTTTGGGGAACCTCCCTCCTTATCTAGCCCTTCCTAGAGGTGGAGCATCCAGGAACTCCCCACAAGGATAGTGAGGAAGATGCTGTCAGTGCTGTTCATGACTGGCCTGCAGAGAGCCATGTTGTGCTTGAGATCCACATACCTCTGCAAGGAAGAGGAGCCCCTGTGCACTGAGCCATGCGTCCAGGCCTGCCAAAATCATTCTCTCTCTCTCTCTCTCTCTCTCTCTCTCTCTCTCTCTCTCTCTCTCTCTCTCTCTCCCACTCCCTCTCCCTCCCTCCCTCTCTCCCCATCTCCCTCTCCCTCTCTCTTTCTCTCCTCTCCTCCCTCCCTCTCTTTCCCTCCTTCTCTCTCTCTCTCTCTCTCTCTCTCTCTCACACACACACACACAAACACACAGACACACACAAACATCCTGCCCCTTCCTTGAATTGTCCCAACTCCCCTTAGCTCCTGCTTCAGCAAGGCTACCTTCTCTGCATGGTTGCCATCTATGAGGCAGCAGAACCTTCCCAAAGCCATGGCAAAGCAGAAGATACACACACATGCTTCCCTTGTGAGGCCGTGCTGTTGCTGGTGCAGGACAGGTGTCATGATGTGGCTGATGTTCCTGGGGTGCTGTTCTGGGTCACTGTGCCCTGTGCACCTGTGCTCTGTGTGCCTAGTGCCCTGCCTTTGGCCTGCTCTTCTCTGTGCATCTCTCCATAACTGTCATTCCCTCATCTGCCTCCATACAGCTTTGGAGTTCCAAGTCTCCTGTCTATCTATACCCTGTTCCCGGCAGCATTCCATGGTGGCCAGTAAGCTGGGGTGTCTGCCAGGCCCCTGGACCAACTCTTGGAAGTTGTCCAACCAGGAATGGATACTGACCATCTCCAAGGTCCCAGGAAACTGGATGAGGACAGTGGCCAGTGATTATTGCCATACCACAAACCATCACACTTTGTGCCTCGGGCTGTCTTGGCTGCCTGAGGGACCCTGCCTTGTTTCCCAACAGCTGCTGGGGCAGTCCTCCTCGGCAGGGGACCCTCTTGCAACCCCACCCTACCATCACCCACAGCCTCTTTTTGCCTAGTGGTCCATGTTTTGGCTGGGTGATTGCATCGAAGGTGGGCTTTGTGCACACACTTGCATCCTCTTGTCCTGGTCCAGTCTGCCTACTACTAGCCCTTTTTAACCTCAGCACAGAGAGAGGCTCCTGTCCTTACTGAAGCTTCTGGCCCAAATTAGCATGTGCCTCCCTACTCCTCTGCACAACACAGAACTCCTAGTTCTGGATGTTGCCATGGTCCAGCATCTCTCAGGCACTTGATGCTTGAACACTGCTGCTGCCTCCTAACTCGGGGAGGGCCTAAGAGGCTTCTAGCACACCTCCTGGGCAGCTGTGCCCAGGAAAGCCAGCTGGCACCAAAGCTGCTCCACTACATACAAGGTCCTGGACCAGGTCGCCCCCTCCTGTTCGATTGCTGGTAGTGCCCTCCTGAAAACATTGAGTGTAAAAGCAGAGCTTTCTTCTCTGCCCCCTCATCCCTTGGCTTGTCCTGGTGTGCAGCCTAAAGTGGGAGGCCAGCCTAAGGTGTGGGGGGGCTCCTGACTCGGGGGACATAGGAAGGGAGTTGTGAAACAAGACCCGGGGCTCCCATCCTGCTGGTCGCAGAAAACACAGGATCTAAATAGCTCTGGATCACAAAATGTTCCTGTCTGCTGCTGGACTTTCCCATGCTGTCCTTGCCACCCCCGGTCTACAGAGCTTGTACCCTGGCTGGCCTGAGCTCTGTGTCCTCTGTCATGTGAGCTTGCTGCAGACTGCCTTCCAGTTCCTGAAAGAGGCCTGGATTTGCTGCTGCTTCTCATGAGTACCTTCGTGTGTGGTGCTCTAGGACACTGTTTCTTCTCCCTCATTCTAGAGCCCTCCCTGCGACCTGTTGTTCCTGGCGACTGTGTGCTATGAGGTCCCTGTACTCCATTCCCTGGAATCTGAGGTAGGATTTAAGACATACAGTTGCAACAGGGATAATGTATTTGAGGGTTTATCTTTCTTGTAATCTTTAATAAAAATAACTTCCCTGCTAGAAGCAAAAGACCAGTGCCATTAATTACATATTGTTTAATGTTGACATGTTATTTAATGTGTTCTCTAATGCTATGTTACTTTGGCACATGTCTGCTTTCTCTACTATTACTAGATGGTAACAGGAAGAGAAAATTGGAGATGACAAAATATTTCAACTTATCTATTCTCAAAGTGGAAAGAAGGCATAATAAAGGTTCATTTGGTTCAGTTATTCTGAGAGTGTTCTTTCCCCAGAAGCCCCAAACTGCCACTAAAGACCCGTACTAACACATCGGCCTTGCTCTCAACTTGAGTTCTCCTATACTGGACTTAGTAGTTTTCAGTTTATATCTCTGGCCATTGAAAAACTTACCATGATGCGCTTCAATTTCAGCAACATGTATGGATATATCTCATGCACACATTTGCTAAGGTTTGCATTTGTGAAGTGATTTGAGGCAGGAGACATGAAGTTAGCTGTTTTTCCTTTTGTCCACTCTGTCCTGCCCATAAAGTTACTCTCTGATAGAAATTTCCTTTAAGTGACAAATTCTTAATATCTATGACTTGTAGAAAATGAAGAAAAATATCATTGCTATGGAATAAGGGAGGGTCAAGGACAGTTCCAGATATAGCTGGTTTTATAAATTGGGAAAACTCCCAGTTGATGGCTTGTGGATTTTAAAAATGACGTTTGAGAACTCAAAAGTTCTGCCTGATGTACAAGCAATGTCTTGCTTCAGCTTATATAAGAATGTTTGTCTATTGGCTTAAGCTTGATGATAAATAATAAGAACAAACAGGGTTACAGAGGGCCAAGTTGTCAATCAGGATGTTGCTCTTATGTTTATTTGAGTCCTAAGGAAGAAAATGTATATGGAATGAACTAACTACAAAACATGATCAGGCATTGCACATAACCTGTTATGAACCAGTCTTGGCAATAACTGATCGAGCAGTTCCTGTCAATGCATTTTAAATTCAAAGGTGATTTTTGTTGCCTGCATCAGGGCCATAGCCTCTGTTTTGGCAGCCCTAAAAATCTAGGCTTGCCTACCTATCATAAATAAACCAATTAAAAGACCCAAATTAATAATGAAAAGCAGGAACAGAAATGAGCACTTTGGGAAGAGTGACAAAGTGACCTACAGGACATGATGGTAAAGTTTAAATAGAAGGCAAATGATGTGCACAGTTCAGCATTCCTTATCAAAGTATGGTTCCAACTATCATTAAAGTACCATTGTCCAGGTTCCACTCTCTCTTGTAAGGTGATCTGACACATTGTGTGCATTGTGTAAAACCCCTTTCCTCCCTCTCTGGCTGGCACCAGGCTTCATTCAGCCAGCCTTTTCCTTCTCCCAGCTTGAGATTGCTGAGGAAGTCTAGTGTAGTTCTCTGGGGTCCCTTGTTTCAATGGTCCAGATCACCAAAGTGAGGGACCCTTTAGAAAATCTTCATTTTCTCTAAGCATACCAATTACAATCCATCCTAATGGCTGAAAGCTACCCAAATAATGTGTTGCACATAAAAATCTCCCATTTCCTTTCTCTCAGCAATACTCAATTCTTTCCCACAAGAGGCAATATTATTGTGCAATGCCTTGTGTTTTATTCCAAAGACACAGTATGTGTACATACACATTCTAGACACACATAAACAAATATATACACTTACGAATGTGTGAACAACCTTGCCATTTCCTCATCCCACTACACAAATGTCTTGATTTTTAATATCTGAATGATATTTTTTGCATTAATACATCTTAATTATTTAGTGACTCAATTATTTGTGGATGTTTGTGAGACAAGGTTTATCTGTGTAGCTCTGGCTTTACTGGAACTCACTCTGTAAATCAAGCTGTCCTCAAAACATCCACCTGCCTCTGCATCCCAGGTGCTGGGATTAAAGGTGTGTGCCACCACCGCCCAGCTTATCTGTGAGAATTTAAGGATTTTCTTCCCTACATTGCTCCCTATTACAAATACTGCTTTAATACTTTTCATCCATTCATTTAGTTAATTAAATTCTATTTCTTGGGCTGGTGAATTAGCTCAGCAGTTAAGAGCACTTGCCTCTCTTGCATTCCCAGTACTCATGTGTTGACTCAACCATCTGTAACTCCAGTTGTAGAGGGTCTGATACCTGGAGCACCAGGTGCACACACACATTCTGGTAAAATACTCATACACCTAAAATAATAAAATAAATCTAAATTTAAATTTTTTGTTTCTTGCCTGGAGGTGGTGGTGCACAAACCTTTAATCCCAGCACATGGGAGGCAGAGGCAGGCAGATTTCTGTGAGTTCAAGGAAAGCCTGGTCTACAGAGTGAGTTCCATGATAGCCAAGGCTACAAAGAGAAGCCCTGTCTCTAAAGCACAACAATAAAAGATTCTATTTTTTACTGCTTAGGCTTAGAATATTTGGTATACTCCCATCTGTATTTTTATGATTTTTTTGCTATATGTGGTATCACTTAAACCAAATTATGAAGATAACATCAGTATATTGGAATTCTCATCTTTTTTCTGTCAGGTATTTATAGTTCTGTAATTTGTACTTCAAGTTTGTCATCACTTCATTTGGTCTGGAGACATAATCATGACATTTGTTTGATCTTAGTTCTATATTAACAGAAAATGTGCATTAAACGGTATCTTTTTAAGTATTTTTTTTACATTATAAGTACACTATTTCCCCCTTCCCTTCCTGTAAACCCCTCCATGCACAGCCCACCCTGCAGTCCTTCAAATTCATGGCCTCTTTTTCCTTAAATTTGTTACACACACACACACACACACACACACACACACACACACACAAGCTCTATATAATGTGTCTTGTATGTAATATGTTTCAGAGCTGATGAATTGGCACAATTATTACTGTGGTCTTTCTTCCCTGTGCTTGTGCCATTCTGGCCCTCATTTCCCTTAGTTTCTGTTTTCACGGTTTCCTCCAAGACCTGACAGTGAAGATTTCATCGTAATCTTATCTTACCATCTTCCTTGAGCTCTTCTTGCTTACATCATTTGTCAGTCATCATTCATCTGAGCTATTTAGTGAGTTTTCACCTACTTTACAGTAACTCTTTTCAGGTAAATGTTCATCTACCATCAATTTCCTGTGTCCTTTTCTCCTTTTTTCATGTAGTACCTCTTTTTACTCCACATGCATTCCATTCTCATTCCTTGCTTTGAAGAATGTACTTGAAGAAGGCTCTTCAAGGACAAAGGCCCTGATACTAAGTATCTTTGAGAGGTACCTATGAGGCTATGGGAAATGTAGTCTCTTTAATCCTGCTAGTCTGAAGTTATCAAGCAGACAAATTACTTTCTGCAAATAAGACCTGTCTCTCTGATGTCTTTTGTAGCCTAATTTATTTCTGTTTCTTGTAACCTAGCAGAGCCCATCCAGATTCTGTAGTTAACTTTGTGCATGCCTCCTCTTTTTTTTTAAAATTAATGAAAGGTACAAACATCCTTTCATTTTCAGGCCCCTTTAGTTGTCTAGTGGCTGACTCAGAGAATGCAGCTTGAGAATTTCTGCAAAATAACTGAACAGACTATCAAGCGTAAAACCAATTTACAAACCTACGGAGATGGAGTCAGAGCCCAGTACACTGAGAGGCCTGGTTTGGGCAGAACCTCTATTTAGGCTCAGAAAGGCAAACAACTTCATATTTTCTGCCGGTCTCCCTGAGCTTTCTTGTCTCAAGGCACAAGAACAAAGGTAATCACAACAGCTTCTTCCTGTGTGTACAACTGAGTTTCTGCCAACTAAAAGCTAGAGATGACATCAAAGGTGCTTAAACCACCCACTGCAATTTTATTTGAAGTACTTTTCATATCTTAATTTTCATAGCATTTATCATACTCCATTATATTTCCCGTTTCTTTTTACTATATTGCCTGTTGTATACTAAGCCCTGCAAATATAAGAACAGAGCTTATCTTGTTTCCTAATGAATTTCCCTCTTCCTGGCAACCCACAATCACAAGTGTATTGTCTTCCCACCATTCAGTCTGAAATTCTCACTTGGGATGGAGTAGTTGACAGAATAAACATAGTTTCAATAAATGTACATTGTTTTTGCAAGATGAAAGTGTAAAATATGGTAAGTAATACTTTGAAGTATGGAGCTGACTTGATATCACTTTTTGGAATGTCAACTTTTCTGAACTTAATTAGGTCCTTCTGATGCAATATCTTTCAATTGTTGGTGACTGTGAGGAGCCCCCCTCCAGGGAGACATTTGCTAGTGTCTTTTGCTGTTTTTAGTTGTCACAAAACGAGGAAAAGGTATTACTGACTTATTGTGGGTATAATATAGAGATATTTTTATACATAGGACAGTCACTGATGCTAAAAGTTAATAGTTGTGGGGGTTTTGTATGTGTGTGCATATGTAGTGTGCAACATGTGAGTGAGCTCATGTGGGTGTACATGTATGTACATGTGCAGGCTGATGTTGGGTGTCTTATTTCATTATCCTTCATTTTACTGATTGAGGCAGGGTCTCTCACTGAACTCAGAGGTCCTGGAAATCCCATCCTTGATTCTTGAAAGATGGGGTTATTGGCGGCCACCATGCCTGTCTGGCTTTTACATGGACCCAGGATAAGAAGACCAGCACTTATGTTTGCATGGTAAGTGCTTTATCCACTGAGCCATCTCTCCATACTCAGAAATGTTAATAGTTCTGAAGTTAAGTAACCCTGTTATTAATATCACCCTTAACAAATGCCAAAACCAGCAGGGCAGTGGTGTTGAATGCCTTTAATTCCAGCACTCTGGAATAGTGTATAGTGGAATAGGCATAGACAAGCAGATCTCTGTGAGTTCAATGCCAGCCCTGTCTACAGAGTGAGTTACCAGGACAGACAAAGCTACACAGAGAAACCCTGTCCCAAAACAAAACAAAAATGCCAAAACCCCACTTATTTTTTCTCTTTCTCTTTAAAACAATCTTATTTTAGATAGCAATCCCAGTTCCTTCTCCCTCCTGTCCTCACACCCCCTACCATCTTCCCACACCCCATCCACTCCTCAGAGAGGGTAAGGCCTCCCTTGGCAGTGGAACCAGTAATTATTCCTAGTACATGAACTGGCTTCTAGGAGCCTATTCCCTATTGAAGGGTACCTTGCTCAGCCATGATACACACGGGAAGGTCTTGGTCCTGCCCCAAATGATGCGACAAATCCCCACTTATATCAATAATGACCTAATATAAAAGTGAATTGTACTATCACCATTCATCCTGTCTCCTATCCTTGATATTTGTGTTATTTTTGTTTAATCATACTGTTGACAAGTATGTTTAACGATTATTTATTTTTTTAAGTTAGCATACAAAGTAATATATTTCACTATGGCATTTTCACACACGGACACCATGATACTTTATTCATCTCCTCCCCTACTGCTTACTTTCATGCCATCTTCCCCCTCAGGCTGGTCTCCTACTCCCTCAAAATATTCTCCCTTTTTGTTTTCATGACACAAATATTCCGTTATCTTTTTTGCATTATCTTTTTTGCCCCTTCTCACTTAAGGTTACTTACTCCCTTCTTGTGGTCTCCTTTCAATTTTCAAAAGTAAACACCAACATACACAGAAACAAATACACATGTAAATATACATTTTGCATATGAGAGAAAATATTTAGTATCTGTCTTCTGGCTTATTTTGCTTAGTACAATTTCCCGCAATTTTCCTACCCGTCATGATTTTATTTTCCTTTTTGGGTGAATGCCTTAGAGTTTTTGCAATTCCTGTCTGCTGTGATACAATTCTATGGCCAAAAGTAATTTCAAGAGGAAGGGTTTATTTCAGCTTACAGTTCCACATCACAGTCTGCCACTGATGGAATCAGAGCAGGAACTCAAGCACGGCAGGATCCTGGAGGCAGGAGCTGATGCAGAGACCATGGAGGGTGCTGCTTACCAGCTTGCTCATCATGTTTGCTCAGCCCACTTCCTTATAGCACTTGGGCCTACCAGCCCAGGGGTTGCACCAGCCACAGTGAGCTGGGCCCTGCCACACAAATCATCCATCAATAAGATACACCACAGGCTTGCCCACAGACAAGTCTGGTGGGGGAATTTTTTAATTGAGGTTACCTCTTCCCAAATGACTCCAGTCTCTGTCAAGTTGAACTAAAAACTAGCTAGCACACTGAATAAATTAAGTTTTGTATATGCACCACATTTTCTTTCTTCAACTGTTGGTGGAAATTTATGGTAGTTCCATTTCCTTTGAAAAATTTTTAAAAGTAAATTTCGTGTATATGTGTGTGTGCTACAACATTCATGTTTCAGTCAGAGAGCAACTTGTAGAAGTTGACTCTATCCTTCCACCTCGTGAGTCTTGTGGATTGAACTAAGGCAGTCATGCTTGGTAGCAAGTGCCTTTACCCACTCAGCAATCTTACCACCCTTGGGTGAAGTAATAGTGCAACAAACATGGATGTACAAGCATGTCTATATGTAAAACTCCTGCCTGATACATTGGCATTTTCCCTCATTCTGTAGGCTATTTTTTTCATTATGGTAAAGTTAAGAGTCTCAAAATTTGGTGCTTATATATTACAATTGTTAGAACATTTTTCAAAAGAAAATTTGTATTTAATTCTGTCTATGTGCATGTGTGTTGGAGAGATGGATAAATGTAAATGATATAGTTGTCCATGGAGGCCAGAAAAGAGTGTCAGACTCCCTCTAACTAGAGTTACAGGAAGCCATGAGACTCCCAACATGGGTAGTAGGAATTGAACTCAAGTCCTCTACAAAAGCAGCATATGGTTTTAACCACTGAGCCATCTCTCTCAGCCCGTTACAAATTCTTAATGAGTTGTTCCCTTGTTAATAGGTACTGACCTTCATCGTCTCTTCTGATTAATTTTAACTTAAAATCGACTATCAGTTATAAGAATAGCCATGTCAGCTTTGTTTCCGGCTTCCTTTTTTAGGCAGAATGATTTCCTTTGTTTGACTCTAAGTCTTCAGGTCTCTTTGCTGTTAATGAATATTTTTGAGCACCACTCAAAGAATTTGGTATTCAGTAGTGATTGAGACAGAGGTAACTTTTATTATACTTTTGTCATGCAAAAGAAGTGGTCAGTTAAAATAAGTATGATAGCTACACTGAACTTTAATGTATAAATCATTTTATTTCATTTCATAAACTCCCACCGATATTTATTCCTTCTGTTCTCCAGGAGACAGTGGTAAACATTCTGCTATAGGTGGTCTTTCTTTTGCCACTTACCATCTTCTGTATTTCATACTGTGTCAGGCCTTCATTCATTAAGTCCCAAGCCTGTGTGAACTACCATCTCCCCACCAAGGGACTTGGAAATAGTTTTCTAAAACTATGTAAGGTGGTTCCAGTTCTAGGATTACATGGCTCAAGAATGAGCTTCATTTATATCCACCTAAATAACTTCCATAATTATCAATGTCTAGAGTTAAGGGTAGAAAGCTTGTTTCTTTTAGATCACAATAAAAATGTAAACTGAAACTTGGCTGAATGCAGATATATGTGTACAAAAGTAAAGCTTGTTGCTTTATTTCCATCAAGAAGTTAAGACCTCCTTAAGACTCCTGGAGATATCAGTTTGACAAAGATATGAACTACTATTGTTATTTTAGTTTAATTTCATTCATAAAATCCAACAAATATAACCTAAGTCTTTCCTGAGTTTGGGGGTATTATCTTTATGTCCAATCAATAACATCAGACTGTCCTGGTAGCCATGCAGCTGTGTTCTATTTTTCTACTGTCTTTTGTTATAGTCAAACCAAATACAATGTATAAGCCAGGCACAGAGAATTATGAATGCATTTTACCCTAGGGGTATTTCCCTGCATTTCTCTGGACAACTTGTGAATTTTTCAAGCCTGCTCCATCCTATAAGACATGATCAGATCCTAGGGACACCTGAGGTTAGTCTACAATAGTTGCTTGGAAATACTCAAAAGCTCCAAGGTCAAGGGTATTATGACACTTAGAAAAAACATGTTCTCACACTCCAGACTCAATAGATTATTTTACTTTGTGTTCATCAAATATTCTCTGCCTCAATTAGCTCCACTTTGGGAACAAACACAATTTTTCTTGGTGTATCTGTTATCTATTGGTACATAGGAACCACTCTAAAACTCAGTAGCTTTGAACAGTCACCCTAAAAGCTTTTTAGTTTATGGATTGGTAATGTGTGCTATGGTTACCTTGTCACTTCTGCTATTTTTTTTCTGAAGTTACTTAACACAGCTAGAGTCAGCTGGCAGATCAGATGGGGACTAGTGTCCTGAAGGTAGGATTGCCATAGTTATCAAGTAGAAATAAAGGATGCTTAGTTGAAATTCATTTCCAGATGAGCAATTAATATTTGAAGTTAATGTGTATTCCATGCATCTGTGATACACACAGATACACACACACACACACACACACACACACACACACACACACATTGTATACTAAAATGTATCTGATATTCAACTGAAATTTGAATTTAACTGAAAGTCCCTTATTTTATCTGGCAACTTTGTCTTTGTGTCTTCAGTTAGAAAAGTTCATGTCTGTTCTGCATTGCTTCTTCAGTCACGGACTACCACTGGCAGCTCCACACATGATGGTTTCAGACGCCTCACTAAAAATGTACTGTTCAAGCTGCTTCTCAGGATACATTTGCCAAAGTTTAAACTGATCAACACAAATCACACACTTCAGCTCAAGTCCACGTGGGAGCAAACTAAGCAGTGATAAGGACAGAGGCATGTCTCACTGGGAGCCATTATTTTACAGTGTTCCAAAGACTCTTCTAGATGTTCTGTTTCCTTTATTTGTCATCCTGTGATTTTAAGTTTCTGCCTATTTTATTTGTTCTTTGACAATTTCATACATGTATATGATACTATATTTTTATCATATTTCAAGACATCACTCACTCTTATCTCTTTCTCCCTCCCTTCCTCCGGACCCTCCCTTCTTCCCAGTAAGCCCCCTTCCTGCCTTTCCACTTCTTTTTTTTTTAATGGCCTGCTAAGTTGCTTGCATAAGCATAGGTGTGGGCTTATTTACTGGAAAATAGGCAACTTTCCAGTGGCTGCAGCCCTGAAGAAAAATGACTCTCCTCTCCTGCACAGGCCATTAACTACCAAGAGCTCCTCAGCCAGAAGTGGGGCCTCATAGGCCCCATAATCCATGATCAAATATTAGTGGCTCGATGAGTTCATCAGTGCAATATCCATGTCATAGCCAGAAGACAGCTTTGCCAGCATTCATCCTCAGTATCTGCCCCTCAGATTCACCTGTGATGCTTCCTGAGCTTGGGGAGGAGTATACTCAAGATGGCTTGTTGAGGGCTCAGCACTCAACAGTTCAATCATTATCAGCACTTCTGCCAGTTATGATTCCCTGCATTAACCACTGCACACTGCCCAACGAAGCTTCTTTAGCAAGGTTGATAGAGGCACTTGTCTACAGGTACAAACCCAAATAGTTAGAAAGCAGTTTGAAAACATGTCCATTCAATGAAACAAGAATAAGAGGTTTTTCCCCTAGGACCTATGACATCCCTGGCCATGGGAATTTTACCAAATTTGTAGTTACAGGCACTACTTCATTTTCTTTATTTAATCTAGTTTTTCTATTCTCTAAGTCATTTCAGTTCCTCAACTGTTCATCTCAGTTTCTCATCTGTTTATGACTTCATCCTTTCCTTCAAGTCTTTTGTCATCCTGCTCCACTTTGGCCTGGTTAAAGCAAGCACTGTTGCTATCTCAGTTGTCATCATTAGTTCCTGCATTCTCTATTTAGCTTAGATCTGATTACTACCTCACTTTCTTGGAGTACATGTTCCGATATTTCCTAAGTGAAGAGCCATAAGATTTTCCTCGTACCTCCATTCCTGACTTCCCCCTTGAGGCTATGGATTGTAGAGGTCTCATGAATGCCAAGCATGTGCTCCACCATTAAAGCCTCTTGAAAACATGTTGGTTGATATGAAGTGACCTGATCAACAGAGGATAGACTACTAAAAGAAAGAGTATTCTTAAGGATTTATAAGTATTCATGAGTTAACATTTCACAATCTTATAAATAAGTCTAATGTCAATCAGATTTATAAGAAAAGCTTTTAGGATCATTTTTCAATGTGAATTTTTCTAAAATGTCTTGAGGAAATGTATAGGTAAGGGCACTCTTCTTTTGTTGTACTAGGTACACAATGTAAAGTTGTGATGATCGAAACATAAATCAAACATAATTAATATCAAACACTAATATACTACAATATTTCATTATAATTTCTAGAAAGAATTAATAAAATCGAGCTGCTTGAATTGTTAGAGTCACACTTTCTGACATTTGCCCCAGACACAAATGCTATTGCAAAAAAATGATGCACATCTTCCAGTAGGTCATTTTTTAATTTTTCTAGAAATATATGTATCCAAATTATATGTTATGTGGTATTTTTTCAGATACTTAAAATGGCATTTTGTTGCATCTTTCTACAAACTGAGTGTTTCACTCAATGTTATGTATTTGAGAATTGTCTAGACTGATATACAGAGATCTAATCTGTAGTGAGATTTCCACCCCACTGGCACCTGTTGCACTGACCATGCCCATTAGGGCATAGGGACACGTGCGGACGTGACCTGTGGGGGCTAGGTCTGGGGTCCCAAACCTCAACTCACTCTTTTACTTCCTGGTTGTGTTGGAGAGAGCATTCAGGGACATCCTTGGAGCCAGAACATACAGTGGTCATCTGTTTCTAGTGTGATTTTTCTCCGAATAAACATCAATCAGCCTATATTGTGTCCCAGAATCTTATTTCCCACGAAATACTAGTCCACTTATTTTTTACTGTTTTATAAATTCTATTATATAAATACATGACATAATACTTATTCAAAAACCTCCAGTAGACATCATCATTTCACTGAAGCATAACCTGTTAAGATCAGAAAGAAGACAAATATGCACTGTATCGTCAATGCCGTTGTTCTGGAGGTCCTTGACTATGCAAAGAGATAAGTAAAAGGAATAAACTATGTGTGAACTAACGGATACAAGAGATAAAACTGCCATAATTTGTAAACTATGTCTGTCTACAGAAGAAGTCAGAGAAAATAAAGAGGCAAAACAGTAAAAATGATGAGTTTAGCAAAATAACCTGACTATAGAATAATGTTAAATAAATACCTTTTATATCAACCAAGAATAATTGTTGCTTAGTAAATTTATTTTTGAATGGGAAGGAAGCACATAAGTATTCCCTTAAATTTAAAAGGAAATAGTATCGGTAAAAAATTACCTATGTTGTTTCGATATACCTGGCAGCATAAAATAATTCTATGTCCTATTTTGGAGCAGATTTATAGATATTTAACACTACATTAGAAAATGCATAATTGCATAAGCTAGAATATAATATAGCATTGTGATGTTTATGACGGCAGCACAATACAGTGTTCTGAAACATAATATGTCGTGAAAACACAAGACTTTGCCAGGGACCACAAGACTTGGGTGGCCTGATTTCCTATGATGTTAAAGTCAGCAGAATGAGGTTTCCTAAGCTTCCCAGAGGCTGCAATATACCTGAGACCATAGCTAGGCAGAGGCCTGTTCAAAGGCACTTAAAGGAACCCTCCTCACCAAAACATACACCACCCGCATTGGGCCACCCAGGAAGCTGAGGCTCCTTAGGCTAATTAGAGTAGCCTAGGAAAAAGGAATAAGTCTCTGATGGGTTCAATGTCAGCAAGCCACAGACAAAACGTTGGGTTTGGTGGATAAAGATGCTATTCTGTGCTATGAATGGGCTATTCAACCAGTGACGACAGGACCCTCAACTATCCATGCAGGAGAAGACATATGACATTACTGTAGCTCATCTTATTGAACAGCATACTTAGCATACTTTTTCTTTTTTTTTTTTTTGCTTTTGTTTGTTTGTTTTCTCTTTCCACATAGCCCTGGCTGTCCTGGAACTCACAAAAATCTGCCTGTCTCTACCTTAGCACATCTGTAAGCCAAACCTTGAAATAAGAAGGCACAAGATACTTAACAAAACTATTACAGGGACACATTCAATAATCAAAGAGTGTCTAAAGAGATCCCCTACCACCACAATCCCACCAAAAACAAAAAAATCCCCAAAACAGAGTCAGTCAAGAAAAATAAAGCTCCAAGCCTGGAGCAACAATATCTGGAGAATGGCAGACTGTAAATGGCAAATGTGACATCTGACATAGCAGGGGAAGAGTCATGGTCTGCATGTCTATGTGGGACTCTGGTTCAATGTTCCTCTGAAGCTCACACCTACCAGCCCAATTTGGTGCATTGCTAAAAACAATAGCAGTAGGGTTCTCAATAAGTTTTGCAGAGGCTGGAGTAGGTCTGACGAGTTTCAGGGTAGAAGCTTACTAGCAACACCAAAAGAAACCCTCCCGACCAACACATTACCACAACGAGCAAAACAGGAGCACGCATCCCCAGCTGTCTGCTGCAGAGCCTACTAGTGTCTTTTAATCACACAGTGCTAAGGAACAGAGATAGACTTGCTGATGGCAGTACTTGATGATGGCAGTATTTGTCTGTAAGAAGAACTTAAACATAAATTCTGGGAGACAAAACTGTTCTGATTGTGACAAAGGGGGTTTAATAAGGGTGAATGTTTCCATCATGGAATAACCAACAGGAAAGCTGCAATCCTACCTCAGATTCCAGGGAATGAAGTACAGGGACCTCATAGCACTCAGTCGCCAGGAACAACAGGTCGCAGGGAGGGCTCTAGAATGAGGGAGAAGAAACAGTGTCCTAGAGCACCACACACGAAGGTACTCATGAGAAGCAGCAGCAAATCCAGGCCTCTTTCAGGAACTGGAAGGCAGTCTGCAGCAAGCTCACATGACAGAGGACACAGAGCTCAGGCCAGCCAGGGTACAAGCTCTGTAGACCGGGGGTGGCAAAGACAGCATGGGAAAGTCCAGCAGCAGACAGGAACATTTTGTGATCCAGAGCTATTTAGATCCTGTGTTTTCTGCAACCAGCAGGATGGGAGCCCCGGGTCTTGTTTCACAACTCCCTTCCTATGTCCCCCGAGTCAGGAGCCCCCCCACACCTTAGGCTGGCCTCCCACTTTAGGCTGCACACCAGGACAAGCCAAGGGATGAGGGGGCAGAGAAGAAAGCTCTGCTTTTACACTCAATGTTTTCAGGAGGGCACTACCAGCAATCGAACAGGAGGGGGCGACCTGGTCCGGGACCTTGTATGTAGTGGAGCAGCTTTGGTGCCAGCTGGCTTTCCTGGGCACAGCTGCCCAGGAGGTGTGCTAGAAGCCTCTTAGGCCCTCCCCGAGTTAGGAGGCAGCAGCAATGTTCAAGCATCAAGTGCCTGAGAGATGCTGGACCATGGCAACATCCAGAACTAGGAGTTCTGTGTTGTGCAGAGGAGTAGGGAGGCGCATGCTAATTTGGGCCAGAAGCTTCAGTAAGGACAGGAGCCTCTCTCTGTGCTGAGGTTAAAAAGGGCTAGTAGTAGGCAGACTGGACCAGGATAAGAGGATGCAAGTGTGTGCACAAAGCCCACCTTCGATGCAATCACCCAGCCAAAATATGGACCACTAGGCAAAAAGAGGCTGTGGGTGATGGTAGGGTGGGGTTGCAAGAGGGTCCCCTGCCGAGGAGGACTGCCCCAGCAGCTGTTGGGAAACAAGGCAGGGTCCCTCAGGCAGCCAAGACAGCCCGAGGCACAAAGTGTGATGGTTTGTGGTATGGCAATAATCACTGGCCACTGTCCTCATCCAGTTTCCTGGGACCTTGGAGATGGTCAGTATCCATTCCTGGTTGGACAACTTCCAAGAGTTGGTCCAGGGGCCTGGCAGACACCCCAGCTTACTGGCCACCATGGAATGCTGCCGGGAACAGGGTATAGATAGACAGGAGACTTGGAACTCCAAAGCTGTATGGAGGCAGATGAGGGAATGACAGTTATGGAGAGATGCACAGAGGAGAGCAGGCCAAAGGCAGGGCACTAGGCACACAGAGCACAGGTGCACAGGGCACAGTGACCCAGAACAGCACCCCAGGAACATCAGCCACATCATGACACCTGTCCTGCACCAGCAACAGCATGGCCTCACAAGGGAAGCATGCGTGTGTATCTTCTGCTTTGCCATGGCTTTGGGAAGGTTCTGCTGCCTCATAGATGGCAACCATGCAGAGAAGGTAGCCTTGCTGAAGCAGGAGCTAAGGGGAGTTGGGACAATTCAAGGAAGGGGCAGGATGTTTGTGTGTGTCTGTGTGTGTGTGTGTGAGAGAGAGAGAGAGAGAGAGAGAGAAAGAGAGAGAGAGAGAGAGAAGGAGGGAAAGAGAGGGAGGGAGGAGAGGAGAGAAAGAGAGAGGGAGAGGGAGATGGGGAGAGAGGGAGGGAAGGAGGGAGAGGGAGTGGGAGAGAGAGAGAGAGAGAGAGAGAGAGAGAGAGAGAGAATGATTTTGGCAGGCCTGGACGCATGGCTCAGTGCACAAGGGCTCCTCTTCCTTGCAGAGGTATGTGGATCTCAAGAACAACATGGCTCTCTGCAGGCCAGTCATGAACAGCACTGACAGCATCTTCCTCACTATCCTTGTGGGGAGTTCCTGGATGCTCCACCTCTAGGAAGGGCTAGATAAGGAGGGAGGTTCCCCAAAAGTGGGACAGCTGCCAACCCTCTCACTTTGCCAGGATGCAGGGCTTGTGTCCCTTCCTGAGGAAGGAAGGGGGTATGCCGGCAAGTGGTTTTGACAGCATCTCAAGGGGGCACATAGATGTGAACCTAGTAGGGGCCAGTCAAGTGGAAATCCCTCCTGGGAGAATCCTCCACCAGATGGGCACAGGTGGGTGACCCAGACTCTGAGGGGTGCACAGACAAATGCCATGGGCTGGGGCCTTCAGCCCAAGCAGGCCGATCAAGAAGCCCAATGTTGCTTTAGGGTGTCCAGTACTCAGGGTCCCCAGGTGCCTGCTTGCTGTCTCTTCTCCTTGTCTACACAATCACACACACACCCACACACACACATGCGCGCGCGCAGGCACGCACACTTAATCTACCCCCGCCCTCACCCCTCCCCTCAGCCCCTCTCTTGAAGCTTATCTATCCTGAGTACAGCAGTCCCTTTCTGCCCCTGCCTCCTGTGAGTCTGGTGAGTGCACCTGTCAGGGAGCAGGGGCCCAGACAGCTGGACTCTGTGTGGCATTTTGTCTCCATTTGTTCAGACCTCGAACAAACTCAAAGGCGAAGCTCTGCCCCCTTTTCATTGCCTGCCAATCAAATCAAAGCACACAAGTTTATTGATGACACACACAGGTGGGGGCTTGGGTGGAAGAGGGTCAGTCAGTACAGTGGACAGCAGGGGAGTGCATTTTCCTGAATTTGACTAACATGTTAGCTGTCCATGAGAGAGTGTAGAATTGGAAAGAGAAACACTTGAACCTAAAGAGAGGCAGCACATGCAAGTTGGGCACAACTCCCATATGGGTGTAATTTCTGCTAAGTGGTCCTGCTGAGACAGGGACATCACCACTGGCAACACAGCATTGGTGATGCTGTGGCTTGATGTTCCTTATCTGCATCTAGCAGCCAATGGTGAGTGATCCCTTTACCCTTTGCTGCAAGGGAACCATTTAGAATGCACTTGACCTGCAGACTACAAACCCAGAAGTTGCCCAGAGCTCTGGGGTGCCCTGCCTGGCCAAGAAGACTGTGGCCCCCCATTTAGCGGCTGGAACTTTTGGCCAAGGAGGAGCTGCTGCCTGGCTAAAGCTGCATCCTTGCTTGCACCCACTGCAGCCTCTTTGTCCTCAGTAGACTGCCTGGGCTCTGGGTGGATTCAGTCTCCTTCTGCTCGAGACCGCCACTTATGAGAGAGGGCTTCCATAAGCATCTCTCTGCTCCCACTCCTGATATACAGGAACATGAATGAGAATAGCGTTTGGGCAGCCAGCGCTTTGCCTACCAGCACCGGCTTTTCAGACAATCCCAGCAGCGGTTCCAGTCCCTGAACTTTTGCACATCCACTTCCCTCAGATATCAAAGAAAGCTGCAGGTCTGCAACCGACTTGGCAAGCATGTTATTAATAACTGTCATGCTCATTAGCAGACTTAATCCGGCCTGCTGCAGAAATGACTTGCAGCAATGAAACGCTGCCTCTCGACACACTTCATCGATGTACATCTTAATTGGGCCCTGATTTCCAATACTGGTGTTTGGGTTTTCAGGGACACACAAAACCTTCTCCCTCACAGTGGGCTGGGGTGTGGGGATCCTGTTTCCAACCACTGAAAGGCTGGCCAACAGCCTACTGACATTGTGGCTGAGGGAAAAGCCAGCATTTGTGGGCTTGGTGAACATTTTTTTCCCTTCAATGGAAGCACATTTGGTCAGGGCAAGATCTCAAATAAATTTCTTTGTCCTCAGAGTTCCATATATCAATTTTTCAGTGGATCAAAGGGTGATTCTTGTTTATTGATATGACAGTGTCTTTGTGACTTTCTGAATCCTTTCACAAATTTTAATTCTGCCTCATCCTTGGGACTTCAGCTTTTTCTGATCCTTGAGTTGAGACTAATGCCTTCTATCAGCCCTGCCTGCAGCAATCAACTCTTTTGGTCTTTTCTTACCTAATTACTCCTTTGTTGCAGTTGTGGATGGGCATTCTAGCCCCTTTATGACCTGATCTGCAAACCAGGTTTCCATAGTTCATCAGCCCAGCATAGCTCATATCCATCAAACCTCACTAATGGATCTCATTGACAAAGTTCTTTAGTGATAGTATTCTTGGTCCATATTATTAGTCATGTCTCCTGAAGACAGTCTCTTATTGTCCTAAGAGCAATACAATCTTTCAAGAAGGACGTGCCAATGCCTAATCTCCCCCCTCCCTTCCTCCCTCCCTTGCTGCCTTCCTCTATTTCTCCCTTGCTCCCTCTCTCATTTCAAAATTAGAATGTCCAAATGTTTCTCTCTGCAATTCCTTCTCAGGTGTAACACCTGCCTTTTTATGGTACTTAAACACAATGGGATATGAAGCCAGGGAAAGCAAGGCTGAGAGAGGCAGAAACAATGGTGTTTCTGGATCTTACATTCCGAGTGGTCATGTCCAATTCCCACAACTTCTCCATGACATCACACTACATGGAGGGATGTCCTTCCTCCGTTTTTAGATTTGCTACAGGAAAACAGACAAGAATCAAGTTTGGTCTGTGCGCTGGCACCTATGTCTCAGGTATGTCCCCTCTCGATTCCAGTTTTAGAAGATGGCCATTTAAACCCAGTATGTTAGAAGCCTGAAGAAGGTTAACTAACTGAAACCCTTTATTTTAAACAACTGCAGTATATTCATAAAAATGAACAAAGGGCAAATACAAGCGGAGTACAGCGATATGTGTGAAAATACCATAAGGAAACCCATTAATCTGCACATTAACTAAATAAAGTCGAAACATTGTCTACCATTTAGGTTTTCAGCACTGGTCAGTTTCTGACCTGTATGCCTCTCTACAAATGCTGAGCTAGTTTGCTCTGCAGCTTCCCAACCCTCCCACCTACACTACATGCTGGTACTGTCTTCACAGAACCAAAGGAAACAGGGATTAATGATTTTGTGATACAGAGCTTCACTTCAGCCAAGGTCTTCTGACTGGCTCAAGCCTGTTGTTTTCTTAAAAGAATACAAACTTCATGAGTAACAAATACACTGCTAAGGCCTTCCTCTTCCCTTCCTTTGGTATGTGCTGCCCTCTATAGACACAGAAAAGAAATACCATCTATGTGTAAAGTCTATCATTGTTTAGGGCTGGATGATGGGCTCCCAACTTTTACCAATTTAGGACTCTGTAGAACATTCCCTGAATATCAATGCCAGGCTCCCCAAACCAGCTCCACACCCCTCAACTTCATGGATCATTTACAGAACCAAAATGAGCTTGGTCTGTTTGTAGGAGCCTGTGACTCAACTTTGACCCTAGGTTCCCAGGTAGTCTTTATTTTCTTATCAAATTGTTCATAACCTGAGTGGTTCCTTTTTCCTTTTACATAACTATAAATGCCATCTTGCTGAGCTGATATCTGGATCAAAATAGCTTTTCCTCCACAGTTCTTGGTCAGCTAAGACTCATGCCCTCAATGAGTCATAGTCTCCAGTTTCCAATCCCACCAGCTTTTGTCTCGACAGTGCTGGGATTAAGGGCAAGGCCATCATGACACACCGGCCCTGTGTTGCTTTTTGTCAGAGCATTTTATTATAGTAACAGAAATGAACCAGAACGCTTCCTAAAATAGTGCCCTTCTCCTCAGTTTGGAGGTACAGATAAAATCAGCTTGCTTAAAGCAGAAGGTTCTAGAACAATTTAACAATAATTTGTACAAATTTACAGATGCTGAGTATGAACTAGCTGGAGAGTAAAAGCTCCTAGACAGCCCCTCTTAGAGAAGTATAGAAGAGGGGCATGCTAACACAGAATCTCTCCTCTCTCTTCTCCCTCTCACACCCCTCACCCCTCTCTCTCTCTGCCTCTGCGCTTCCTTTATAAAGGGAGGTATTGCACTGTAATTGATTTTACCTAAGAAAGATGGGATAGGTTTTCTTTTGAAGATAAGAGGAGGAAAATCATTCATGTTTTTTGGCAAGTTGGAACAAAAACAGCAATTATAAAGTATTGCCTGAATACCCCCAATAGCAAAAGGCTGGCCATGATGTCACCTGTCCTGGATCAATGGTCCAGCTCCAGCAGTTGTTTCCTCAACCAAAACCTGAGGTATTGGAAAGGCTCACACCTTGGAACTTGCTATCCACAGAGGGATGTCTCTGTACAGATGCCTCGTCCATGACAAAAGCACAGATGTCTCAGGGGCAATAATTCTTGTATAAGGGAGCACAGCTGTTTAATCAAGAAAATACTGAAATGAAACTACAACATAAAAAAAAAAACTCCAAAATCCCATTCCTAGAGAAAAGCAGTGGGGGATGGGTAATACTGTAGAAACAGGATTATTGGAATTGCAGAAACTACTCAATGCTTCGCATGAGTCAGGAAAAAAAATCAAGAGAGAATGAAGAGCTAAACTTCAGCAAAAAGAACTTGGGGATGTTTCATCTAACCACAGGCCCACCTCTGCCTCTGAGGTAACCTTGAAGAAACTGGCCCGTATTCCCTGATGGAGTTCCTAGTCCTCAAAGTTGCAGAGCAGACTACATTACTAAGGATCTATGATTATTGATTTCTACCGTTCTGGTGGCTCTCTGAATAACCAGCTCAAAGGTTTTGCATTTATTTTCCCTAACTCAGAACATGTCCAACAATGAAATGTCTACTTTAGGAACATTCATTGAAAATGTGTGAAGGCAAATATTTTTATCTACTAATGCCTGCGGCGTGGAACATCAATTAAGGCTTAAAAACATTGACTGCATCAAGTGAGAGGAAATCCTGGAGAAAAAGATGTTCTGAGGAAGAAGGCTATGGTAATGCTTCTGCCAGTTTCAGAAAGTCATAACACATGCACACATCTGGGGACATTTCTGAGCACCACCATGGCACAGATGTTTAGTCCCACCCCTGGAAGCAGAAGCTGGTGGCTCTCTGTGAGTTTGAAGCCAGCCTGCTCTACATAGGAAGTTGTTAGCCAGCCAGGGATACCCAGTGAGACTCTTAACTAGAATGAAAATATAAATATAAATACAAAGACAAAGATAACCCTAAGATCTCACTTCTGAATGAATCTGAAGTGTAGAATGTGAAACATACTCAGAAGTGAAAGCCAAGGAAAAGTTCTAAATTATGTTCTAGATTATGCAAACAAGTCTTTAAAGTATGCCTGCAACACACACAGCCCATGTGAAAACAATGGGACATTTTGTTGATTTGATTCCCTCTAGTTGCAAGTGTTGAAGGAAGTCTCTATTGACTAGATACCTGAATGTTAAACTAATGGAACATGCATTAAAGTGACCACAGACCAAAAAAAAAAAAAAAAAGTAGTCTTGTCAGATGGGTTTAGTAAAATGACTAAGCAACAACAACAACAGCAAAATCACCATATTTCACAGCAAAATAGAGCCTGAGAAAGAAGCAGACTCTCATTTCCAGATGCCAAAATAATCACAATGTCTGCTTGAGGCTTTGTTTTCATTTTTTTTAAGAAAAAGATATATTGAAAGGCATGAAAACGCAAGACAATCTGGCCAACACCCATGAAAACAATAAACTAACACAAGCGTTCTGGAGGAAGTCTGTCATTGAACTTGTTAAACAAAGACTGTAAATCCACTAATTTAATATGCTTTCAGAAGTGAAGGAAAACTAATGTTGCTTTCTCAGCAAACCCAGAAATTCAATGGGGACAGAAAAGAAGATGAGAAGGGGCAAGGGAGTGATGATGGAAAAGGACAGCGGGGAAGCAGACGGGGAGGAAAGTAACATTAGAATGGAAATTTTCAATAATTACAATTTTAAAAACACTAGAGGGATAACAATACATTTGATTAAGTTTTAAAAAGACTCAGTGAACATAAAGATGGGAAAATTGGAATTGTTAATTCTGAGTAACTTAAAGCCAAAAGAAGAAAGGAAACTGAACACAGCCCAAGTAATCCATGGACCGCCATCAAACAGACAAATATGAGCATATGGGAAACCCAGAAGGAGGAGAGACAAAAGAAATGTAATCCTAACTATTCAGGCAACAAAGGCAAGAGTATCTTACAAGTTCAAATCCAGGTTGGGCTTCAGGGTGAATTCAAGGTCAGCTCTGGCAACTAAGTGAGATAGTGAGATTTGTTTCAAACTAAAAAGTACAAAGGAGGCATGAATGAATATATATATATATATATATGTATATATATATATATATCCATCTTGTGCTTCACAAGCATGAAGCCCTAGTTTCTATACCCTGTGGGAATAAATAAATGTCCTCCATTATTTGGAAATTTCTTCAAACCATGACATTTTAAGCCTGAAAACTAAAAGACATTATTCATCAAAATGTAAGAAGACCAAAATAATTGAGAAGGGAGACCACGATACAGGACTGGTAAACCCAATATCATAAATACATTATTTTTCACCACATTGGTCTATGGATTCAATGCAAACCCAATTTAAAAAAAAATCTTAAAATGTGTGTGTTTAACAAACTTTTTTTAAAAAATCTGTATAGAAGGATCAGAGTGGTATAGCTCTTGCATTCATTCCTTGGTTCTGAAAACAAAACCCTTATGTGAAAATGAGAAAGGCTAAGAATAACCAAGATAATATTGGAAACTAACAATAAAGATAATCTACAGTATCAAATGTTACATTGTATTATAAAACTACCTTTATTGTGACAAGATGCAAAGACATTGGTGTAATGATAAATGAATAGGAAGTCTAAAACACACACACACACACCAGCATGATCAACACAAAGGTGACTTGGTAGGTAATGTAATGGAAAAAGAATGATCTCCTCCAGAAACAGAGCTGGGTCAAATAGATAACCACTACTTGGCAAAACAAGAAGCTTCCAGGATACAATGTATATAATCTTCATGACACTATAGTATGTGAAAGTTTTAAGAGAATAAAATAAAATGAAGAAAAACATAGATAAAATTTATCTTTATTAAGAGATAGTTCTTAGCTAAGCACGATGTTGTGCACATGGAATCCCAGCACTCAGGAGGCTGAGACAAGAAGATAACAAGTTTGAGTTCCAGGTCAGTTTGGACTACATAGTGAAACTCTTTCTCAAGTGAAATGGAAGAGAGGAGCTGCAGAGATGCTGAGTGGTAAAAACACTGGTTGTTTTTAAAGATGATCTAGATTTGATGGCCAGAATCCACAGTCACTGGCAATCATCAGGTGATACCCTTTTCTGCCACATGGTGGCTCACAACCACCAAGTGACACTCTTTTAGTGTCTATGGGCACCATGTAGTCGTGTACACACATATGCAAGCAAAACATCCATGCACATATATGCACAAAAATATTTTTTAAATGAGGGAGATTTCTGTATTGACATATATATATGTATAATTATTAAGCACATGAAAATCGAACAACATGACCTAATATCAATACTTGATAAAAATGGTATAAAACTATTCATATCTTCAAGATTTAACTATGCTTTATAGTTATTATATTATAGTATCTATTCTTTGTTTATAATGCACAGATTGACAGCATATGCATATATCCAAGATGTATCTTGGATAAGAGGACTGGCCAACAGATTTTATTATACTCAAATGTGCTGATTAGCACATTTATTATGATGCATCCCGAGGCAAAAATGATATATATGAGTATTTCAATTGCTGACTCCAAAATTTTGGTTCACACCACTTTCAAAAACTAAGTAATTTTCAAAGCCCAAAGTATAGTACATTGTATCTTGTGGTCCTTATAAAATCTTTCCATAACAGACTCATAAAGTCCCCTAGAGGGATGAGAGAAGGAAAAACAAGAAACAGCCTTGTGGTCTGGTCAATGTCCCAGACAGACATATGTGCAAGCTGTCACATACTCGACTAACCATGTATCTTCCCTGCAGCCTCGTGCCTTTACAACCCCTTCTCATTCTAGCAATCACTGCTTCCTAGTCTAAAATATCCAAATCACAATGTATTTAACAAAGAAACAAAAAAAAAATGATTAAATGTCCCAATTTTTCAGATACTGAAGGGTTCAGTATTTTGGAAGTAATATCCCCTGGGACTTGTTATATACATAAATAAAACTGTTTCACAGAACACAGCTTGGATGTCTCTTCCTACAGCAATAGCATGATTGTGAGTATCTCCTACTACTTGAATTTATGTGCCATCCTAAACCCATTTGTTTCTATGTCTAATCCAGAGCTTGATTAACTGCTTTGTTTCCTGTACAGAAGAAAGAAGAAAAAAAAAGATTCATTCTGCTTGCACATCCCTCAAGTCCATGTCATTGCCACCCTGCTTCCAGCTACAGCTTGAGTAGTCACATGACATAGTGTCATCTAACAGGTAAAGGAGACACAAAACCAGCACAATCTCACCCAGGGGCAGACAAAAGAGTTCATGTCCTATAAGGCAGACTTTGACCAAGAGACCAGCTTGTGAAAGCTGATGGAGGGTTGGGAACATGACTCAATGGAAGAGTGCTTGCCTACCATACCAAAAGCCCTGGGTGTGATCTCTAGCACCACATATAATAAACATACACCAGTTTTACATTCCTCCTACTGACACTGTTCTTGGAGACTACAATTTAATCTACTATGTTTTGAAAGGTTATGTCTAGATGGTAACTAACTCTTGTGTTTGCTTTTTATCTATCCTTGCCTTAGTTCCCATTTTTTTTCACTCACGTTTCCTCATATTGTGTATCCCACTAATTTATCAACAGATAAGCTTTGATTCATGGTTCTATTTTCAAGTCCCAAGCTAGGAAACCACCAGACCTTTAACTTTTAATGAAATGAGCTCTTTGATAAAAGATAGAACTTTGCTGTGCCTCAAAGATAGCAATCATAAAAATAATGTTTCTATTATGGAATAGAGTAACATATATAAATAGTTAAACCCTGATGAAATATGAAAAGCCCCTCCATAACATAAGCCCTTTGTGTGGGGAATTGTCTTGAAAACAGATGCTTACTTTGAAATACACATGTTTGGATACAACCAAGATTTTTTTTAGATTTGTTTATTTTATTTTATGCGTATGAATATTTTACCTGCATATATGTCTGTGTATCACATGCATGCCTATTGTTCATGGAAGCCAGAAGAGGATGTTGGCTCTTCTGGGACTAGAGTTACAGATGGTTGTGAGCCACTATATGAGTGCTATGAATCAAACCTATGTCCTCTGGAAAAATAGCTAGTACTTCTAACCACTGAGCAATCTCTCTAGCCCTACAACCAATATTTTATTTTATTTTTTATTAATAAATTTTATTTAAATTAGAAACAATCTTATTTTACATAAAAATCCCAGTTCCTTCTCCCTCCCATCCTCCCATGCTCCCCACCTTCCCATCCCATTCAACATCCACTGCCCAGGGAGGGTGAGGCCTTCCATGAAGGATCATCAAAATCTGTCAAGTCATTTGGGGTAAGGCCTAGGCCCTCTCCTGTGTCTCTAGGCTAAGGTAGTATCCCTCCATGGAAAATGGGCTACCAAAGACCATTAGTACACTAGGGATAAATCCTGGTTCCACTACCAGAGGCCCCACAGACTGCCCAGTCCTCCTAGCTGACACCCACCTTCAGGGGGCCTGGTTTGGTCCTATATTGGTTCCCCAGCTGTCAGACTGGGGTCCATGAGTTCCCAATGCTCAGGTCAGCTGTTTTTGTGGGTTTTCCCAGCATAGTCTTGAACCCTTTGTTCCTCACTCCTCTCTGTCTAAAACTGGATTCCAGGAGTTTGTCTCAGTGCTTAGCTGTGGATCTCAGTTTCTGTTTTCATCAGCTACTAGATGAGGTCTCTAGGATGGCATTTAAGGTAGTCATCGATCTCATTATAAGGGGAGGGCATTTAAGACAGCCTGTCTACTATTGCTTAGATTCCTACTTGGCTCATCCTTGTGGATCTCCCTATGACCAGATTTCTCTTTAAACCTATAATGGCTCCTTCTATTTATTTGTCTCTTTTCTTGCTCTCTTCTATTCATCTCCCCCATTCAATCTTCCTGATCCCTCATGTTCTCCTCCCCCTCCTCTTTTCCTCTCCTCTGTCTCCTAATCCCCCTCCAGCCCCCAATTTTCTCTGGAGTTCTTGTCCCTTTTCCCTTCATGGGGGTCTGTGTATGTCTCTCTTAGGGTCCTCCTTGTTTCCTAGCTTCTCTGGAAGTGTGAATTATAGCCTGGTGATACTTTGCTCTATATCTAATATCCATATATGAGTGAGTACATACTGTGCTTGTCTTTTTTGTGACTGGGTTACCTCACTCAGGATGGTTTCTTCTAGTTCCATCCATTTGCCTGTGAATTTCAAGATTCCATTGTTTTTTATTTTTTTCTGCTCCATTGTGTAAATTGCCACATTTTCCGTATCCATTCTTCGGCACAATCAATATTTTAAATAAAAATATTAAATACACTTATAAAAATAATAATTTATCAGGTTCTGTCGTATGACCAAAATCTAGAATCCATAAAGACAAAAAGGAAATGTCAATCACTAATCACATTTCCTAAATAAATAAATAAAATGAAGCGGATCTCCACCAAGCTTCCTACTTTGATGGGAGCAAAGTCTATCTAAATTGCCTTAATTTCACATTGTTAAACAAACAACCCTCTACGAAGACGTTGATTGCAATCTACATTGATTTTAGGGAGAAAATGTTCTAAGCAGAAAACATTAAGAATCTGTGGTGCTTATTAACTCTATTTCTCACAGTAGTAAATTATCATTCAGGATTTTATTTTTAAAAGGAAGTCCCCCTGTATTTGGTAGCATGTCAGAACCACAGCAAGCTCAACAAGGCTCAGTAAATGAGGCTGCAAGCTCAAACAAAGCTGCTTTTTGTAGAGCTCCTCTTTCACCTTCCAGGATGTTAATGGTCAGCCCACTCTCAACAGGGGATCAAATTACCTTTGCTTGAGCCTACACAGACTAACTTACCCCTCCACTAGGGCTTCCATCCCTAGCCTTCCCTCCCAATCTTCCCACACCCCTCTTCAGGAACAAACATTGCCTGAGCTCCCCACACAGGCCTCACAGGGCCCCAGTGAAGAGGGTGAAATCCTGTGAGTTGAGTAGTAAATACCCCTCCCTGCCCCCACCTCCCTGCCCCCACCTCGCCCTCAGCCAGAGCACACAGGAGACCTAACAATAGAGCTGAGACTGCTCTGGGTTAAAATCAAGGAAGAGCCACAACTTAAACTGACAAACCAGCGACAAAACAGGGACAAACTTCAGCCAGGGATGTGGTAGAAACGTAATATAAACAGCCGGCATGGAAAATCAGTCTTATGTTATTGGGGTGGTCAAAGCCACTCTCAAGAGAACCTAGCAGAACCAGAGATTCAAGCAAATGAAATGTATGGAGACTGCATCAATTGTCTACCCCATGCTGGAGTTTCTTCTAAAACAGGGTCGATGAAATGTGAATTAAGGAAAGAAAGCCTGTTTCCTGAGCCGTGAAAAGTTATGCTTTGTCGGAGGGTGGGGGCGATTTAAACAACTGAGCCCCACTATTAGAAAATTAATTATCTTTGAGCACATTTAGATTGACACAGAACCTAAAACTGCTGGACAAGAAAAATCAAAATAACAGGCTGTCTGCTGGGTCTCTTCACATCATCCCCAAAAGAGAAGACAGTAACTTCTCCCTTCTCAGACAGACCCAGGCCAGGATCCTGTTCCTCCTAAAATGGCTGGGAGCTGTAACCTTCCTTCCAGGGAAACACTGGGACATCAGGAAGTGGCCCAGCCATGCCCCACACTAGTCTCACCCAGCACTTTTTGGATCCAGCTTATTCTATCATCAACCTAGATAAAAATAAATAAATAGATAGATAGATAAATAAATACACCAGTGAGAGATTAACCAAAGAGTAACTGAGGGCATTTCTACTCAGATCCACAAAGCACAGTGAACCGTGGGCATACTCAGAGAGTCTGAGGCAAGGGAAAGTTGTGAAGACAAACCAGGGAAGAGCCTATCTGATGTTTTCAAACAATAACTCTTGGTCACAATAATTTTTAAGAAGCATGTCATCAATCGAATGTTGAACAGATGGCTCCTCAGCAGATAATCTTAATGTACTTTTTGTATGGGGTTCTGCTAATTTCCCATGACAGTTACTCTCAAAAAATGTAAGAATCCTTTCCTAATAACCTGTCAGCACCGTTGACATTTTAGGAATTTTAAATAAGGAACTCCTCTTTAATTCTCACACAGGCTCACCAGCCTGCTCTCTGAAGCTAGATTCTGACCTCTAGGCTTTTTTTTCCACCAATCTGCCCTGAATAACTTTCCAATCTTTTGTAATTTATTCTTTAAGCTCAGCTTTCTTATGTTCCCCCTCCCCAAAAAACATTGCCCAGCAACATTGCATACAGTGGCTTCTGCTTCCTCTAAGCAGTGATAGGGAGCACTTGCCCATGGCTAGAAGCCCCTCCAGATTTTCTAAACTTGCATAATAGTCTTTATGTGTTCTCCTCTCTCTCTCTCTCTCTCTCTCTCTCTCTCTCTCTCTCTCTCTCTCTCTCTCTCTCTCTCCATGCACACACATTCACATACTCAGATCTTGAAGCCAAGGACAAAGACAATGTCTTTTTGCTGCTTCTTAAACATAACTTTATTGCTAGAGCACAACTCGCACAATTCTTAGATGGACAAATTCCAGTCAATACAAAAGTATAGCTTATTTATGACATATACTTACTTCAACTGTCAGTTTAGGAAAGCAATAAAAATATCTCAACCTAGGTAGCAAGTTGAATTAATAGATGCTTTCTTGGTGCAAGTGCTAATATGTATTTGGCATATTTAAAATGGCTCAGTCTAAAGCCATTGATAATCTGTGATATTCCTAAATAGCAGCTCAAGGGATCTCTTTGCTACACAAGCCTAATGGAAACCAAAGAATTTACAAAACACATTGTTCCCACATGCAAACTTAAGAAACATTACTTCAGTGTTGTTTGGAACAGATTACAAATTACAGTTTAGTTAATACTTTCAGAACTTTCACTTTGACCACCAGATCCTTATGATTGGCTAACGCTCTGATTTTTTTAACACATACTCCAGATTCTTTGAATAAAAAAAACAGTGAGCTCCTGCTGAATTCTTTCCTGGATGATGCAAGCCCTTCACTTTTTATGTTGTCATTTATATTTTCAAAAAGGGTAAGGATGTTAAGAAGAATCTCTCTATCCCATTCTTTATTAAAGAGGGAAATCAATTCTGATGGGACTTTACAACTGACCAGCTCTCTTGTCATGGCTGGATTTTCAGTGAAGTTTATAATTAGTTTCATAGTTTGTATCTTGGTGAAGTGATTTCCCAGGAATAACAAAGCAAAAAAGTCTGGAAAAGAATAGGAAAGCAAATGTTGGTAATGATTAGTTACAGTCATGTTTGTTAACAGTCTTAATCCAGCCATCTGCACGGCTGAGTCCAAGCGACAAATCATGGTATCGTCACATACTTGACTGATGTAAGTTTTAATCTTGCCCTGATTTTCAGAATTAACACTCAAGTTATTAAGGGCATTGTAAGTCTTTTCCCTAATAATGGGGTCTCTCGTTTTTATCAGTTTTGCAATAATTGGGACACCACCTAGTTCACGTATGGCATTCTGATTAAATGAATATGCTGCATTGTTACCCAGCGTGACCAAGGCTACCTCCTGAGTAAAAGGGTCATTTGTTCTCTCCAAGATGTTAAGGACCTTTTGAAGGTCAGGGGCGCTTAGAATATCATCAATTTTATAGGGAAAGCTGAACTTGCCCCTGCGTACAGGCCATGCTGCGGCTGGAGCCTTGGTGCTCTTACTGCGATTCTTTCTCTTGGCTTTTCCACTTGCCTTGCTCCTAGCCCTAGAGCCACTCCTGCCTGGGTGGCAGCCTCCACCCCTACCTCCTGGGCAGGGCAAACTCGATGCCAGAGTCCTGGTCCCAGAGATGTTACCAAACCTGATCCCTCTACCTGCCTTTGCACTTGCCTGTTCCTTTAGGATCTTGAAAAGGGCCTTAGCCTTAGCTTCTAGGCCACCTCCACCCTGGGATTCTGGGTATGTTTCATTCTTTACACCTGGATCATTCTCCTGTCCCACCTTTACATCAGCCTTGGCCTTTGAGTCATCCTGAGGTTTGTCTCCTGCCTCAACCCCAACATTAGTCTTAACTCCTTTCTCAGTTTTGTCCCCAGTTTCTGATTTGTCACTACAAGACTCTTCCACCTCCTCTTCCTCTTCTTCCTCCTCTTCCTCCTCTTCTTCATCATCCCACAGTTTCTCATTCTCATCTTTTCCCCAGGTCAGTCTGTATACACAGTAGCAGGCACCAGCCCCAATGACCATGCCAGCAGCCACACATCCAGCTTCTCGAGCACGGCCCATGATACAGCTGGGGTGAATCCCTTAACCTGTTCACAAAGCTGGCTTGCTCTGGTCCAGAGTATTCTCAGGTCAGGGGCAAAGTCTTCAGCTCTTGTAGGTAGAAGCAGCTAACAGCAGGTACAATGAGACCTGGAGGAAGGAAAAGATTTTAGACTTTTAACTTCTCCAGTTGTGCCTTTCTACATATAGAGACTGAATCACTTGTCTACAAACATATAAATGTACAGAGATATTTGGGGCTTGGTATCCTCATCATTATCCCTTTCCTTTATCTGGAAACAATTTTGGAAGTTTTCTAAACACCCAGATTTTCCAACCTTATGTTCTTCTACCCATTCCAAGAATGTTAAAAGGAATAGACTTATATGTTGCCTATGATCTTTACCCTGCCAAACGTCCTGAGTCAGGGTCACAGGGTCATCCTTACATATACCCTCAGAGATCCAAGTAGTCCCTTGCTCCTTTCCAGACTCTTGCAGATCTGAAAACAAAAGATTACAGAGGTCTTATCTGAGAATTCAAGAACCAGATAAATCACACCCCAAATGGGTATATATATCCATCTTCTGAATTTCCAGGTCCTTGCCCTCACTGCAGTGTTTTTTGTTTTGGTTTGGTTTTTCAAGACAGGGTTTCTCTGTATTGTTTTGGAGCCTGTCCTAGAACTAGCTCTGTATACCAGGCTGGCCTCGAACTCACAGAGATCCACCTACCTCTGCCTCTCTGCCTCCCAAGTGCTGGGATTAAAGGCTTGCGCCACCAATGCTGGGCTTCACTGCAGTGTCTCTTATCTTCTATTACCTTCCTCACTGCACAGGAATGTGGCATTATCTCCTTTCCACTCCTCCTTGGAAAATCATTCTCCTGTCCTATCCCACTACCCTATTTGTCATTTCTTCCAAAGGTGACACTACATACCCTAATGTGAAGAAATGAACCTCAGTACCTAGAAATCAGATAGACTTTATGTGCATCATCCGCACTTGCCTCTGCCACTCCGACTATCTTAAATACAGCCTCTCACTCTATTGAACAATTATATCGATTTTCACTGCCCTGCAAAATTTCTTTTCTCCTTCATCTCAGTTCCTAACTTCACAAACTTAAGGACTAACAGACTGGGTGCCTATTAGACTAACACTTAGGACACTGCACCATACAGGGCTTTAGAATAATGTCATCCCCATCTCCAATGCAGCATTCTCTACAGATATCCCCACCTAACCATCTCCTTCTGAGTTTCTTATCTGCAAAAATACTACCCTTTGTAAGCTCAGGACCAAAGTAAAGTGGGGCTGCAGAGAAACAAAGGGAAAAAAAACAATAAACAGGGACACAGAGAAAGTCTGAGTTCAGTCAAGTTCATTGTCACCATTATAATCTTACAATCTACCCCAGGGACCCTCCTCCCAAAAAGTGTCATCACGCTTCCTCTGACCTACTGGATTCAAGAAAATTTTCCTCCTTCCCCTGCTCCTCGGTTTGGACCGGTCTTCAGGAGCAAGATCCACAGATACAGGCGCCTAAGGAGAGACAAAACACAAATCTAAATGCCAGCTTCCCCAAATCTGGGAACCTGGTTAGTCAGACTGATTTCATGATTTTATTTCTCACCCTACCCCCGGTTCTCTGGACTCTGCTGACATCGCTCTGGCACTATATTACTACATCCTGGCACTCCTTTCTGCGATGGTCGGCCATTTTCCCAGCAAAAACCACACCTCTTTGGAAGCGCAGGGCTGGAGGCAGGCCCAAGGAGTACTGAAAACTCAAGCTGTGGAAGATGACAGATCTATTCTCCCCAACCCAGCCCACCCCCAAAGATAGCCAATTTTTCCCCTGTAGAATTTTGAGAACTTTTCTTTTTCCTGGGGAGGAGACAGGGGAGAATAGACATGTAGATTGCTGAAGATTCAATAATGGTCTCGAGTTATAATAAAGCCTTAAACCATCAACACCCATTTGCAAGCCTCGGGCAATCTCAGCTTTAGATTGACATGCAGAAATTCGATATCAATTATTTCTTTTCTCCAAAAGGTATTGCACTGTACTGAATGACAGAGGATAAGAGTTTCACTGCCTCAAAATCCTGCCGTTGTAGATGCACCAATTCATACCTGCCCTTCCCGATTCTAGGTCCTGACATGCCAAAGACTCCCGGAATCCAAAACCTAATCCGGGGACTCCCCTGGAATCTCTAACTCCAATGTCCACCGTTTTTGTTTTGTTTTGTTTTGTTTTGTTTTGTTTTTGTTCTAAGAGGGTCCGAAGGCATTGCAAGTATGTGAAGAGAGCAGGCTGTAATCTATGCTAACTGCTACCGACAAAACAGCGATCCCCGAGCATCCCCCATCCACAACACAGACCAGCTGGGATCCAGGCAATTACCTTCTTCTCCTTCCGCAGCAGGCCTGCCGGCTGTCGAGCAATAACACAGAGAGAACAAACACTGATCCTAGGCCAGAAGTAGAACAACGTCTGCACACGTCGGCTTCGGCTCACGTGAGGGTCACGTCACCAGTGAGATCAGGACTCCCACTACACTCCCGCCAACACTGCGACAGGAGGCAGCCTTTCCCCTTCCTTCCTGGCCACACCAGATTCTGCTATTCATTTCCTCTTTGTTAGTCCCCCACCCCAGAAGGAGCTTCTTTTGTAGTTGGGATTTGCCTTTGTATGGTTAACACAGAGGCTGCCTTGGCCCTTTCTTCCTCTTCTAGGAATAATCTTGGCTTTTCTTTATTCCCACCCCCAGATGCTCTTCCCTTTTCCCCTTTCCTTTTCAGCTGGGAAAGTCCAGCATTTTCTCTGCACTCCTATACCAAACAGGATTTTAGAAAAAGAGACAGAATAAAATTGATTTTCTTACATTTTTCTGCCCACTTGTTAAAAATCAGCTTTACTTTTACATTAAGGATATAAAGTTTATGTTTTTTAACATTTATATTTTGTTGGAGAAAAATCTAAGCAGAAAAGGAAAAGCAAGTGAACCTCACTAATTGCAATATACATACATATATGTTTGTGTGTGTATATATATACATTTATCACACAAAAATATTTCTACTGATTGCAAAAAAATAGTTGCTTTCAAAGTGCTCTAATTAATTTGTTTTTTAAAAGAAAACTGGAATTTTTTGTATGATTTATGAATACTCTAAGACAGCCAGTTGTCTGATTTGGACCATTTTATACAAGCTGCTTCTGCAATTTGGTTAAATAAAAGCAACATAATCAATCCTAACTTATTTAATTACGGTAAAATATGTGTTTAAGTACCCAGAGTCTTTACTGATTTCTACAGGAAAGATCTGATGGCTGTAAGACCTGGGCCTGAATTAGATTCAAGTCCACTAAAGCTGAGACAGCTGAGAATGAGAGAAGATGGGATGGTCCCATTCTCTCTGCCCTACCAAGAAATGAGGAATGTGCTGCTTTACATTCCAGAGGCTCTCATTCCCTGATCCAGGCAGCTGTTTGTTGCTCAGTCCAAACATACGTACACACTCATACTGGTATGGGTAACCACAATAATATATACCACCTTTATTCAGATAACAAACATAAGTAAATGCTTTGGTTCCCTCATGCCTTCCACAAATTCCCAAGAAGTATCTCTGTATTGCATAGAAGAGCTGACTATTCCACCTACCTCTGCCCTTGTTCATGGTGTCCCCTATCCTGAGAACATCCTTGCCATTCATACTTAAAATGAGGTGATATCTAAGCTTGCTATTGAGCATCTTTTCCACACTATCTGTTGGATATTTCAATCTTTTCAAAGTAAAAAAAAAAAAAAAAAAAAAAAAAAGTCTGTTCAAATCCTTTGTCCATTTAAACAATTGGATTATTTAATTTTCCCTTATTGCTGAATTGTTTGAGTTCTAACCTCTTACAGAAAGGCTCCTTTGAAAAAATTACAAGATGTCAGTTCTCAAATTAAAAAGAAGGTTTATTGAAAGTACTATATCAAATGTCACCATTTTTTCTGTCGGTCTTTCAATTCTTTATATTTGTACAAGGAAAGAAACTGTTAAAAGTGGGATTAAAGGCATGCACCACCACTGCCCTGCCGGTTTCCTGTTATATACTATTAATGAAACATAATATTGTAAAATATAAAACAGCTTTTTCGTACTACTCAATACATTTTCCTTAATTTATCTAAAATTAATTTAACAATCCTATTTAAATCCTCATGTTTTTGACCCTTTCCCATTCCTTCATTTTCAGTCTTTCTATGTCTATTTTTTATATATGTCTTGTAAAGCATAGTTTAGTTTTGTATAAAGTCAAACTGAAAGTCCTTGTATTTTAATTGGGGGATTCAGCCATCTATATTAATTGTAATTGCATATTTGAAGCCTTATCCCTGACATCTTATGCTGTATTTTCTATATATTTTCTATTTTGTGTAATTTCTTTTGTTGGTGTTAAATCTTTTAGGGTCTTCCTGACATGTTTTCCCCTTTTGCCACTGGAAAATTCTATACTATAGTGCAATTTTGTTGGTAGCTACAATTATTTTTACACACACACACACACACACACACACACATTTTTGTGGTTTTTCAAGACACGGTTTCTTTCATGTAGCCTTGGCTGTCCTGGAACTTGATCTGTAGACCAGGCTGGCCTCCAACTCACAGAGATCTGCCTGCCTCTGTCTCTTGAGTACTGGGATTAAAGGCACCACCACCACTAGCAACAATTATATTTTCATCAAACAAGTAAATATATTTTCTCCTATTACCACAATTTAATCCCTAACAATAACTACCTTAACTTCCAGCAAGATGCAATTTTAAAGATTAATTTTTATTATTAGTGTGGGGTGGGGCTGTGTGTGTGTGCATGTGTGTATGATTGCAGATGCCCTCAGAGGTCACAGGTCTCTGATATCCCTGGAGCTGGAGTTATAAATGGTTGTAAGTGGCCAGATAAGGTTCCTGGGAACAGAACACAGGTACCTGCAAAAGCAATACTCTTTTTTGTGCTCAGTGCTCTTGATTGCTGAGCCATTTCTCCAGTCCAAGATATCTTTTAATATGCTTTCAATTATATTCTAATTCCAATTCCAAATTTGCTTATATCATCTTGAATATAGAGGTATAATAATGTTATTACAGTATACCACTATAATTTTAGAAGTTTGTTTTGTTTTTGTTTTGTTTTTTTCTTTTGTTTTTGTTTTTTTTTTCCTCAACAATTGCATTAAGCCCCATAGAATGTTGCTTGACTGGCTGGTTTTGTGTGTCAACAAGCTAGAGACATATGAAAAGAAGGACCCTCAACTGAGAAAAAGCCTCCATTAGATTCAGCAGTAAGGAATTTTCTCAATTGTGTACAATGAGGAGCTCCCTGCCCATTGTGGTTGGTGCCATACCTGGGTTGGTGGTCCTTGATTGTTTAAGAAAACAGGCTGGTAGTCAAGGCAGAAAAGAGCAAGAAAAAGAAGGAAGGGGAAGATGAAGACGAGGATGAGGAAGAGGAGGAAGAAGAGGAAGACGGAGATGAAAAAGATGAATAAGTTGGTTCTAGTGCAGTTTTGGGTTTTTTTTTTTTTTTTTTTTTTTGGTTTTGGGTTTTTTTATTTTTTATTTATTTATTTATTGTCTATAAAGCATTTAACCCCCTGTACACAACTCACTCCTTTTAAAGAAAAAAAAAAGAAATGTAAGGCTGTGTAAGATTTGTTTTTAAACTGTACAATGACTTTTTTTGTATAGTTAAAACACTACTGAATGTGTGTTTAAATAGCTCTGTCCTGGTGGTATTTTCAATAGCCACTAACCTTGCATGGTACAGTCTGGAAGTTGTAAATTGGCATGGAAATTTAAAGCAGGTTCTTGTTGGTGCACAGCACAAATTAGTTATATATGAGGGCAGTATTTTTTGGGTTTTGTTTGTTTGTTTGTTTGTTTGTTTGTTTTGGGTTTTTTATCTCTGATGCAGCTTATACGAAGATAATTGTTCTATTAACTGAATACCACTCTAATTGCAAAAAATTGCAGCTGTTTTGTTGACATTCTGAATGCTTCTATGTAAATATAACTTTTTATTAAAATAAAAAGAAAGAAAAACAGGCTGAAAAAGCCATGGGAGCAAGTCAGTAAGCAACACCCCTCCATGGCTTCTGCATCAGCTCTTGCCTCCAGGTTCCTGCCCTCACTGCTTCTGCTGATGAACTATTACATGGAACTGTGAGTGAAATAAACCCTTCCTTCCCCAGCTTTTAATCATGGTGTTTCATCACACCCTAAGATAGTTGGTAGTAAACATGATTGGCTGCTACAGTATTGTTGGTTCACTATCATTTTTTTCTTTAGAACTGCAAGAGATATTGCTCTGTTACATTCTAGCATAAAAATTTTCACGTAAGAAACCCAATTACAATCTACTTGTTATTTTTTAAAATAGCTCCTTTTCTCTCTCTGGGAGCTTATAGGGCTTTACATTTTGGGGAACCTAAGGAAATTTACTAGGATGTGTCTAACCAACCTTTTTGTTTGTGCTTTTGAAATTTCCTTATTCAGCATTTGGTAGGTGGTTTAGATCTAGGGTAACAAGATCTTAAGAAGAATTCTTTTGAACTAACTCTTCAAAGTCTTACAAGCTTTAGACAGATATTGAATTACCTGGAACTAAAAGCCATGCCATTCAACTCTTGCAACTTTTGTCCTTAAAATTTGTAAGAATTCTGTGATTAAATGACCCAAGTACCTAAGTTTATTTTCAGTAATGTACAAAGGAGGAGGTTAGCCTTCCTAGTAAGGTTTTAATCAAATCATATTTTAAATAAACAAAACAATTTTAAATGTCCAGTTTTTTGTTTCAGAATAGTCTGTTGTTGCTCTACTTATAAGGGTTCCTCTTAACCCTCTCAGAAAACAGAAATTAGCAATAATGAGATGGTTTAGCAGGTACAGGCCCTGTAATTCATTGGCTGGGGAAGAATAAAATCTTGTCTAGTTTATAGATGGGTCTGTATCATATTCAAGTGCCACCCATAGGAATAAGACCTGCACATTGTGGTCCTGTGATTGTTAGTGTTAATTGTCAGCTTGACAGAATCTAGACTGGCCTGGAAAAGCATCTCAATGAGGGATTATCTGGAGCCAGTTGTCCTGTGGGCGTGTATGTAGGGGGAATATCTCGATTGTGCTAGCAGAAGTGAGAAGAGCTGCCTACTATGGGTGGTAATGTTCCCTAATCAAGGTGTTCCTGAACTAAACAGAAAAGAGAAAGTTAGTTCAACAATGATATGCATTAATTCATTATAGTGAAGTCTTGACTGTGAATGTGATGTCACCAGTTCTCTCATGTTCCTGCTCTTGTCACTTCCATGACATGATGGACTGTGTAGTGAGTATGGTTTTTCCGCCCTCCGCCTGGTCTAGTCCCGCCGCCGTGCCAGCCCCAATTAACACATTGACACACTGTATTTGATATAATTCTGTTGGCCCGTTACTTGTTTCTTATCGGCTAGCTCTGTCTTAAGTATTAACCCATTTCTGTTAATCTAATATTTCCACGTGGTCTTCTTACCGGGGAAAGGGGCCAGCATCTCATCTCCCCAGTCTCTCCATCTTGACTCCTCCTTACTACTTCCTCTTTCCTCCTTGTCTCCTAGTCCCGCCTATCTTGCTTTCCTATTGGCCAACAGTGCTTTATTCATTAAACCAGTATGAGAAACATATACAGAATGACATTTCCCATCAGGACTGCAATCTGGAACTGAGATCCAAATCAAGCCTTTCTCCTATAGGTTGCTTTTGTCAGAGTATTTTTAATCACTAAGACAGATCCATTCTTGAACAATCTCTGAGGGGAAGTTGTGAAATTAAATTATGGGTAGAACTTGAGCAGAGCTTGTGTTTGTTTATTTGTTCTCAGAAAGAAAAATGACAGCCAATACAAGCTATTACAAGTGCTCTGTGTTACCATCCAGAATTTGACAATAAGACCTTATTTGAGTCATAGAACATTGAGAAATCAATCTGGCACTCAACCAAAGGCTTCATCACTACTTGCTAGCTTGCATAATGCTCATGTGGTGTGCACACTACTAGTGAGGGCACTAGCAATTATCAGTCTCACTCAAATGTGAATCTAGTGACCTACAATAATGACTGGCCCTACATACAATATTCCCATTATTACAATAGGAGCATGAATGTTATGGAAGTTAACCAACCACTTTGTGATGAATCTAAGGTTTGCTCCATGAAACGAAACCCATTCCTATCATTAATGGGGCAAGAACTTCTGGCTAGATAGGTCATATCCTAGGAGAGATCCTAATATTGTTAATCTTCTAAATGGACATAGTATTAAAACAACTCCTAATAACTTAGTGTTATACACATAGATTATTGCATCTCTCAACCCTCATCAGAGAAATTTCTTCATGGAGTAAATGGCCACTTACCATAAAAACCCTTAACTGGTCAGCATTCCAAGAGTAAGAGACTGTCATGTTCAGCCATAAATGGGACATTTATATAACACTCCTCACCCTAAGGCTCAGGCATCATTTCAGAAGAGGGGGCAGAAAGATTGTAAAAGTCAGAGGAGTTGCATAACTTCAAGGAAACAGTACTTTCAGAATGTAACAAGACAGTTGCACATGTGAACTCATGATGACTGTGGTAACATGTGTAAGTCCTATGCAAGCTCAAGGAAGACAAATGCCAGCATGAGGGTAGCAAGAGCATGAAATCCCACCAGCAGCTGGGGATCTATTGGCATTTGAAAGCTGCTGGGAGAAGGAGAGTCAGTTTTCTTCAATGTGACACTCTAGTAGGTCAACAAAACCCAGGGCAGGACCCAATTACCTGCAATAATTTGGCAATACAAAATGTACTTGATAGGTTTAAAAAGGAAGAAAAGCTGAAGTTGGGTAGATAGTGAGGTAAGGGTGAAGAGGGTGAATGTGAAAGGAGTAGGGCAAGCAGGGATGACTATCATCAAGATATGGTGTATCTGTGGAGTGGGGCATGGAAATGGGATGGGAGGGTGGTTGGGGGACATGGGAGGGTGGAAGGGAGAAAGGAAAGAGGGAGAGGGAACTAGGTTCAATATGTAAAATAAGAAAAAAATTAAAAAAAAAACAAAAATTAAAAAAATAACTGACTCAGAAGTACAATTTTATCAGAAAAAATAAAAAAAATAATACAATGTTTTTTAAAAGAGAAATTTATTGTGTTACAATTTATGGCTGTCCATCAATTTTGCTCAGAGGTAGGAACTTCAAAGAAAGACAATTGGAAAGCTGATGCCTAAGAATTTTGAGGGACCTTAATTATCAAGTGGATATTCTGATCAGTTTAGTTGGTATCAGCCTCTTTCTGAAGCAAATCCATGTGTTTTCCAACAGGCTTATTCACAAAGATGCCACTGTAAAGATGGGCTCAGCAACATAGGATTCCGTTCACAAAGATTGACCTGGCTATAGTCACTACTGACTGCCTATCCTTATGTACCAACAGTGAGTCCCATGTATGGCCCCTTTCCTCAGAATAATCAGCCAGATACCAGATGGCAGGTTTATTACATTGAACTATGTACATCATTATGAAGGAAAATGTATTTTTATGTTTACTAGAGCAGAAGATCACACTGCATATGAATTTGTCTTCCCTGGTTTCAATGCTTCTGAAAAACTATCATCTATAGATTTACAAATTACCTCATGCACCATTATAGTATAGAACATAACGTTACTTCTAATCAGGGAAGTTACTTTACAGCAGATGAAGAATAACAGGCTCATGCTCACAAAATTCACTAGTCTTATGCCAAGGTAGAATGACTTTTTGAGAATTCAGTTATAGTACAAACTGGGTGGCATTTTCTTCCAGGTAATTCCATATGAGAGTAATATTATCCAAGAAGCTAACTATACAGCAAATCAGTTTCAAATTTATGGTGCTATTTATCATGAGTGCTGGAAACAAGGAATGACAGCTCTATCATCTCTATTGATCTACTACTAATTTTTTGTTTTTTAAATGTTATATCCTGCTGGACTAGAAGTCTTGAGCACAAATATAATAATGCTTCCAGGAGCAAAATTAACAGTGGCTCCAGTGAACTGGAAATTACAACTGCTACCTACTACTTTGACCTCCTGATGACTCTGAACCAATAGGACTTTTGATAGAAGCTTGTGTTATTGATCCTTATTAACAAGGAAATCAATGGAAAATTATAATCATCTTATACCTGTGAGAATGGCCAAGATAAAAAAACTCTGATGAGAGGATGTGGAGAAAGGGGAGCACTCCTCCATTTCTGGTAGGAGTGCAAACTTGTACAGCCACTTTGGAAATCAGTGTGGTGGTTTCTCAAAAAGTTTGGAATCAGTCTACCTCAAGTCCTTGCAATATCACTTTTGGGCTAATATCCAAAGGATGATAGATGCACACACATACCACAGGGACATCTGTTCACCTATGTTCATAGCACCATTATTTGTAATAGCCAGAACCTGGAAGCAACCTAGACACCCCTCACCTGAAGAATGAATAAAGAAAATGTGGTACAAATACACAATGGAGTACTACTCAGTGGTTAAAAAATGACATCTTGAAATTCGCAGGCAAATGGATGGAACTAGAAGAAACCATCCTGAGTGAGTTAACCCAGCCACAGTAAGACAAACACGGCGTGTACTCACTTATAAGTGGGCATTCGTCACAAACCAAAGGATAAACAGCCTACAATCCGCTTGTACATATTTTCTAAAGATCACACAGTACGGGAGGCTGATGGATTCCAGTATACAAAATGGAGGCATTCTTCCACACTTGGATAAGTAGCTGAGACCCCAGGAGTGTTAGGCTTTGACCACAAGATAAAAACATAGCAGATCTTTATTTTTTATGTAACATTTTACGGTAAGCTAAGGGAAGGGAATTTGCACCTTGTACTACTAAGGAAACAATTCCACCTGCAATGAAATATGCTTGTTTGGAGTGGAAGAATTAGAGAGAATTACCTAATTATTTACTTTCTAACAGTTTCATGTCAAAGTTTTGTAGAAGTCAGATCATATCTAACAGTTACAGCCTATTTTCATTATATTTCTATATGAAAATTTTCTATTAGCTATATGTCATATTCATTTGGTAGAAGCAAGTTTTCATGAAATGTTTTCATCTAAAGAACTCTTTAAGGGGGCATAGTACTGTTCATCTTTAAGCACAACACTCATGAGACTAAAGCAGATGGATTACAAGCAGGAGGCCAAGACCATCCTTAAGTACATTGTGAGACACTTGTTTTAGAAAATATCATTTCTAATAGTGAAGTTCTAAAGCAAAATAAAATAAAATATATAATTTGTATTTGTTTGGCAAAAAGGTACAGCCACAACAAGATATAACTATTTATGAATAGATAATTTACTGATCACCAGATGCTGGCAAAGTCACTAATGGAGTGTATACTGTACTGAGTCATTTATGATAGTCTTAAACGTGTAATATCTCAATGTTAAAACTTGTATTTTTCGGGGCCAGAGAAGTGACTTAGCAGGTAGAGGTTCTTGCCACCAAGCCTGTTGAGCTGAGTTAGATTCTTAGACCCACATAGTGGAAGGAGAGAACTAGTTCCCACAAGTTGTCCTCTGACCTCCACATGCATGCCATCACACACACACACACACACACACACACACACACTTTTTTTAAATTTGTATTTTTTTTAATGCCTGGTAAGAATTAAATAAGTTTTTCATACAAATGCTAACATTTTAAAGCTAAAAGCCACTTAGCAATACATAAATTTATTTATTTATTTATTTTTATATAACCAAGTCCATTTAAATGAAAACAAACATCTATAGACAATATTTGGGAATTTGGGCGTTGTTCTTTTCAAACTACTTCCTGCTGGTAAGGGGCGCTGTCAAGGGGATTCGAAGAAGATGCAGAAATCCTGGCTGTAGTCTGTAGGGCTGTTTTGTCCAGCTGTTTTGAATGTAGGATCACCTGGTACTGTTTCAGGTGGTCTGGCTTGATCAAACCACATTAGTCTGGAAGGAATCCACATCTTTTCATTTTCTGTGGAAACAAAAATAGAAATCCTTTTCCCCAGTAACTTGTCCTTGAACTTAAATTTTGGAGTCAAAGCATTTTTTTTTATTTAATTTATTATTTTACATGTCGATCCCAGTTCCCTCTTCCTCTCTCCCTCCCTCCATCCCTCCTTTCCTCCCTTCCTCCCTCGTACATAAAATTTTTAAATGACCTTTTTAGATTAGCATAAAAAGTAATGGGTTTTGTGGTGGCATTTTCATATGTAAGTTTCATGTTCCCTTCTGCCACCACTCTCACTTTTCCACCAAAACTAGTATTCCTGTTGCAAACTTAAACTCTCTCTCTCTTTCCTTCCTTCCCTCCCTCCTCCTTTCCTTCCTTCCTCTCTTCTTCTCTCTCTCTCTCTCTCTCTCTCTCTCTCTCTCTCTCTCTGTCTCCCCCTCCTTCCCTTCCCTTTTATCCCCTTTCTTTCCCTGCTGCCTCAAGGAATGGTCAAGTGAGGATGGGTAGTGAGAAGGCCCCCTTGAAGAAGCCATCACTAGAAACTGCTGGCATATTGATTGCAGACTTTCCCAACCTCCAGAACATTAATTTCTGTTGTTTAAACCACCAGTTCATTATATTTTATTTTAGTAACCTGAGCAGATAAATTAAAAAAAAAACTATGCTAGGTGAAATAAGCTGATCACAGCTAAATGTATGACTCCATTTATACAAATTATACAAATTTCCTAGAGTAGTGAAATTTGTAGAAACAGGAAAAAAATAGAAAAGAGAAATGTTTGTATCCTTCCCCTTCATCTACAACTCTAGAGGATCCAGCCCTTCCCAATGCACTAGACTTCCCTAGAGGAAAAAATCAGTTCACGTGATTCCCTTACAGGGACCTTTTTGTCCAGGAAGGAAGATTGCATTTTCATTTTCATAAGTGATGTTTCCTCACGGGTGTATAATCCAGTAAATGCTAATAAACCAAACCTTAAACTAACACCCAAACCTGAGTTTATTATGGAAATAACATTAAAGCAAAAACCTGGGGATCTGAGACCAGTGTTGAATACAGAATAGGCTACAAGACCTCATAACTCTCATGTAATGTTACTCATTAATGTCCAAGCCCCTCAGTGCTACACTGAAAACACTTAAGATTGATCATGGAAGCCTTAATAAGTACCATGCTCCTGTGATCTCTGTATCTGTCTGTCCTGTCTGTCTGTCTGTCTGTCTGTCTGTCTCTCTCTCTCTCTCTCTCTCTCTCTCTCTCACACACACACACACACACACACACACACACACACACAATTATTAAGGAACACATGGATGCCTGTGCCACATGGATTCTGATGCTCATTGCTGGCACAGTGCAACTTGTTACTTTAAACATTTACACGTTGAGATATTGTTCAGGCTCTAAGGAAATGTCTCTTCATATCTAAACAAAAGGCAACTGTGTCCAAATGGCATGAAAGTTTGTAAATTATGTCACCCCCTCATACAAAAGACAAGCATTATTTCATACTGCAAGAAAATTCAAAAATTACAAGATTTAAGGAAGAGAAAATACTAGCTAACTTGTGAAAACCTCAAATATAAAATACAATGCACTTTTGTTTAATAAACTGTAATTCCCTAGTAAAATACAATCCATTTTATTGCTTCTCTGCATTTCCAGCTTTTTGTTCCACAATCAAAATTAGGTCAATATTTGCAACAGATGCATATGGAGGGGGCCAAAGAACATTTTACAATATTAAACAACCCATGTCACTTCTGCTTTCAGGAAACATACATAAGTTGACAGAGAGATAGACAGCTGGATAGATAACAATGTTAAAACTTAGTCAAATTGTACTCCTCAAATAAGCAGATTGTGAGAAGCTATTTTGAGGGAATACTCCTGAAACCAACCACTACGAGAGGAAGGAAATAGGAATAAAATTTCAGTGCACATATAGTGCAATTTTTCAGCATACCCTGTCAAGAATTCTGAAGAATGGAATGAAACTTCCAAGATGCTCCAAATTGAAGCAAGAGTCCTAGGGCCTTAATGACAACATCAGTGAGTCACTGGATATGTGCCACCCAGGAAATAGGATATAATCGTAAATAAGGAAACACTCTTCAGAAGAGTGCTGACAGCTAAGTTCTCTTTGGTGGCAACATTTCCAATGAATGAAGCAATGTCATTTATTGCTAAAGGGAATTTTAAGTGGTACTACACTCTTCTTGTACATTCTAGATCTACTTCATGTAAGTTCTGGGATCAGTTCCTCAAGGATCAGGTTGAAACTAAGGACAAAGTACATACCCCATCTCTAAATTATCTCAGAGCTACAAATAGCCATCTCTGTTTTCTGCTATCAATTATAGAGCAACATTATTCCTAGACTCTTGGTTATGTGACCAGATTCTCACTTCTGAACATATAGCCCTTTCAAGCTAAAGTTCTTACATTGTCCTGTACCTATATAGTAAGCTTACCAATCCATGAACTGCACTTGTTGTTGTTGTTGTTGTTGTTTGTTTGTTTGTTTGTTTTTTTGGTTGGTTGGTTGGTTGTTTCGGTTTGTTTTGTTTTTTCCCTTTCTTGGAAAGGGAACTCAATGAGGCCACAGGCAATGAGGTGAAGGAAAGGTATTAAAACAATAGTAACAGATGCTATGGAAGACTTGTGCCTATTAAACCTTCTACATTCATGGGTCTGATATAACCCAGCTCATGATGGGTTATGGTTACGTTAGCATTTGATTTTCTATAATCATTTGTGTATTTCTTCTCCACCAGCATGCAGGAGAATGTCAGGCACTGTTTTTAAAAGATCTACTATCCTCCCCTGTATGTGAGAGGGCTCTGCTTCAAAAACCCAGCTAGATTGTGACTTCCCCACAGAGCCTTACTGTATCAACACAAATAATTAACACCAAAGGGTCTGTCTTTTATATGGGCCAAGTATATGAACTGCTTGAAACTTTTTTGGGGGGACTATAAAACCATCTTCTCCTATAGGCCCCACTTAAAATTAGAAGTTTCTTTTGTTCCTCAATATACAGACTGAAACAGGGCAAATGAACTACTTCCAGAACCTAAAAAGCCAATCTTCTTTCTTTGGGAAGAACTCTGAAAATGCCCTAATTTCCCCTTATGTAGAAGGATCTCCTGACATTCCTCAGACTATTCGGCCACTAAAAGTTACACTTAATAGGGCCAGCCTCTGGTCCTTTCTAGAGTTTAGCTCTTACCTTCTGTAGTGCATGTATCTTGCCAAGGCAAACAGCATGCTACCTCTTCTGAAGCATTGTCCAGACTCCTTTAGAGTTAAATTAAAATGGAAGATAGGGGAGTTAGTAGGGCCTTGAGGAAAAATGATAAATGGGGTGTTGGCCACTCTATGTGAGTATAAATGCTTTTTGATATCCAGTCTAATAAGGGGAGAACAAGCATATTTTTCGCAACAGCTGAATACTATATGCAAAGGCCATGATAATCTCCACTAACAAAAATACTACACATGTTTGACATGGGGTTGGAATTGTCTTACTACTTGGTTGACAATAATTTACTATCATCTTATAGCCACTGTCCACATTTTGCAAGCCACAAAACTGGCTAATTAGAAGACAGTATAATGGAGACCACATCTTTATATTTTGTAGATCTTTAAAAGAGACACTAATTTGTACCCACACTCCCATCTCGGATGCTATAAATACTAAGTTGGCTAGGGAATGCATATACAATTTCAGAAGCAGTCACTTGGCTTTTTCCTCTACTAATAATACTGCTTCAACAGGCCAAAGAACAATGGGGCTGGGACCAATTAAATCTTCAGAGACCATGAAAATAACCACTGGGTCAAGTTCTAAACTCAGTGAACCTATTGTGAGCTACATCTGGAATTTGATCTTATTTAATTCCTAGCTTCCATATTCTCATGGGACTCTGGGGGCTATACTGACATTTTAAGTCTCTGAGTATCCATGGCAATTGAAAATCAATGTTTGTCCTCAAAATATTTGGTCATTCGTCTTTTCTTAGCATACAGTTACATGAGTCATTGGAAAGACTAAGGAAGATTCCTATGAATCCTATGAAGGGCATCAAGACATATATATAATCTAGAGCAAAAGATCTCAATGATTTAGGACCACAGACTGGACAGGAACTAACTTTTTATTGAGGCAACTTCCTTCAGACTTCCAACAACCTTTGATTTCTTTTGAATGGCTTATGAACAACCTATTGACTGTCTATGTCTCATTTACCATGCCTTTACCATTATCCATCTATAGCATTGTTAATCATCCCCATGGGTCTCTGCAAGATAAGGCACTTGATCCCCTTTTCTGATCTTACAGGGTATGACGGCATTTGCATCCACCTTACCTTTAAGGATATCCCTGAAGGATCTATTGTGTCAGAGTCATCAACATTTCTATTGTTATTCCTCAACCCTTAGCACACTCTTCTACTCTGAGCCCAGGCCTCCAAAGAGGAATACCACCAAAGTGAGTGATGAGGACACCCCTTTCACCAGTATAATCCTCAGTGTTGATAACTAGTGTGCACTTGGAGTTTTCCAGTAGAATATAGTCCTTGAGAAAAAATTTCCTACATTATATAATACATTTATTCTATCATTTTCACTTAGTTGAATGCTTTAAAATATTATTTTATGTGTATGATTTGTCTACATGTATGCCTGTATACCATGTGCATGTAGTGCTCAGGGAAGCCAGAAAAGAGTGTCAAATAGATGTTTGTAAGCCTCCTCGTAGTTGCTGGTAATTGGACCTGGGTCCTTTGGAAGAGCAGCCAATGCTCTTGACTATTGAGCCCTTTCTGCAGCCTTTTATCTGAGTCTTTAATCCCTTCTTCCAGCATCCTTCATGGCATTTTATGTCTCAATTTGAGCTTCTGTTTTCCCTACTTTAAGGAACCATGTGAACCACACTAATTCCCATCACTTCCCGGATCTTTGCTAGGGTTTTAAATCTTGGAAACACTCTCAAATTGATTTATTCTCCTATATTCCATTTTGTGCTCTAGACCCACTAAGGCTGCTCCTGATTTTCATACCTGTGCATACTCTTTTGGTACCTACTGGTACCAATGGCTGGTCAGATCTTACAGCTACTTACTTCTATATTCCTTTTCCTTATTACATTCAATACACCCCAGACAGCTATTAAGCTGCGCTTAATAGTATTAACTGTGCTTTAGACCTAGTTACAGGCCTAGTGACCAAGATGAGTCAGAGCAGATTCTAGGGTCAGTCCATGCCATCTTAAAGACAAAAGGCATGCTTAAATCTTCAAGAAAGATGGAGTTCCAGCCTCCAATCATCAAAAGTGAGACAGTTCTGAATAATTCAAGGATTCAGAGAGATGTAGGAGATACAAAATATTTATGGAAAAACAATCAAGAGGTTCCATCCTACAGGTCACTAGGTCACATTTCTTTCTAACCAGGGCTTGGGTCTAACATAGAAGATTTGGTTGTGATTTTAACATTCTTGAAAGCTTTACTTTTTTCAATAATTCCTGTGCCTGCTCTTCAGATTTCTCTTTCTGTACATTAAAGTTCTATATAACTGATGAGGGAAGCTCTCTTGATTTTGAATACAGCTATTAGGTTTTAATTTAAGTTACTTTCTCAGCTTTTTAAATGTCAATCAAACTTAATAACCTTTCCTACACATGAAATTTATACCACTTTTGTCAAAGTATTTAAATATTTTTTAGATTTATATATTTTATTTATATGCTTAAGTGTTTGTATTTAAAATAGTTTTTAGATTTATATATTTTGCTTATACATTCAAGTGCTTTGTCTGAATGTTTGTATGTGCACCATGTACATGCCTGGTATCCACAGAGGTCAGAAGAGTGCAATGAATCACCAGGAATGGGATGTATGGATAGTTATAAACTACCATGTGGGTGCTGGAAATCAAATTTAGATACTCTGTAAGAACAACAAGTGCTCTTAATGAGTTTTGCGTCTAGCCTCATTTTCAAGTTTTGACATATGGTTCCAGACAATACTTTCCCTTTCATCAGCAAATTCTCTCTAGGTGTTCTTGTGCCCCCTCATTCCATGTTTGTATCTGTGAAACCTTCCTCCTGGGTGGAGTTCACACTGACAACTGGTCAGCAAGAAATCTATTTAGAATATTTCATCCCAGTGTTTGCTTTCTTGAACAGCTTCTTGTATTGATTCTTGAAGGTTTATTCTCTAGGGAGCAGACAAAGACAGCATGAAGGGCTTTATTAGGGAATTCCATGGGTTCAACATCCATTGAAGGGAAAAGAGGGAAGCAGGGATGGACAGAGGGAGCTAATAAGCTGTCTCAAGCCATGACCATCAGTCATTGGACAAAAACTGCCCCCAGGAAGAAGGTATGATCTTGGGGAGGTCACTGTCTTCAGTTGATGCATTTTTGCAAGTGAGATGACAGCTGAGAGCTATCTACTAACATCAGTCCTAACAAATGAAATAAGCATTTTATTCCTGTCAGGGGATCAGGCAGCAGAAGGTAGAATCCATTACAAAGTGATACCATTTTTTTTTTTTTATTTTCTTTCAGACAGAAACCCTCCTGATTCTGCTTCTGCTTCTGAGTGCCAGCATTAAAGGTGTGGGCCATCATGCCTAGCCCGTGGTACCATTTCTTTAGAATGCAATGTCTGTGGTCCTCAAACAGTACACTTGAGATTGTTTTGTTGTCACATCACTATTTTGACCATCCTTTCTGATTTAGTTCTCTGACTAGCTAGGATGAAGTGTGTGCCATTGAACAAGGACCAATAATAATTTCATTTTACAGAGTAGTTTAAGAGAATAAAAAATTTTAAATACAGTTTTATTTGAACACCGATTTAAACCTTTAAGTCATACCTTCCAAATATTTAGATATAATATGCAAACCTTTGTTTAAACTTTTGCTCTAAGGTTTTCAAAAGTGACTGACAGTCCTGCCCATCCAAAGTACATTATTTGACTTTGGGCTAAACTATACAAGAAACTTCTGATATATATATATATATATATATATATATATATATATATTAAAAAGATGGGGCTGGAGGGATGGCTCATCAGTTAAGAATAGTTGCCGCTCTTGCAGAGGACTTTGATTTGGTTCCCAGCACCTACATAGTGGCCCACAACAGTCTGTAACTCAAGTTCCAGGGGATCCAAGACCATTTTCTGGCTTTTGAGAGCATTAGGCATACACATGGTACATATATACACATGCAGGTAAATGCTCATATATATAAACATAAAGAAAGGAAGCTGTGATGGCAAATGTCTTTAATTCCAGCACTCAATAGGCACAAGTAGGTGGATCTCTGAGTTCAAGGCCAGTCTTGTCTACATAGTGAGTTCCAGGACAGCCAGGTCTATATGATGAGATCTTGTATCAAAAGATAAATTTAAAAAATTAAGTAAATCTTTTTGTCTTTAAAAGAACTAATTAAAAACCTCCCATCAGTCTAACTAATACCAATAAAATATTAATGTTCTCATAATACATAACAGTTCATTTTAGAGGCCATTTTGTTGTGTCTGTACATGTTCATGTGTGTGTGTGCTCATGTGTGGCATGCATGTGCATGAGTAGACCAGAATTCAACTTGGGTATCTTCCTAGTGGACTGGTTCTCCTCCTTTGTTGGTTTACTTTTTAAAAAAAGATTTATTATTTATACAGTATTCTACCTGTGTGGATGCCTGCACACCAGAAGAGAGCACCAGATCTCATTACAGATGGTTATGAGCCACTCTGTGGTTGCTGGGAATTGAACTCAGGACCTTTACAATAGCAGCCAATGTTCTGTACCTCTGGGCCATCTCTCTAGCCCTTGGTTTACTCTTTTAAAGATTAATTTCCTTTCTTAAAATTCATGTGCATGTGTATATCTGAGTGTAAACCATAGGTGTGTGTTCCCATGGGTGCTGGAAAAGGAGGTCAAGATCCCTTGAAGCTGGGGTTTCAGATGGTTGTGAACTGCCCTACATGGATGCTGAGAAATGCTCTCAGGTTCTTTGCAAGAACAGCAAGTGCTCTTAAGGCTAAGCCATCTCACCAGCCCTCCACCTTGGTTATTGTGTTGTTTTCAGACACTGTTGTTTACTGAACCTGGAGCCTGCCCATTGTCTAGATTGGCTGAGCAGAAAATCGCTGGGATCATCTTGTTCCTGAGCCCACAAAAGAGGGATTTCAGGCAAACTGCCAGTTTAGCTTTTTATGTGAGTATTGGAGATCCAAAGTCAGGTAGGTCCCCATGATTTCACAGCAAGCACATCACTGAGTCAATCTCCCCAGCCCCTTGAGGATCATTTAAATGCACACTTTTTTCTTCACAGATATTATATATGCTTTTACAGTTGGTTTTCCTACTGAGGATTGCATGCCAAAATATCTGCCATAAATGTAGATGCCTATTTTAAATAATCTTATACTTTTTCACTTTTCAACACAGTTTGAAGATACACAACTCATTGCAAACTGGTTGTTTTATTTGCCTTTAAAGATGTATTTCTACAAATATTATTATTGGGTGAAAGGGCATACACAGGGCAAGTGAAATGGCTCATTGGGAAAAGGCACTTGCTGCCAAACCTGACAACCTGAGTTCAAGCCCCAGTTCCCACATGGTGGAAGGAAAGAACTAACTCCCACAAGTGGTCCCTTGTGCCATGGCAAGCCCTTTCCACAACACACAAACACACACACACCACAAAATAAAATAAAACACAATAAAGGAAAAAGAAAGACACGTATACCTTAAAAGCTTTGAAATGTTCCAATGGACCTTGTACCTGTAATCAAGATTCCAAGTGAAGAGAGAATGGGCTAGAGCTCTAAAGAGAGATGTGTATGTTTCTCTGTACTGAAAATAGAGAATACTTGCTGATAACAACAGATGGAGACAAACTCAGCCTCAGTCACCGGAGGAAAGAACTAATTGAACACACACGCATGCATGAATTGTGTGTACATGTGTGAGTGTGTGTATTTTTTGTGTTTAAAGATATTGCAGCTTTCTATAAACTGTAAGAATCCCACATACATCCTTCACCCTCAAACTAGGCAAAACTGGAAAAAAAAACTATTTTTTTCTTACTACTTTCCTTTTCCTAGTTTCTTTTTTAACACAAGGAAAGTAAATCAGTAGATAAGGACGGAAATGCTCAGTAACTTACTTTGTATGCTGCCAGCCACACAGCCTGAATGCTCACGCTCACACACATGTGAAGGTACCCTTGCCAACACTATGTGGTGGAAAAATATTGGATCATGTCCCTGTGGAGGATAACACCATTCTTGATGGTACCATGAAACCCCACTCCAACCAATCTTACTAAAGAAATCCTGGTGAAAACACTAAAATTTACTTTTCTTTCAACTATATTTTCTTGTTAATTCAAAACAATTTTCTTGCACACTTCTATAGATACTACAGTTGGCCATGAAAGAGGACATATTCCCATGTACTCCACAACCCTAAAATAAAAACTGATCCTCTTTATATGTTTCCAGAATAGAATGAAGCACTTACTCATTACAGGGGTTTCTGACCCCAGGTACAGGGAGTTCAAGGTCAGCCTTGACTATATAATAAGTCACAAAGGAGAGAATTCTCACTTATGTTTTGTACTTATTTATTTAATGACATTTCAGATGTTTTATCATCTCATGCCTGTGCTATAATGCTAGCACTTTCCAGCTTGTTTTCCTATCTCTAGTCACCATTCCTGTCCTCACTCCAACTTGGACTCATCCTGAACACAAATCAACCACATTATTTTCCTTTCATCCTCTAATCATGAAAGTCCTTGCTGTTTCTAGGGATAAATATAATATGCAGAGACACTCTAGCAATCAGAGGTGCTCCACAGACAGACATCATGCTAACTTCCTCGCTCTTCTGTTTCTTCTCACAGCCCTCCTGAATCATTTCCCACTTCCTTGTCTTTCTCCCACCAATTCTCCCTCCTCAAATGATCCTTTTGACCTTTTGTATCTTATTCTTCAAGCACAATTTGCTTTAAAAGACCCCCTTTCCATAAAGCACTCCCAGGCACTGATACCTCATGCAGCCTTCTCTGCCTCCTCCAAGCACTGATGGGAAGCAGCTGTGACCCAAAGACTTACAATTTTATTGCCGTGTATCTTTCCAAGCAGATCATAAGCACAAGGATGAAGACAATTATCTCTCTCTTTTTTTTTTTTTTTGCTTCTTAAAACACACAACTTTATTGATGACATAAAAATAAAGTCTCAAATGTATAAACATAAGTCCACACAAAGGACCAAAGATTACCTTACTTATGAAGAATCAGTTTGGTTTCTGCTCATGAAGCATACTAAAAATATCTCAATCCAGACAAGATAAAAATTGACACATGTATTACCAGAACAAGTTTGAATTCATTTGGTGTTCATAAAATTGTTCAGCTATAGACCCTCATAGACAACATTAGTTTAAAAGTTCTAATACAATTTACAATGTACATCATGTCAAAGGTGTAAAACAAAAATGATACTCAAGCTTTGGGGGGAACAGATAGCCAATCAGAGCTTATTTATTAATACCTCAACCCTTTCTTTCACCTCTGGGTCACTACAATCTGCTGCTAAGGCTCTAAGTTTCTTGGCACAGGCTTTAGGTCGTTGAAACAGGAAATAAAGGGAACTTTTACTGAACCTGTCTTGGGGATATGTTTTTGCTCTCTTTTTAAAATGATGATTTATATTTTCAAAAAGTAAAAGAGCATTCAGGATATTCTCTTTTGTCTCTTTCTTGCTGAAAATGTTAATCAGTGCTGTTGGTGCATTGGCAATGAGCAAGTCTTTTGTCATGGATGGATTTTTAGAGAAATTCACAAGCATTCCTAAAACATGGTCTTTAGTTTCTCCACTTCCCATAGCCAACAAACGGAGAAATTCTGAAATATAATTGGTAACCATATGCTGATACTCACTAGTAATAGTCAGGTGTCTTATCAATCTTAGTCCAGCCACTTGTACATTTGAATTTAAGGGATAGGTGACAGTATCTTCACATACTTGGCTTAAATATGTCTTAACCTTTCTATGGTTTTCAGCAGCAACTGAGATGTTATTCAATGCATTTAAAGCCTTCTGCCGGACAGTAGGATAGGGATTACTCAATAAGCTTTGGATAACTGAAATCCCACCTACATTCCTATCAATTTCCTGGGGATAAGGATAATCAGCGCTGTTATATAGAGCATTCGTGGCTATTTCGTGAACAGAAGGATCTTCAGTCATTTCAATCATGCAAATGAGCTTTTCAAGATCTTGAGGGTCAAGATTGATGTCACGTTTCCAGCGGCAGTTGCAGCAATGCACCTTCTCTCCAGTACCGAATTGCTTTCTGAAGCCATCTTCACCTGGAAAGCTGGTTTGGTGTAATAACTTGCTCTCCGAACAAATTATGGTTCCATCCCATACACCCATTCCTGCCCCAGGGACCATGGATGGATATATGCCTCTTGGTTCAATCGACTTTTTGGCTTTCACCTGAGATGTAGACTCATCCTCACCTCTGTTTTCATTACCAATACAGAACCAAGACCGGATGTCAACTCCATCAGCAGCATCAAACTTATCTTTAGTGTTGTCCTTATCCCCAGTCCCAGATTCAGAATTGGCTTCTTTTTCATTTGTAGATCTGAGGTCATTATTGTCCTCACTCTCAGCCCCAAACAAGGTTCTTAGACTGATCTCTTCAATACCAGGGCTGGATTCTCTACTTAGCTCCTCCTCATCATCATCATTTACTTCTGTAGAAAAAGTCCAAGACCCTAAGCTAGTCTCAGCCTCAGCCCCAAGCCTAGACCCTTTAGAGGTTGCATCTCCATCCCAGGACCAAAGCTCCATCCTGGCTTCAGCCCCACCCTCCGCAACAACTCCTGCCCCGGCCTCAGCCCCAAGCCCAGCCCCTTTATTGGTTGAGTCTTCATTCCAAAACCAAAACCCCATTCTGGTCTCAGCCCCAGCCTCAGCCACAACTCCAGCCCCAGCCTCAACCTCAGCTCCAATCCTAGACCCTTTAGTGGCTGCATCTCCATCCCACGACCAAAATTCCATGCTGGTCTCAGCCACAGGTTCAGCCACAGCCTCAGCCCCTGCTCCAGCTCCAGCCTCTGGCTCAGCCCCAAGCCTCGACCCTTTAGCAGATGTGTCTCCTTCCCAAAACCAAAATCCCATGCTGGTCTCAGTCACAGCTTCAGCCTCTGCCCCTGCTCCTGTCCCAATCCCAGCCTCAGCCCCAGCCTCAGCTCCAAGCTTAGACCCTTTAGTAGCTGCATCTCCATCCCAGAACCAAAATCCCATGCTATTCTCAGTCTCAGCTTCAGCCTCAGCCCCTCCCACAACTCCAGCCTCAGCCTCAGCCTCAGCCTCAGCCCCAGCCCCAAGCCTGGACCCTTTAGTGGCTGCATCTCCATCCCAGGACCAAAACCCCATTCCAGCTTCGGCCCCAGCCCCTGCCTCAACTCTAGGACCAGCCTCAGCTCCAGTCTCAGAATCAGCTGCAGCTGCTGCCCCAGCCTCTTCCCTAGTCTCCGCACCCACCTCAGCCTCAACCTTTGCCTCGGATCCAGCCTCAGGCCCAGCTCCAGCCTCAGCTTCAGCTGTAACCTTAACCTCTGTCTCAACTTCAGCCTCAGCTCCAGCCACACTCTCAGGCTCACCTCCAACACAGGTGCCTACAAAGGCTGTCTCCTCAGATCTGGCCTTCTTTTCATCCCCCAATCCAGAACTAACACTGGTTTCTTCCCTAGTGCCTGAGGTGGATTCAACTCTGGCCTCATCCTTCATATCAGCTATAGGAAAAATAGTAGCCTCTTCTGTCCAGCACCAAGACCCTATAAAGGCCTCACTCCCAGGCCCAAACCAAAATCCTTCATTGGCCTCCACCTCAGCACTTACAAGGAATCTTCCACTGGTCTGCTCTTGAGTATCTAGCTTAGATACTCCACTGGCTTCATTAGTAGCCCTAGAGCCAGGCCAGGATTCTCCACTAGTCTGATCCACAGTACCAGTCCAAGAGCCTCCCACACATGCCTGATCTTCAAATCCAGATTTAGAACAACCACTAGTCTGATCCACAGTCCCAACCCAGGACCCTCCACTGACCTGACTCCCAATGCCAGCCCAGGATCCACCACTGGACTGATCAGTGGGACATGTTCTAGATCCTCCAATGACATGAGCACCAGCTCCACCCCAAGAAACTCCTCCACTAGACTGATCCTCAGACACAGCTGGCCTGGACCCTCCAGTGCTCTGGTCCCCAGCACCAGCCCAGAATCCTCCTCCAATGGCCTGATCCTCAAATCCAGGTTTAGGACAGCCACCAACCTGATCACCAGTCCAGGACACACCACTGACCTGAGTTCCAGTTCCAAGCCAGGACCCACTACTAGACTGATTCACCTGCACTGGCTTCGACCCTCCAACATCCTGAGCACTGGCCCCAACCCAAGAGGCTCCTCCAATGGCCTGACTCGATGTGTAAGTACAGTACCATCCACTGGTCTGATCTCCAGTGCCAGGCCAAGACTCTGCATTAGACTGGTCCCTGGACCCCATCCTAGATTCTCCACCAGACTGGTCCCCAGAACCAGCCCAGCATCCTCCTCCACTGGAATGATCTACTCCACTAGCAACCAGATCTCCAGAACCAGGCTGAGACTCTCCATTGGCCTGGTCCAAAGGCCCAACCAAGAACCCTCCACTGAGCTGGTCTCCAGAATCTGTCCAGGATCTTCCAGCAGACTGATCCTCAGGCACCGACTTGGACCCTCCACTAGCCTGGCTAATAGTGCCAGTCCAAGACCCTTCATTACCTGTCTGATTCTCAAAACCAGGTTTAGATCCACCATCAGACTGGTCACCTGTCCCAGTCCAGGATCTTTCCCCAGCCAGATTCCTAGTGCCAGCCCAAGACCCACTGCTGGACTGGTCTGCAGAGCCTGATGTAGCTACTCCACCAGCCTGGTCCCCAGTGCCAGGCCAGGATGCACCACCAGATGGATCTACAGTCCCAAGCCTGGATGCTGCACTGGCTTGGTCTGCAGTCTCAGGCCAAGCCCTTCCGCTGGACTCTCCACTGGTCTGGACAGCAGCTCCAGCCCAGGTCCCTTTTTCACTGGCCTGATCTTCAAACCTTGGCTTGGCTTCACCAACAGCCTGATCACCAGTTCCTGTCCAGGCAACTGCATTGGTCTGGTCCACAGCCCCAGTCCAGTATCCAATACTAACAATGTTGCCAGCTCCAGCCCAAGACACTGCACCAGCCTGGTTATCAGCCACAGTCCAGGTCCCAGTAGCCTGGTCCACAACCCAGGACACTCCACTGGCCTGGACTGCAGGCCACGACCCATCACTGACTTGACTCACAGCCCAGGGCCCTGCAATGGCCTGGTTTCCAGAGACAACCCAAGAACCTGCACTGATCTGGTTTTCAGCTCCAGTCCAGGAAGCTCCACTGGCCTTGTCCCCAACCCAGGTCCCCTCAGTAGCCTGAGCTCCTGCCCAGAGTGCTCCACTGGCCTGGTCACCAGCACCTACCCAGGATCCAAGAGCCACCTCATTCTCAGTCCTAGCCCCAGTCCAGGACTTAATGCTAGATTCATCACAAGCCACAGCCCAGGAACTAACAATGCCAGTCTTATCATTGGCCCCACTCCAGGGCCCAACACTGGCTCCATTCTCATCCTCAGCCCAGGATACACTGTTCTCCCAGTCTCCATCTATGGTCTGAAACCTAAATTTGATCCACCGCTCAGCAGCAATCCAGTCCTCAACACCAATCCCATTCCAGTAATAATCGTGCATGTTAGGCTGAGCACCTACCCCACTCACAATTTCCGAAGTGGGCACAGCACCTGCCACCGGCCTTGCATACATCCTATTGTCTACAGTGGCTTCTACCTGTGAGCTGGACAGACCCATATCCCTTGCCCCAAGCAAAGCTTCATTCTGGGAACTGACCACAGCCTGGGGCTGAACAGAGCTCCTTGTACCTGTTTTGGCACCTGATTTAGTACTAGCATTGGCCCTAATCTTATTCCTGGCACCAAGCAAAGTCTCATTCTGGGAACTGACCACAGCCTGGGTCTGGGCAGAGCCCCTTGCACCTGACCCAGCCTCTGCTTTAGGCACAGTGTTGGAATTGCCCCTGACCTTATTTCTGGCACCAAGCAAGGCCTCAGCCTGGGAAGAAGCCAAAGCCAGTATCGTACTTGCCCCAGACTCTGCTTTAGGCATAGAACTGGAATTGCCCTTGACCTTATTTCTGGCACCAAGCAAGGCCTCAGCCTGGGGCTGAACAGTGTCTGTTGAAGTTGTCCCAGCATCTGCCTTAGGCACCGCATTGGAATTACCCTTAACCTTACTCTTGGAACCAGGTAATTCGCCCTGGGAATTAGCCACAGCCTTGGCAGAGCCCGTTGTACCTGCCCCAGCATCTGGTTTAGACACAGCACTAGAATTGCCCTTGACCTTAGCCTTGGTACCAGTCAAGGAAGTACCCTGGGAAATGGCCACAGACTGGGTACAGGCACCCACCCCAGCCTCTGCCTTAGGCACAACATTGGGATTGCTCTTAACCTTATTCTTGGCACCAGGTAAAGCCTCACTGTGGGAATTGGCTACAGTCTGGGTCTGGGCAGAACCCGTAGTATCTGGCCCAGCCCCTGCTTTAGGCACAGAATTACGATTACCCTTGACCTTATTCTTGGTACCAGGTGTGGTCTCACCCTGGGAACTGGTCACAACATTGGTCTGGGCAGAGCCTGCTGTAGCTGTTGCAGCCTCTGCTTTAGGCATAGGATTTGGATTGCCCTTGACCTTATTCTTAGTAGCAGGCGAGGTCTCATTCTGGCAATTGACCACAGGCTGTGGCTGAGCACAGGCTTTCTGGTCTGCCTTTGCCGCTGCTTTAGAAACAGCATTAGAGTCACTTTTGCTCTCAACCTTGGAATCAGACGAGGCATCAGCTTGGGTTTTGATTCCACCTTGAGGTTGTGCACATGTTTTCACATCTGTCGCAGCTCCTGCCTTACACTTGCCTTTGGCTTTGCCTCTAGCCTTACCTTTAGTATTAGGTAAGGCTTCACCCTGGTTCTGGGCCATAGTCTGAGCTCCTTCCTTAGATATGGTATTGGCATTGTCCTTAGCCTTGATTTTGCCATCAGGCAAGTCATCACCCTGGACATTGGCCACAGGCTCTGGCTGGGTACAGAAAGCCACGTCTACACTAGCCTCTGCCTTATCCATGTCATTGGTATCACTTCTGTTTTTATCCTCAGCATCAGGCAAGGCATCAGTCTGCAAATGGGTGTTTGTGTTTGCTTTGTCCCCTGCTTTAGCCATGGCACTGGCATTACCTTTACCATTAACATTGGCATCAGGCATAGCTTCAGTCTGGTCACTGGTTACCGCTTGAGGATCAGTATCAGTTATGTCATCACCAGTCATTGCCTTAGATACATCACTGGCATCTTCCCCATCATCAGTCGTGGCACCAGACATTGCCTCAGCCTGTATCATGGTCACAATCTCAGGTTGTATTATACAAGTTCTCATATCTGCCTCTGCTTCCCAAATGTCTTTTGTGTTATCACAAGCATCATCCTTTGCCCCTGGCATGGCTTCAGCCAGAATGTTGGCAACAATATGAGGCTGAGCAGAAGTGTCTCTGTCTACTGCAGACCCTGCCTTAGATGTGTTTTTGAGATTCCCCTGATCGTCAACCTCATCACCGATCACATCATCACTTTGGATTATGGTCACAGCCTGAGACTGTGCATAGGATCTCACGTCCACTCCAGCCACTATGAGGGGCATATCACTGGGATTTTCATTAATATCAACTGTGACATCAAGCCTAGTCTCAGATTGAGTCCTAGTCACACACACAGTCTCTTCCAGTGCTCTTATCGTGGCTTCTGCCATAATTCCAGTCTCATTCATGGTTCCAATCTTGACTACTTCCTTGGTAACTGCCAAGACCTCACTCTGTGTCACTGTTACTCTGTTAATCTCTGTCTCTTTTTCAGCCAATGGAGGAGCTTCTGCTTTGGTCTGGGTCATTGCTTCTTTCTTGACCTCTGACCTGTCAGCCATTGCCCAAGCTTTAGATTTGGTCTGAGTCACTGCCTCTTTCTTGCCTACTTCCTCAGCCTCAACATCAGTTTGTGTAACTGCCTCTTTCATGGTTACTTCCTTGGCTTGGGCTGTGGCTTCAGTGAAAGTCACTGCATCTGTCATGACCATCGTTTCCACCAATAAACTGGTCTCAGAATGAGTCTCTATCTCTTCCCCAAGCATTGTCTCAGCCTGAGAATGGATATTGGGTCTATCTAGAAAAGGGACCTTGGTGTCTACTTCAGCCACAGGCTCACCTCCTTCTCCAGGTTCTGGTTCAGTCATGGCTCTAGTCTCAGTCTCTGCTCCAGCCATGACTTCGCCTGTGGCCACGGTCTGGTTCTCTTCCCCAACCACAGTCTCCGTCTCGATTCTGGACCCATTTCTGGCAAATCTGCTCACACTCTGAGATCTTCCCTTGGTTAATCTGTAAATGCAGTAACAGGTACCAGCCCAGATTACCAGTCCTGCAGTCGCCCAGCCCACGTCCTGAACACGGCCCATGTAATCACCCCTGCTGAAGGCACACAATGTATAGGAGGGCTCACTCGGGCTAGGAAAGAGGGTGGTGTGACTGGACAATGGTGTTTAACCACTTAAAGGTCAGGAGAGCTGCCACTGGAAGTAGACCTAGAAGTGGAAGAAGGAAATGAATTTAACCGTCTGGAAAACAGGAACTGTCTGGAGAACAGGAAAGCATTGAAGCAATGTACTTGTTGGAAGTTCAAGAACCAAAATTTGCATCACTTGTTTCATTTCCTCCTACCCTCCCCAATGCCCAGCCATTTTAATATGCAAAATGAATTGTGTCAAGGATGGCAGGAGGGCTAATGAAGAATGGATGAGGAACAGAGACTCCTAGAACTAGATTTTAAGGGATCTACTCTGATTGCTATTATTACAGGTCCCCACTCATACGAACCTGGAATAAACGAAGGAAGTTCCCTCTTCTATCCTTCTTTTGCTTGGTGAAACATCCTAAAGGTACATAGAGTCAGGAGACCTTTAGACCTAGAGAAAGACAGACAAAGGGAGAGATAGAGCCATTGTATTATTAACAATCCACTCCCTCAGTTTACCCAATATCCTTAGGTGCTATCAGACTCTTTTCCATATACTAGAATTAAGGTAAAGGTTTGGGGTAAATTTCAGGAATGATTAGAAAAATGGCCATAAAAAAAGAATAAAAAGCTCCTCCAGACAGCCCCTTACAGGATGCACACTGATCTCCACTAACCCACATTCGAGGCATAACTAGACAGTTCCCACCCTCTTACCAGTTATACTGATCACAGATAATTTCCTCTTTGCTTCCTTGCTTCCAATGATCTCAGACTCTGAAGCAGACATGCAGGAGGATCTATAGGCAAGTAGATAAACAGGAGATAATGGAGACTGTGTCCTTAGTAGAACAAACAAGCACCCTAATTCTTGATTCCAATGTCTGCTTCGCCAGGGTTCTGGTCCATTTTAACAATGTATATTATCTTGTGATCCCATCTCTAGCCTTCTTTGTTGCAGCCCAGTCCACCCTCTCTCGAATATTCCCACCCTTTCCTGCACTGCAATTAACAGGTTGTATTGCAGCATTGTGGAAAGCAGCCATGTGTAGAAAAGGCAGAAGTGCCATCCACTGAAGCCTTTTCAAGCTCAGCCCACCCTCTTTTGTCATCCCCAGCCACTACCCACCTTCAGACCAACCTCCATAGTTCCAAAACAGTCTCCCCCTCCTTCCCTTGCTTCCAGGAGTAAAAAGCCCTACTTCAAACATGAAAAGCCCTGGGAACAGACAAAGAAAATGGAGAGGGTGAGTGCTGAGTGCTTCTGATAGCCTAGCACAAAACATCTGTGTCCCCCGGCCCTGCCTTTCAGGGATTTAGAGCCTCAGGCAGAACCTAGGATTTCATCTACACTAAATGAATAGCACAGTGAGGGAGGGAAGAAAAGAAAAAGGGAGAAAAAGGAGAAAATTTATTTTTAAACCACCTGTAGGATTCTAGGTCTTTCCCCCAAAGTCCACCATTTCCTTTATCAAGATGGCCAGGTAGACATGACTGTCTGAAAAGGAGGATGGCGGAAGAGATGGAGGCCCCAGATCCCATGATTCTTCAATCACAGCCTGCCATCTGCTTCCCTGAAAGCCATCTCTAGGAGTCTCAGCACAGGATACAAGGTGTGGAGGAGGGCTTTTGCTTCTGCAAAATCATTATCCCATCCCCCAAAGGCTATATCAAACAATAGTACCATTCTTTTACACAATAATTTGTATTTTTCAATATCGTCTGACACAAATCAAAATAATCTGCAATAAAGTTTTGTCTTTATTGGTATTCACCATAGAATTTAAGTGAAAAGTCTAAAGCCTGATAAGGAAACAAAGCTTAGGTAAAGTTCCCAGGCTAGCCCCACCCCACATCATAATCATATATATATATATATATATATATATATATATATATATATTATATTCAAATACACACACACACACACACACACACACGTAACAGTGCCTACGTGGCTGCATAGAATCCATACAGAACTTCAATGATTCAGTGTTGGCGCTCACACTAACCTCCATAGATCCTGGGCAGTGCTCTTGTCTCCGTCTCCGTTTTTCCCTCGCCTCACCACAAACAGTGCCACACCGAACTATTGTCCAAAAGGAGAGTAAAGGCACTGAGTGCTTAGGCCAGCACCAAGGCCACACATCCCAACATTCTCCTTTTTGGAATCTGGTTGTCAAAGGTCCCTCCCCTCATTCTGAGACACCACCCCTACCGAGCCCGCCGTCCAGGCATTAAGGCCCACCATTTTCTCAGCAAATGCCACGGTGGCGCGCGTCCCTCCTCTGAAAGGAGCAGGAAGCCCGCGGACATGTGCGGACGCCCATTGATGCAGTTAATTAAAGAGGATGGGCATTTCCCTCTGCATTTCCCTCTAGAGACTCTTCTCCACCAGAGGCCCTGTCAAAGCACAAGCTTCCCTTGCGCAGATTCAGCCAGGGGCTGGGGGACGCGGGAGAAATAGGAGGGGAAGGCTCCTTGAACTTAATGCAGCATGGACACCCCCCTCCTCAATCCATCTCCACAGCGCCGCGGGATCGGAGGCTGCGGCTAGTGGGGCCGTGGCGTCGCAGCCCCGGGGCCCTTACCTGATCAGCTCGCCCCGGGCCCAATGCCAGCCCGCCGCGCGCAGGGCAGCGGGGAGCTGGTGGCCAGACTCGAGTGACGACTGCACCCAAGGCTGCGTCGCTCTGCAGCTCCAGGTCACGTGAGGGCCGCGCGTCATCGCTCGCCCTCCTCCTCACAACCCCCCACTGGTCGGAAGGCAGTCCACAGGACCCCCTTCAGCACGCACAAGCACCCCCCTCCTAGCGTCCATGCATGGAGCCCCAGCGCGCCCCGCCTTGTCACTCATCTCGGAGCTCTCCAATCTGAGAGCCCACAAGTGTCATCACCATCTAGCGGTTGGAGTTTACCGGTCCCTGGTTACTAGGAAGGGTCTGTACCCCCACCCACTCCCAGGCCTTGGCTGTAGCCTTTTCTGCATCTTTGAGGAATCCTTTCTTTTCCTCTCAGGCTACAATAGCAACGCTCCCCACTGGCTCTCTAGACAACCTGCCTCCCTTAGTAACAACCCCATCACCAAATCGCCTAGAGAAAGGAGAAAAACCGTGCAACCAGAGCCTTCACTCTCTTTGTCTGTATTCCCTTTTCTGTTAGCATCATCGCCCCCCTCCCCCGCCCAGTGTTGGGAAAATGCAGTAAAGACGTTTACATTCGCCATGAAAATATCCAGGTTGCAAAAATTTTAAAGACTCATCCATTTACACAATTTTATGACACTTAAAAAAACGTTTTCTAGTTGCTATAAACTACTTCTGAGCTTTGAAAACAGATGTAATTACTGACGTTTTAAATACAATTTTTTTCCTAAAAAATGCCAACCCGTTTTTTCAATGCAATCAGCAAATTAATCTTTGGAAAGACGTTCAGGTTTCAAAACCTGATAGTTATAAAGAAATAATTGAAAGCTTTTGAGGTTTTGGCTATACTTACCTCTGCCTATTAGGTGCCTGGCTGAGTACTTCTTCACAGAGAGAGGATCCTGGATACTTGAATAAAGACCAAAGACCAAACTCAGATGAGCACAGTGTCTTAAAAACCAGTGAGTGATTTTAAAGGTTAGCCTGTTTTCTGTTCTGTATCCTATGATGGCTTTTTTTTTTTTTTTTTTTTTTTTTTTTTTTTTTTTGATTTTTACATCAGTCTCACCACACCCACAAAAGGAGCAACTGCTACCACATAGATAGAAAGGAGACTTAACAGGTGGAATTGTCTGTCACCCTATCATGGCAATGGTGCGATCTCCTCAGGTTCGGCCATTTTTGTTCTGTCACCGTGTTGGTGGCGATCTTTGAAAATTTTCCAGCAGCAATAGGCATGAAGGTCTGTGGATGATGTATTGTTAGAACACCATGGCCATGAGTGTTTTCGCCCTCACAAATGGGAGAACAAAGTCCAGGATTCCAAGCGGTCCTCAAGAGAGGTCTTTTTACCCCCTGCCTTCCTAAATAACTTTAGTGCACCACCCTCAAAAAAAAAAAAAAAAAAAAAAAAAAAAAAGAACTCGGGAACAAAATATTCAGGAGAGTCCCCAGGCGCCCACCTGTTTCCACTGGGGAATCATACTCCCAATATAAAGGACTCGGCAGCCTCCTTCTTAGAATGTTGAAATACGACACCCCAGCTTGAGGCCCTCCCTCGTGAGGGGGCCCCTGTTTGGAGAAGGCCCTTTCAAGAGGTGAGCCAGGGAGCTCATAATGTCTTAAAACACTACTAACGTGCTTTCAGAACTAAAAATTTACTTTCTCTCCCAAAGAAAAAAATTCATGGATCAATTAACATAAAATTTGAAGTCTGTGTTCATGTTTAAAAAGAAGCATAATCAACGGATGCCAGAAGACTGGTTGTAATTTAAATACCCTTACAAATCATTAATAAAATAACTCAATTAGAAAAAAAATGTGCCAAAGACTTAAACAGATTTGTTCACAGAGGAAAAATTCAAACGATCCAAATTTCAAAAACATGCAAATCAAAACAGCTGTGCCTTAACTGTTTTTTCCAATATGATGTCAAAGTTTAGAAATCCAATAATAATGACTATTTTGTCTGAATATGGAGATTCTTATACTCTGTTGGAGGCAGATATTTTAATTCTATCTTTTTATGGAGGGCAATTTGGCAAAATCTATTAAACAATAAATATAACAGCCTACAATTCTTTCCTGTGGAAATTCTATTCTCTAGTATTTAGTTACACATATCCTTATAGAATAACATAGATATATACTGCCACACCCAACTATGATATTTCTTGCAGTACTATTATTAAAGGAGTTAAAAATGCTGTGACAGACTGGAGCGATGGCTCAACAATTACCTACTGCTCTCTCAGAGTACCTGTGCTAGGTTTCCAACATCCACATCATGTGGCTCACCATTCCAGAGCGCGTGCGCGCGCATATACACACACACACACACACACACACACACACACACACACACACGTTTTAAAGTATCTTGGGCTAGAGAGATGGCTCAGTAGTTAAGAGCACTGGCTGAGTCGGGCATGGTGTCACCAACCTTTAATCCCAGTACTTGAAAGGCAGAGGCAGATGGATCTCTGTGAGTTAGAGGCCAGTTTGATCTACCAAGAGAGTTCCAGGACAGCCAGGGCTATTTACACAGAGAAACTCTGCCGCAAAACAAAACAAAACAAAAAAGCACTGGCTGCTCTTTCAGAGGACCAGGGTTCAATTCCCAGCACCCACATGGTGGCTCACAAATTTGTGTAACTCCAGTTCCAAGGGATCTTACATCCTCACACAGACATACATGCAGGCTAACATTTAATTCTCATAAAATTAAAAATAAATAATTTTAAAAGTACAAATAGGGGGAGAGATTAAGGAACTTAAAGACTTTTACATTGTGGATTTTTTTTTTAAATGAGAGTCTCATATTTTTGGTTGTGAGCCTAGCCTTTAACAGCTGAGCCATCCTGACTCCCCAAGGAAGGCCATACCGCCTCTGAGGAGTGGATGAGGGGAAATGGGAGAAGGGAACTTGTCTCTGCTCCCTCTCTGCCTCCTTCTCTGACCTTTCTCTCTCCTCTTTACATAAACCTCCTTGTTGCATGGTGTGACTTTTCTTCACAGCGTTTTTAAATAAGTTATAACATCTCTATATGCTCCTATCTATGCAGCATATAGGACAACCTCTGTCTATCTTGACCAAACCTGTCCTATTTGTTCCTCAGTCTCTAGTAAACATTGTTTCACTCTCAACCTCTATGAATTCAGATTTACAGATGAAAAGATGTAGTATTTTCTTTTTATGTCTGGCTTATTTTACTTACAACACTGTTTTTCAGCCCAATTCATATTATTACAACTGACAAAATCCTTCTTTTCCTTTGTTTTTCTTTTTGTCTTCTTTGTTTGTTAGATTTTTGTTTTGTTTTCCAAGACAGGGTTTCTCTGTATAGCCCTGGCTGTCCTGAAACTCACTTTGCAAACCAGGCTGGCTTTGAACTGACAGAGATCTACCTCCCTCTGCTTCCTGAGTATTGGGATTAAAGGTGGGTGTCACTATGCCTGGTCCAACAACATCCTTTTTAATCTTTGAACAATAATGTTTGGCATGAATTTATCACATTTTTATTCATATATCCATTGACAGGTATTTAGCTTGATTTCGTATCTTCCCTATTGTTAGTATTTAGGCATCTGTACTGGCCTTGAGATCCTGACAGGGTATGTTCTCAGTTGCAGCCACTAAGAGTACCTTCTGTCTACATCCACTATATTCCATTTTAAAAGGTAGGTCTTAAACAAGGTGTTGGTGGTGCATACCTTTAATGCCAGCACTCAGGAGACAGGGGCAAGCAGATCTCTGTGAGTTCTAGGCCAGCCTGGTCTACAGAGGAGTTCCAGGACAGCCTCCAAAAACACAGAGAAACATTGTCCTAAGGGAAAAAAAAGGAGGGTTTTGGCTGGAGACATGGCTCAGCAGTTAAGAGCACTGGCTGTTCTTCCAAAGGACCCAGGTTCAATTCCCAGCAACCACAAGGTAGCTCACAACCATCCACCAAGACCTTGTGCTCTCTTCTGGCCTGCAGGTATACTTGCAGGCAGAACACTATACATAATAAATTTTAAAAATCTTTAAAATAAAAAGAGGTGGGCTTGCCCGCCTTTCTCTCTCTCTCTCTCTCTCTCTCTCTCTCTCTCTCTCTGTCTGTCTGTCTCTCTCTCCCTCTCTCTGTTTCCCTTCTGCCACCAATCTTGTCCCCAGGGACTGCTCTCTCTCTCTCTCTCTCTCTCTCTCTCTCTCTCTCTCTCTCTCTCTCTCTCTCTCTCTCTCTGCTCCCTCTCTGCCCCATTCTCTGCTCCTTCTCTCTCCTCTTCCAATAAACATCTCATGTGAACCCTGTTGTATGGTGTGACTCCTTCCCACCATTTCTTTTTTAAATTGTCCTGCAACAAGCAGCCTGTTTTAGATACTGATTTCATTTGGGGAGGATATATATCCAATCATTGCAATTTTGGATCATAATACACTTCTATTTTTAGATTTTTTCCAATTTATCTCTCTCTCTCTCTCTCTCTTACCTTAAATTCTATTTATTCGCTTGTTTGTTTTATGTGTGTGGATGATTTTGTGTGCAATGTATGACTGTGGCCCATGTGCATGCCTGGTCCTGGTGGAAGCCAGAAGAGGATGTTAGAGCCCCTGAGACTGGAGGTAAATGTGGTTGTGAATCAGTATGTGGGTGCTGGAAATTGAGCCCTGATCTTCTAGAACAGCTAGTGCTCCTTACTTATAAGCCATCTCATCAGACCCCCTTCTTTTAAAAAAAATAATTATTAAAACATTTAGTATATTATACTTAAAAGTATTTACAACTAATGCACAAAATGATAGAAGTAGCATCTTTTTAAAACTTGACTTACTTATTTTTATTTTATGTTCATTGGTGTTTTTACCTATAGGAATGTCTGTGTAAAGTTGCCAAATCACTTGAAACTGGAATACAGACCGTTGCAAGCTGCCAGGTAGTTGCTGGGAATTGAACTCAAGTCCTACTGGAAGAACCGTCACACTTTAACCACTGAGCGATCTCTCCAGCCCTAGAAGTAGAATCTTGATTGAACATCATTACTTCAGAGAGCCCCTATTTGGCTTTTTGTTTGTTTGTTTGTTTTTTGTTTTGTTTTGGTTTTGGTTTTTTGAGACAGGGTTTCTTTGTATTCCTTTGGAGCCTGTCCTGGAACTCACTCTATAGACCAGGCTGACCTCAAACTCAGAGGTCCACCTGCCTCTGCTTCCTGAGTGCTGGGATTAAAGGTGTGTGCCACTATCATCTGGCCAGAGAGTCAGTTTTTAATGCAGTCTCAACCCATATCCTGTTTTTACCTTTCAAACAGGGTAAGATGGACCTGTTAAATGGCTTAGGTAAAGCACTGGCTGCCAAGCCTGCTGACTTGTGCTCCATTGATGGAACCTGAATAGTAGAAGAGGAAAAACAAGTATAGCAAGCTGTCATCTGGCCTCCAGAGATGTGACATGGAATCCTCACACCAACATACACTTAAAAAGTAAATATAGGAGCCCCCATGGAAAGACTTACCCTCTCTGAGGAATGGATAGGGTGAGGTAGGGGAAGGTAGGGAGAGCAGAGTGGGAGGAGGGGAAGGAGTGGGAAATGGGATTGGTATGTAAAATGAGAAAAGATTGTTTTAAGATAAAAAAGAAAAAAACAATAAAATAACTATAGGGCTAGAGAGATGGTTTAGTGGTTAAGAGCACCTACTGCTCTTTCAGAGGACCCAAGTTCAGTTCCCAGCACCCACATGACAACTAGAAACCATATGTAAACTGAGTTCTAGAGAATCATATGCCTGCTTCACACTTCCTTACGCATTAGGCATGTGCATGGTACATACACACACCTACAGACAAAATGCACACACACACACACACACACACACACACACACACACACACGAAAAAAAATCTAAAAAAATAAAGTAAATAAATGTAACTTTTAAGATACTGGTAAGCAGATGTTTTAGCTCTCCTCTGTATTTCTTATATTTTAGTGTTTAGGGCATAAATTGTTATAGTACTGTCAAATTATACTTGCCAATACCTTTTTAAACAGAAAGAGAAAGATATCCCCATAATACCTTGCCTTGTATAAATGATTGATAGATATCATATTTTTAGTTTATTGAGGAACCACACATACAGTTTTCCAAAATAATATACAAATTTACATCACTTACTGAAACTGTAAGTAAATCCCTAATTAAACAGTTTCTTTTGTAAGAGTTGCAATAGACCTTTATTATCTAGGTGGAGAGCATGGAAGCAAGCAGAAAGGGATGGGAGATGTCATTCTGTAAATATGTTTCTCATATTGGTTAATGAATAAAGCCCTGTTGACCAATAGGAATGCAAGATAGGCAGAACTAGGAGACAAGGAGGATTCAGGGAGGGGTAGGAGGAGATTCAACATGTAGGACCAAGAGAGCAGAGGTCCTGACTCTTTCTCTGGTAAGCCAAGACCATGTGGAAATAGATTAATAGAAATGGGTTAATATTTAAGACAGAGCTAGCCAATAAGAAATGCCAGTAACAGGCCAATAGCAGTATATCTAATACAGTGTCTAATATGTGTTATTTGGGGCTGGTGTGGCTCTGGGACCAGGCTGGCAGGAAAACTACTCATAACAGAAAGGTGCTGGAGCAGTAGCTGAGAGCTTTACATCCTGGTTCAAAGGTAGCAGTCAAAGATAGAGTAGACCTGGAGTAAGCTTTCGAAACCTTCAAGCCCATCCCCAGTGATACACCTCCTGTAACAAGGCCATACCTCCTAATCCTCACTAAAATGTGCACCAAAACTGGAGACTAACCATGCAAGCATATGAGCCTATGGGGCATTCTCATTCAAACCACCTCATCTCAGGAGTCCCAATCTGATGCTAGAGAGCTGCTGGGCTGCAGTCTACACTGGAACCCTAAAGAAGTAGTTTCCAACAGAAGAGAAGGAATGCCTCAGCAACAGGCTACACGAAGTTGCTAGCAAGAATAAGGGAGAGCAGACAAAAAACAAAAGTTTCCTTCGTCCATGTCCTTTTATGTGGGCTGTCACCAGAAGATTTGACCAAATTTAAGGTGTGTCAAATGATCTAATCAATATAATCCCTCAGAGAATTGTACAAATTGGGTTTAAATTGATCCCAGATGTAGTCAAGTGGAAAAACAACATTAGCCATCATACCACTCTACCTGAAATTGGATAATATTTAATTGAGATTTGGCCTTTACTTTGCATTTCTCTGATAGCTAACAAAATTTAACATTTTTTTTCATGTACCTGTTGGCCACTAGTGTATCTTCTCTAAATAAATTCTACTCAGCTGGGCAGCAGTGTCACATGCCTTTAATCCCAGCACTTTGGAGGTGGATCTCTATGAGTTCAAGGCCAGCATGATCTACAGAGCAAGTTCCAGAACAATCAGGGTTACACAGAGAAACCCTGTGTCAAGAAAGAAAAAAAAAGAAAGAAATTCTACTCAAGTAGGGAGGTGATGGCACACATCTTTAATACCAGCACTCAAGAAACAGAAGCAGATGGATCTCTATGAGTTCATGGCCAGTCTGGTCTATAGAGTGAGTTCCAGGACAGCCAGGGCTGTTACACAGAGAAACTGTCTCCAAAAAACAAACAAACAAAAACAAACAAGAAAGAAAAAGGAAAAAGAAGGGAGGGAGGGAAGAAAGAAGGAGAAATGGAGGAAGGAAGAGGGAGGAAGGAAGGAAGTAATTCTACTCAGGTTCTTTGTCCATTAGAACCACATAAGACTCCGTAGAGGAACAGAATGTATAGAATGAATTTATTAGAAGGGCTTACAGGCTATGGTCCAGCTATCCCAACAGTGGCTATCTACCAAGGTAGGTCTAAGAATTCAGTAGTTGTTCAGTTCATGATGCTGAATGTCTGAGCTACTCTTCAGTATACACTAGAATCCCGAAGAAGCAGGCTCTATGCCAGTGAAGTAATGGGCTTGCTAGCAAGGTGAAAGCAAGCAAAGAGAGCAAGCTCCCTTCTTCCATGTCCTTTATATAGGCTGCCAGCAGAAGGTGTGGCCCAGACGAAAGGTGGATCTTCCCATTTCAAAACATCAGGATAAAAGGTATACCTTCCGTGTATTCTAAGAGATTCATATAAGGACCCTCACAGAAGGGGGAGGGGACAAGTCCCCCAGAGCACATGGGAAGTGGGAGACAGTGAATGGAGAGAGAAGTAGGAGAAAGAGAAGGGGAGGAGAGGAAAGCACATGCGACTAGGAAGATTGAGTCAGGGTAGGAATAGAAGACAGAAAAGAGACAGAGAGAGAGAGAGAGAGAACATAGAAGAGGGAGCTATTATTGGTTTGAAGAGAAAACTGAACCTAAAGAAAGGTCTAGAAACCTACAAGACTGACTCCAACTAACATTTTGAGCAACAGTGGGAAGTCTACCATAAATGCCCATCCCTGATAATGAGATCAACAACTAACGTATCCACCATCATGGAGCCCTCAGTACCTATTGGAAACAGAAGCAAACACCCATAACTGAACACTGAATCAAACTAGAATCCAGATGCAGAGAGAGAGGACAAGACCAGGTTGCAGAAACACATAGAGACAGCTGACTTGAACAAGGAGGAGCTAACGGGCCCCCAGATTGATAGTTGAGAATACAGCATGGGACTGACTCAGGCCCCCCTGAATATGGGTCTCAGCTAGAAGGACTGAGCAGTCTAAGGGACCTCAGACAGTGGAACCAGGATGTATTCCTGGTGCACAAAAGGACCTTGGGGACACATCTCCCATGGAGGGATGTTCCCTTAACCCAGAGACAGGAGAGAAGTCCTAGTCCCTACTTCTAATGACTTGACAGATTTACATGACCCCACCTGAATGGTATAGCCCTACATGTGGAATGGGGATGGGGGGATGGGAGAAGAGAGTGGTCAGGGTGCATGTGAGGGAGGAGCAAGGGTAAGAGGGAGGGAGGCAGGGAGAGAGGGAGGGAGGGAGAACTGGTATCGACATGTAAAAGTAAATAAATGTAAAGGTATAACTTCCCACTTCAGAAGGACCCAATTAAAAGTGGTTCTCCCCCACCACATATAATTTAATTAAGACAAACTCCCTCACCTGTGTACCCAGCAACTTGGGTTTTAGTTAATTCCAGAACCAAGAACAGCCATCATAGACTCTTAATAGCTGAAATGATCCTGAGCAAAAAGAACAAAGCTGGTAACATCACACTGAATTCAAAATAATGCTATACTTAGCTATAATAAACAAAATGGTAAAAAAAAATCTTATTAAAATAGAAAGGTGGACTGATGGATCAGGCTGGAGAGTTGAAAAACAGGCCTATATATTTACAGGCAATGAATGTCTGAACAAAAAAAGTGAAGATCACAGAACAGGGAAAAAATGTTTAATAAGTGGGAAGCAGGACCCTTACAAAGAAGAATGAAATGATTCTTACTTACCATGCACACACACACACACACACACACACAGACACACACACACACACACAGAGAGAGAGAGAGAGAGAGAGAGAGAGAGAGAGAGAGAGAGAGAGAGAGAATAACAAACAAAACTGAAATGTATTAAATAGTTGAGTGAAAACCCTGAAATTATAAAATTGTTAAAGAAAAAGGCCAGAAAGACTATTATATGACATTATTCTGGTCAAGGACTCTTTTAGACAAAATCTGCACTATCAGAAGGAAAAAGAGCAAACATAATCATATTGGATTTGCTTCCTAAAAAATCTTCTATATCACAAAGAAATATCAATACAGTGAACATATATATGTATATATATATATATATATATGATATATATATGATGGCAGAAAATACGTTCAAATTATACATCAAACAAAGGGTTACTATTCAGAATTCATGAGGAATTCAAACTACTAATAGCCAAACTGATCTCATTGAATTTGTTGATTAGCTTGGGGAATACTTGAAATCTTAGTAACAAGCTGTTTTGATCCATGGTCATGCAGTATTTCTAAAATTTATTCATGAAACTGAAGACGTGTCTCAGCAATAGAGTGTTTGCCTAAAATTTATTCACAATCTCTTTTGTTTCCTTCAGGGAAATTGGATAGGCTTCTTCATATTGATTTGACACATTTCTTTTTTATCTGTAACCCCAGATATTTTATACTTTTTGTTAAGCTTGTGAAATGTAGCTTTTTGTATGCTATCTTCTCCTTCTGTTCTTTAGGAAAATAATTTTACTGTTTTTAGAGAATGATGATTGCTTGTTATGAAACAGCAATGCAGTGCCAGGATGAAAGATAAAACATCCCTTGGAATCCAACAATGTGAAATAACTAAACTCTCAAGCATAAGTCAAGTTTCTCAGGAAAGATATGTGTTCTGTTTTGGTTTGGTTTTTTTGAGACAGGGCTTCAGTATACAGCTCTGGCTGGTCAGAAACTCATCATGTAGACCAGGCTGGCTTCAAAATCAAGGAGAACTACCTGAAGTGTAAAGATTGTGTGCAAATAATATATCATTCCTATATAAGGTACATAAGGACTCACAGATTTGAATATTTGTGGGATTATCCTGGAGCTTTAACGACCCTATAGACTGTATATGAAACCATGTGTTCATGTGTATATGACTTACATATAATTGTTACTTTTCGTTTCTTTCACATTTTCATGTCCAGTCATTGTGATTGTCTCCACCCCTTATCTGCCCATAATGCAATTTCTAGTCACATATTTGTATTTTATGCTGTCTCTGATTTCTTGTTTCTGAAGCCTTTTCCTGTGTTTTGTCAGTGCTGGGACATTTGTTACTTCTATAAAGGTCTTTTTTCAGTTTTAGCCTATCATCTTTCTGTCCACATAATTCTGTGATTTTCGCATCTCATCTTTGTGCTCTTGTTTTAAGTCCCTATTCATCGCAATTGCTCCACAGTTCATACTTGCTTAGACATTTCCATCTGCTCTTTGGGGTATTTTCTCCTTCCTTACATTCATTGTCTTTTACTTGTTAAATAGAATCCGGAGCTTCTGAAAGGTGAGAGCAAAGTTCAGACCTTCCACTCTGGATTCTTTCTGTTTCCAGGCTGGGCCTTTTTTGAAGGTGCCGGTGGAATGTGCTGCTTTCTTTGTTTCTTTGTTGCTATTGAACTCCACTACACTCCAGAGGTAATTTTGTTGTCTTAGGGCTTCATTGGTGTTGCTTTAAAAACAAGAGAGGTTCTCCGAGGCAGCCTTTTTCCTCTATTTTTAACACAAAAGCTTCTTTTAGTGTATTTTCTAGCTGTTTATTGCTGGTATGTGCTATGCTTTCTAAATTATGATGTTTTATCAAGCCATACAAACAAATATTTATTATTAGTTCTAAGAGTTTTTCAGCATGATGATGCATGTGAGGATGGAGGTGGAAGGATCAACTATTCAAAGTCTTCCTCGCCTACACAGTGAGTTGCATTCTGAGATACAAGAGACCCTGTCTCAAAGCATCAAAATTAAAAGTGTATCAACTGACTCTCTCTCCAGTTTTCTTAAGAGACATTATATTGTGTGTCAATGATACTCTAGTTATTTTACTTTTGATATTTTTTTTATTTTATTTTGCTCATAGTCCTAGGGTCAGACATAGCCTTTTACATCACACTGTTCATTTATTACTTTTGTCTTTATTGCATATGGAACAAAACATCTAGAAAAATGTTAAATAGTAAATCGATTGTAGACATCTTTATAATCAATCTGAATCCTGATTATAATGGGAAAGATTTGAATGGCTCATTGTCAAGTATGTTTCTACACATCTCTTATGTAAATTATTTGCCAAGTTAAAGAAATTTTCTCTGTTCCAGGAATGCTAAGAGATTTTTCTCAATAATGGATGTTCAGGGCTGGTGTGATAGATGGTAAAGATGCTTGCTGCAAAACTTGATGATCTGAGTTTAAAACCTGGGATCTATATGGTGGAAGAAGAGAAATGACTTGACCCATTTGCCCTCTGACTTCCAAATGCATAGACACACATAAGCACACACATATACAAAAATAAATGAATGTAATATTTTTAAAGAATGGATGCCTAATTTCAACAAAAAATTTTGTGGTACATATTGTGGTGGCCATATTTTTAAAAGAGTTTAATATTGTGCATTATAATTTTACCACACTTAAGTTACCTATATAAATCTCACATGGTAATGATAATTCTTAACTATCGTGGTTAAATAAAGATCAGGATAAACAAACCGAATAGATGTTTATTCAGGGGGAAATAACTTACAACCTAGACAGATGAACACCAGGAAATTCCACCCGATGCTCTCCTGTCCTCTCCTGTCCAAGTCCTGACAGCAAGAGAGCTTTTCCTGGCTCTTCCTCCGACCTCCTTCCACAGGTCACTTCTGCCCATGGCTCCACCCCCCAATGGGCGTGGTCAGTGCCACAGAAGGACTATCTCACTACACTTAACACCTTATTAGATGGCAATTTGCTAATACTTGATATCATATTTTATCAGGTATTCCCTGACAAAATCAGTTTATACTTTTCTTTTTTGGTATACTATATTTTTCCAATAAAAGTATCATCTACTATAAGTTAGTTAGAATTTTATTCTATAGTCTATAAATAGATTAAATAACAATAATTTTTTTTCTGCCTGGTGGTGGTGGTGCATGCCTTTAGTCCCAGCACTCAGGAGGTAGAGGCAGGCGGATCTCTGTGAGATTGAGGCTAACCTGGTCTACAGAGTTAATTCTAGGACAGCCAAGGTGACATAGTAAAACCCTGTCTAAGAACAAAAAATAAAACAAAATAAATAAAAATTCTTGACTCCTTGCAAGTTGGAAAGGCTTTCCAAAAAAGAAATTTGGAGTCATCCATAACTCCCAGGCTGAGCTCAAGTACCCCACATGTCTTTTTAACTGCAAGGAAGAGAAGACTGTCATTGAGATGTCCTTCTGTCACTTTTTGCATCCCAATGGCAAATTTCTGTCCTCTGTGTTGCTGTGAGCTGCCAATTGACAATGACACTTATGAAGGGAAAAGGCTGGGAAGAAGTAGCTGCAGCACCATCTGGTAAACCTCCATGGAGCCATGGGGGCATGTGTTCATGAGGCAGATAGGCTAAGAACTCATTCTTCAAAATGAGTTCTTCCTGTTATACCTCAAATCTTCCTTTATCTAAAAACATTCCTTACTACTTATTTTCCTGTTCAGATTTTTTAACTCTTTTTTAAATTTTATTTTATTGTTTAATCTACGTGTGTGTGTGTGTGTGTGTGTGTGTGTGTGTGTGTGTGTATTTGCATGTGCATGCAGGTGCCTTAGGAGACCAAAAGTGGGCTTGAATCTCCTGGAGCTGAAGTTGCGGATGATGGTGAATCACCGATATGATGGGTGCCGGACACTGAACTCCAGTCTTTCACAAGAGCAGCATCAGGTGCTCTTTTTTTTTTTTTTTTTTTAACCATTTAAGCCGACTTTTTATCATAATGTTTTCATAATATATAGTTCATTGTTGTCTGAAATGTCAAGTTGGTAAAAACTTGTGAGCATTTAACCAGGTGTGATGGGATACACCTTTAAATCCCATCACTCTTGAAGCAGAGGCAGGTCTCTGTGAGTTTGTTACCAGCCTGGTCTACATAGTGAGTTCTAGGACAGCCAGGGTTACATTTTGAGACTGTGCCTTAGTTGGGTTTCTTTTTATTGCTGTGAAGAGACCCTAGGACCACAGCAACTCTTACAAAGAAAACATTTAATTGAGGTGATGGCTCACAGTTTCAGATATTCAATTCATTATCATCATGACAGGGAGCATGGCAGTGTGCAGGCAGAGGTGGTGCTGGCTACATCTTGCCCACAAGGCAGCTGGAAGTCGACCGGCTGTCACTCTCAGGAAAGCTTCTTGAGAAAGAGAGACCTCAAAGCCAGCCCCCACAATGACACACTTCCTCTAACAAGACCAAGACTCCCAATAATGCCCCTCCCTTTGGGACCCATTTTCTTTTAACCAGCACAGAGACCATGTCTCAAAATTCAAATTGTTCCTTATATTTTTCCAATAGTCTTCCACATATGTAATTATAGTCTCTAATGTTGTTCATTGTCTCCTTTTTTCCTTAGTCCCAATTGCCAAAATTGCTCAAATAAACTCGGTCTGTATTAGTCAGTAGTACTATGATTTCATTTTGTTTCTCTTTTTATTTTTACTTTATCTTTATTATGTCCTTCTTTCTGTTTTCTTGGAATCCCCTTTATTGTTTTTCTGCTGTATTCATGAGTTAAGTGCTTATTATACCCACTTATCTTAAATTTTCGTGTTTATAAATATGTATATTAGTGTAGAACTGACTCTCGATAAGTATAACTTCATCTTACAGGTATTAACAGCTGCCTTTCTTATTGACTAGGGTTTTTTAATATGTGTGTTAATGTATAATTTTATTTCATTGTATTACGTCACCATCCCTTCAAAGATTTAATTATGCAGTTAACAAAGGTAGAAGTATTTCAACTTGTAGGTAAACTTAGGTTATATAAAGAGCTTAAACTCAAGGTCAGCATGGACAAACATAGTATGACCTTACCAAAGTAAAGTCTTCCAGTGTTTATGACATCATTCAATTTCATTATCATTACAAGATTTATCATCTACTTATCTATGCTTCTCTTAATTCCTTTTTTAGGTTATTAGGTTCCTGAAAACAGAAACATTGTCTCTTATTCACCATCATTTTCAGTACCTAAAAGCAGGGCCTGGAACAGTAGTCACTCAGTAAATCATTCTGAAATAAATTATGAACCATGAATGTGACTCCAGATTTTTTTTCTTAGAAACTGGAGAGATTTCATTGTTGAATGAGAGTGTTTTAACAAAGGAACAAAGTTTATAAACCAAATATACATTTGCAAAGTTATGGGTTCCCAAGCCAGATGAGGGACAGCAGAGCGTTGCTCATACACAGGACATCTCTGAAAGCACAGCAGGAATGGCGCTGCTCCCTACCCAAATCAGGCTTGGGCCTACTCAACTCCATAGAGACAAAGGCCATGTATGTCACCATAAAGTCAGTCAAGCTTCTTTCTGCGCTCCTGCCTAGGGAACTGGCTTCTCAGAAATCATGAACCAGCAGTCTGATAATCTGACTGGCATGTTTGAAGAGCCCCTGCCCACTCTACAGCACTTCCTCCATTGACCTCTTCTCCCCTCCTTCCCCCCCCCACCCCAACTATATAAGCTAGCCCTGCCATTTCAGTTTACAAGCTGTTCTCCAAAACAGTCTTCCAGTTTGCACATGCTCCCCAGCTCCTCTGCATCCTGGGACCCTTGGTGTTAATCCAGGTCAGCAGATCCACCAAGTCATTTGGGTTTTAGATAATTCCAAATGTAACAGTTGACAACCAAGAAGAGCCATACTAACCACCATCAAGTTATCACACTGTAATTTAGCAGGTTATTTTCTAGTTTCTTTGAAATTTTAGATTTATTTGTTTTGTATTTAGTCAAGTGCTGCCTGAAAGTATGCTTCTGCACCACAAGCATGGAAGAGGTCGCAAGAGAGTGTTCAGTCCCATGGAACTGATGGTTGTGAGCCACCATGTGAGGTCTGGGAACAGAATCCGGGTGTCCTCTGCAAGAGCAACTATAGTGCAAGTAATAAAAACCTGGAGACAGATTTAGGGTTCCAACTGGAGACCAGAGACGCAAAGCAGCCAGCCAGTACCTCTTATTTCTACCAAGGCTGAAAATGGAGATCCTGTTTTCCCTGTTTGGAAACTGAACTTCATATGGGGCCCTTTGCTGCTTCCTTTTATATACCTCTCTAGTGCTAGGATTAAACATATGAGCTCTGTTACTCTTTTAGACTGATTCACTCTTGTGTAGCCCAGGGTGAACAAGATCACAGAGATCCATCTGCCTCTGTCTCCTGAGTCCTGTGATTAAAGGTGTGTGCCACCACTGCCCAGCTTCTATGGCTAAATAGTGTGGCTGGCTTTGCATTCTGATCTTCGGTGGCTTTTATTAGGTCATAAAAAAGTAACAAGTATAGGGCTGGAGAGAAGGCTCAGCAATTAAAAAATAGTAACAAGTGCTCTTACCAACTGAGCCATCTCTCCATCCTCTTTCCAGCTCTTTGAGGCACATGCATTGAAAGTTTATTCTTGTTTTCAAATGGGGTTTATTGATGTATCGCTTTCCCACATCTTAAAATTAATTTTTTGATAATAAAGTTCTATGAGCTTTTGTTTTGTATATATGATTTATAGTCTGGGGTCTTTGGTTTTTGTTTTTGAGACATAGTTTCACCATGTAGTCAGTGGACACAGCTGGTGATATTCCAACCACAGCCTCCTGAGTTCTGGCATTACAGGCATTCACATCCACACCTAAATTCTACAAATATTGACACTGTATACAGTCATGTAACTCCTACCATAACCATGTTACATAATAATTTAATCACAGGTACAAAGTTCCCTCAAGCTGCAGGTAGTCTATCATCTCTCATCAACCTGGAAATTACTGGTATGAATATTTCTGTTTTCAAAATGTCATATAAATGATGCCAGTCTTTTAGAACCCATGTTTCACTCAATGTAATGCTTTTGAGTTTCATTCTCATTATGGATTAATTGAATAGATTAGTTCATCTTTATTACACACATGTAGATAGCAAAATTTGCCAATTCATTCATCAGTTGATAGACACTTGGCTCTTTTCCAGGTTTAGCTAATTACCAACAAAGCTGTTATGAATATTTGCATACAAGTATTTGTGCTAACCTATGTTTTCATTTCTACTGTGTAAATTACTTAAGATTTGGATTGTTAGGCAATAAAAAAAATGAATTTAATCCTATTTAAAAGCTGTTTTTTAACATGTCTGTTCCATCTTACACTCCCATCAGAATTATATGAGAGTTTTGCTTTGTCCAATTTTATTTTGCACTTGGTTTTGTTATTGTTGTTGAGACTGGGTTTCAAGTAGCCCAAGCTGGCCTCAATCTCCTCATATATCTGAGGATAACCTTAAATCTCTGATCTTTCTGCCTCATTATCCTGGATTTACAAGCATAAGCAAGCACACCTTGTTTATGTGATGCTGGGGACTGAAACAGGGCTATTTTAAATGCCAGACAAACACTAAAGCAGCCCTCAACTCTATCCCCTCCCCAGTCTCTGTTCATTTACATATTGTGAATATAAGTCCTGCATTAGCTTTGTTGCTTTACCCAAACCTTTCCTAAGCCTAGGGTTTTTTTTTTTTTTTGTTTTGTTTTGTTTTGTTTTTTTTTTTTTTTTGCCTTTTCATTTTCTTCACAGTATCTTGAGAAGAAGATTATAATTTTGATAAATCCAGTTTATTGAATATTCATAGTTTGGGCTCTCTCTGTCTTAATGAAAGATCAAAAAAAAGATTTTTATTATTTCTATACACTTTGTCATTTAAGCTTTTACATTTAGGTTGGTGACACATTTTGAGTTAACTTTCATATAAGTTTTTGAATCAAGGTTCATTCATCTCCATATCTCTGTCTAATTACTTGTTCCACCACGATTTTTGAAAAGATTTTTCTTTCTCTGAGAAGTTATCTTAATGCCTTTATTTAAAATCAGTTGACTGATTGTGTGGATCTAATTCTGTACTCTTTATTCTGGCTCTTTGATCTGTATGCCTATACACTCCTCCAAACCACATTCTTGATATCTGTGCTTAACAGAAAGTCTCATAATCAGATACTGTGAGTTCTTCAATTTTGTTCTTTCCCTAAATGCTTTTGGTTATTCAAGACTATTTTAGAATCAACCTGTTAATTTCCACCCCACAAAAAAAGGCCTGCCTGGATTTCATATTCCACAAATTTTCTTATGTCATGATTTCATTTATCACTCAGCTCATAATGTTTTCAAATATCTATTTTATTTCTTCTTTGAACAGTAAGTTATTTAGAAATATATTTCTTGGGAGGGACTCAGAGGTTAAGAGCACATACTGCTCTTCCAGGAGGCCCAGGTTCGGTTCCCAGCCCCCACATGGAGGCTCACAACTGTCTATAACTCCTGTCCCAGGGGATCTGATGTACTCTTCTGGCCTCCCTGGACACTAGGTACACACATGGAACACAAACATACAGCAAAGGCAAAACACTCATACACATAAAAAATGAGATAAAATAGACCCATGCCTCTTCATTTCAAAACATACAGTGACTTCTAAGTTTTTAATTTCTAACTTTATTTCATCATGATCATAGAATATACTCTGTGCTATTTCAATCTTTGCCCTTTGATGAGACTTGCTTTACAACCTTTGTCAATTTTGTAGATTTTTTTTCATTTCTAAAGGGAAATTATACTATCTAATTTTAGAGTATAGATTTGTGTATTCATTAGTTATATTAACATGATGAATTATGCTAGTCAAGATTTTTATATTCTCACTAATTTTGTCTTATTATTTTACCAATGATGAATTTTTATTCCCTATCATATTCAGGCAATAAATCACTATATAGCAATAATAGTGAATAAATTATATCCTCATGCAACCAGATGGATGATTAATGTTGAATGTGAAAAAGGCAGACACAAAGGAGTAGTTTCTGGATGATTCCATTTAAATAAAATTCAAAATAAGAGGCAAAAACTGACCTATGTTTTCTTAAGTCCCAACAGTGACTACACCTGACTGGGGAAGAGGACATCTATGTGGTGTATAGGATGCTAATAATGGTTTGTTTCCTAACTTGGTTTCTAGCCACACAAATGTGTTTGTTTTGGGAGAGTTATCAAGGTGTCTATTTATAACTTTGAATGGTGTTTTGAAAATCAGTCCAGGCAAGGTAGCACATGTCTGTAATTCTAGCACTGAAGGTTGAGGTTGGAACCAGAGTAAGATGGAACCAGAATTTTTTTCTCCCTAGCTGGACCTATTTTAATCCACCCACCACTAGGTGTCAGCAAATCTCAGAAAGGGGTAGACCATTCCAATTGATGGTTTCCGGGTGTTTATTCCTGCATCTTTTTGTTTTCATGTATTTTCCAAGAGTTCCACAAAGAACCTGTGTCATTTAAATCTCAAGGAAAAATAAAATAATTCCACACACAGTAATAGAGCTCCTTATCCATTTCTCAGGGTCATAGAACAAACTAATACCACTCATGGTCACTACCAAGTCATCATCGGGTCTCTTTATTCTATAAGTCTGGTGTCATCCTCAAAGACAGAAACTGATTCATATCCTTCCTGAGACTCAGTTTCTACATCTTTAAAGAAATGGTGCTAATACTCCTTTAAAGAGTTCATCAGATGCATACTGTCATCCCATAAGTACAAAGGGCTAAAATCTGACCATTTATCCCCAGCCTGCTAAGGAGACACACAAGCAATGCATGGGTCCCTTAAGGAAGCAGGGCAATATGCAGTTTTCCAAAAGCACAGGGCACTTGGAAGACAGGGCTCCAAACATAACCTAGTCCATGTGTTCAAGTGCCTTGAATGCACACTGAGAAAATTCGGAGTCCCTTGTTAGGCAGTAGATTTCCTCTGGGAGTGTTTATGTAATGATGGTAGAGCTAGCTTCAAAGAAACTGCTCTTGGTATTATGGGTTTAAAAGCCTTACAGAGAGATAATGGTACTTGGGAGATAACAGTTGGGACCAGAGATTCTCTCCAGGAAAATCTATTCTCCATTGTGACTAAAACAACAAGGAAGAGGAGGGGAGGGTGGGGAGGATGACAAGAGGAAAGAAGAGAAACAGAGAGAGGTGAGGGCAGCAGAGTTAAGTCAAACAAATGATAAGAAGAGGTCTCTGAAAATAGAAGGATCACTGACCTATACAGATTGCAGGCAAAAGGTGGCGGACTGGCTCTTGGAATAGATTCCTTAAGCCACTAGCATCATGCCCACTTAGCAATTTAAAAATAGTGTCTACTGGACCTAAGGGGATGGAAGGTTGTATAATAAAATTTGGGAGGGGTGAACACTGTTTACCGTGAATCCGCCTTGACTGTGTATAGAGGATCAGGCGATGGAGAAGCTGACAGTGGCCCAGAATAGGAGGCTATTCTATAAAGACAGTTCTGCTACTTTATGGTTGCTTAGTTCTAAAGCCAGAACGTGATGTGACCTCCACTCTTAATCATCAGCAAGAAGGGAATGTGTATCAGCTAATTTTTTTTCTTCTTTTTCTTTACTTTGATGACCCAGCTAGAATCTTTGAGTTAAAGTGATCTTTGAAAACACATTTTTTCCCAAGAGTTCAATCTCAATCTTGCTACTTAATTTAGGTAAGACATTACAGCAGTCTTCTCTTACTAAGGGGTAAACTAAAGCTTAAGAAGGGTTGTGGCACATTGGCAGTTCAAACTGTGTTTTCCTCCCTGAGGGCCTTCTCTACAGTATGGACAGATCCAACCAACCTTGTCTGAGAAGAACAGGTAGGAGGTGCAAGCATTCAGGAGGCAGAGGCAAATAGGAGTTCCAGGCAAGCCCAGAGCACATAATGGGGATCTGTCTCAAAAACAATCAGCCAGGTATGGCGACACACACGTTTAATCCAAGTACTTGGGAGGTAGAAGCAGACAGAATTCTGTGAGTTTGAGGCCAGCCTGATCTACATAGCAAGTTCCCCACTAGCCAGGGCTACATAATGAATTCTTGATTCAAAAAAAAAAAAAACATGCTATTTGTGGATTGTGGATAAAGAAGTGGCTCGATGGTGCTGTTCTAACACCTGAAAGGATTCCCAGCATCTCACGTAAATGAATGTTCTTTGTGTCATCTTCTCATTTTTATTTTGGTCCTATGGGTTGATTCATGCATGATGGGCAAGTGCACTACTGCTGAGCGATAACCCCAGACTGCACCATCATTTCTGTGGGTCTTTTTCATTCAAATTTTAAAACTGGTAAACTAACAAGTTTCCTTGTGGCATTTCCATGAATACTTTCCTTTTTGTTGAGCCTCCACATCCGAACTTTCTCTCCTACAACTCCTGTTCTCAGTGACACCACTTCTGCTTTTTGGTTGCATGTATTCTTGGGCCTTCTCCCCTCCTCAGTCCTCCCTTAGGTCCTCTTTTCTCTTTGCATACCCCCTTCTTCTTTCATGACAGACAGGCACACACACATAAAAATTAAAATCTAAGCTCTACATGTTAGAGGAAAATGTTTCTTTGTCCTGAATCTTTTTGAGGGGGAGGGGACACAGAGTTTCTCTGTGTATCCCTGGGTATCCTGGAACTCACTATGTAGATCAGACTGGCCTTGAACTCACAGAGATCCTCCTGCCTTCGCCTCCTGAGTGCTAAGATTAAAGATGCGTGCCACTGCCCAGTCCAGACATACTAATTTCCAGGTCCATTCATTTTGCTGAAAAACATAATAACTTTATTTTTGTTTATAGCTGAACAAAATTTTGTTGTGTATACATATCAGCTCACATGTGATTTTATTCATAGTCTACTTTTTGCTACTTTGTTTTGAAATCACATGGGTAAGTTGCATAGGTCTGTGCACATGGGCCTATAGGTGTCTGTGGAGGTCAGAGGACTTGCAGGTGGGTGTGGACCAGCTACCCAGTGTGAGTGTGGGGAACTGAACTCTGATCTTCTGGGAGAGCAGTATTTGCTCTCAAATGCTAAACCATCTCTCCAGGCTCCCTTTTCTGTTTATTGAAGCTGTCTGTGTTCATAATATTATACAAAACACTGAGCACAGCATGCCTTAGTTCTCAGCATGATGTCTATGTATCATATTTAATAAGTGTCATTCCATGTCTTTAATTAAATGCCAGGAACAAATCATGGGAGACTAGTAATACAGAGAGTAGGGAAATTCACATGTATTCAATGAAATCATAAAATCTATACATTTTTTTCTACTCATTTAAATGTTGTCAAGCTTTTTGAGAAGAATATCTTAGTTACAAATTACAAGAGATTCTCCCCTCGTCTTAGTCTCAAGTACCAGCTACCTTTACCTGTTCAAGGCCTGAACAGAAAGAAAACCATACCCACTTTAAATAGAACATTAGGTTCCTTTAAAAAAAGAGGTCAATGAGCCAGGTGATGGTGGTGCATGCATTTAATCCCAGCACTTGGGAGGCAGAGGTAGGTGAATCTTAGTGAGTTTGAGGCCAGCCTGGTCTTCAAAGTGAGTTCCAAGGTAGCCATTACTGTCATACAGAGAAACCCTGTCTTGGAAAGAGAGAGAGATCTATGTCCTGTCCTCCCTTTAGCATCACATGTACTAAAATGGGACCACTACAGAGATTAGCATGACCTCCATGCAATGATGATATGCAAATTTATTACGCTACCTTTAAAAAAATTAAGGCTTTTTTTTTTTTTTCCTGTGGAGCCCTGACTGTCTTGGAACTTGCTATGTAGAACACCAGGCCTTGAACTCAGAGAGATCTGCATGAAACCCTTCTGAATTAGCTTGTGAAATACAGGGTGAATATTGGTCCTAATATGGGAATGACTAGGAAGCTATATGAAAAACAAAAAAGTTGTTGAAACTGAAGGAACAAGGAACAAAGTGAAGATCTTCTTGTCCTCTACAAACTTTCTTCAGCAGAAAATACAAGGCAGAACTGAAGCAATTACCCCGACAGGTATATAGTGACTGACAAAGACTCTAAAATAGAGCCCAAGTTTGAAAAGAGAGAACTACAATAGGGCAGAGCAAAGACTTGGGTAACATTTGAGCAAAGAAGAATTGAGCATGGTCAGGGCTATTCTCAGGCTGGAATAGTTGAAAATGGATGGACAAATGAATGTTCAAAAGGTGGACTTCTGCAGACACTTCCTAAGGAATCTACAGGAGAAGGATCCAGAAGAACTTCAAGGGAAAGGATGGAAACATCCCAACTCTTCCCTGTAGATGATGCAATAATTCCAGAGAGTGCTGCCATCGCTAAAAACTATCTATACTGGCTTCAAGCAACAGAGCCTCAGTGGTCAGGAGAGAAACAGGACATTCCAAGCAAGCACTTCCTATTCTGCCAATCCCTGAATTCTCATACACAGCCCGAAGAAAACCAAAGAAACCACTGAGGAGATCTGAAGTGGGAGAAAGCAAAGCAGGAAATGAGGCGATATTCTTAAGGAGCTAGCTGCTCCCCTATGGAACATCTGTGCCAACAGGAATCAATGCTAGTTGCTGCAGACCAACCAATGGGACTGCAGGCCAGCCACTAGTATTCAGATGATTTCAGGATGTGGGATCATTCTCATCCAAATATGTCCCTAAGCCTGTTCCCTTGGCAGATGTCAGGTCAAAGAAGACAGAGAACCAACACTCCATTCCCATGTGGATTCAAGTGTTGCTGTTTGTTGTTGAAGAAGTGGTTTAGTTTAGTTTAGTTTAGGTTTATTTGTCCATGAAGCTATGGGAGCCAAACAAGAAAAATCCCTTCTCAATTTTCTTCAAGATGCTAAAATATATGACTAAAGATATCATTTTGGCACATTCAACTGGATCTCCTGGTTTTCTGTTTGTTTGTTTGGTTGGTTGGTTGGTTGGTTGGTTGGTTTGGGGTTCTTTGGGGGGTTGTTTGTTTGTGTGGTTGCCTTGGTTTTTTGAGACAAGATTTCTCAGTGTAACAGCCCTGGCTGTCTTGGAACTAGCTCTGTAAACCAGGCTAGCCCTGAACTCACAGAAATCCAAATGTATCTACCTCTCAAGTGATGTGATTAAAGGTGTGCACCACCACTGGCCAGCTGACCTCCTGTTTTTTTATTAATTTGCAGGAAGACAGCTGTGTCCTCTTATTGACTGAAGAACTAAAAGTGTGATTTCACCTCAGTAAAGTTAGTGTGGCTTTTAAAAGCAAACAAGAAGCATGCATGGACTTTGTTTCAGTATTTTGGCCTTTGGAGATCACTGTGTGCTATATGAATAATCTTTTCTAGCTCCAGAACTTCTTTGTCGGCTTTATTTTTAATGTGGACATCTTATTTCACCAAATTGTTCTGTGTCCTTGGAAACTAAGGCAAAACATGGTGATATAATGCAAAGCTAGCTGCACATCCAATACTTGGAATTCTTACAGAAAATATTCATGACTTATTCTCTGCTGAGTAAAAATGTTACAGATGTGAATGAAGGTCAATGGGTCACGAGGCTGTATTTCCTGTGATGCAGCTGTTTGTTGTGCCTGGAAGGTACAGCAATAAGCTCTTCTGTGATTTCTGTTAATGGCCATACTGCTGTTACAGCCCTATCTTATTATGTCCTAAAATATTTTTCATTTGATGAAAGTCCTACTTCATTAAGACCCATTTAAGTACAATTAATTTTTAACAGACATCTTCCAGGGCAGCATATAGTCCTGTTTTAGAGAACTATAGCTGGCTGCTCATATTTGAGAATACTGTTAACTAGCCTTATTGCTGTCATTGGAATCTTGTACTTTTTATTTACAGTAAAGCATTTACCCTGTCAATACTTATTATCAAAATATTTTGAGATAAATAAGTGTGAGATGCTTGTTTAGAAATTCATTGTTGCATCATCTTCTATAACCAAAAATGTGTATTTTTTTAGGGTTTTTTTTATTTTGTTTTGGATTGGGGAGGTTTTTGTTTGTTTTAACCATATGTTTTCTAATGTGATTTAATTGTTTTAAAAGAGCACTTGCTTTTGAATTACACACACATACACACAGAGCACGCGTGTGCAAGCAAGCAGTCCTATGTTAATTAGGCACAATGACAACAGTTGCCACCTGGTGGTCGAAATCAAAATTGCAGTTCTGAAAGGCTCAGATCCTGAAGCTTTTTAAAGAGAACATGAGAGGGAAAAGGAGGGGCTTAGACTGCTGACTGAAGCCAGATCTTTCCAGAATTTACAACCCATTGGCAATGATTCTCTAAACACAAGATTGTCTACGGTCTCTAAATCCCAAACTAGACATTCACTTCCTGCCTGAACTGAAGAGAAAACTGCACGATTAATTTGGAAGAAATTTGAGACAGAAAACCAAAATAATTGTTTTAATCTAAATATAGTTTGCTCAACAAGTCAATATATAATGTATACACTTCGAAATTATAATAGATGTCCATGATTTTTTGTCATTTTGTTTTACATTTTCAAATAATTTTTACATTTATTATTTGTTTACCCCCTCCCCCCTCTGTGTGTGTGTGTGTGTGTGTGTGTGTGTGTGTGTGTGTGTGTGTGTAGATGTTGATGTGCCTTGCCTTGGTGTATGAGTGTAGAGATCAGAGGACAACTTACATGAATCCTTTCCCTCCTTTCATCCTAAGGGTTCGGTAGAAGGCATGGGGGTTGTGCTCTCGGAGAAGCACTAGGGGAATCTGAAATGTTAACCACCTGGTGTTGTTCCATCAAGGGAAAGGAGGATCCACAACCTGTTACCTGCCCAGAAGGCTGGGAATTGGCTTAACTAATAGACAGATGACCTTTTCATTGTCTGTATGGCCAAGACCACACAGAATCCTCCCCCAGACCCTTATTGTAAATTGGTTTTTCTCAGTCAATCTATAGAACTTGTTTTGTGACTCAACACTGGCTACTTAGTCACATTGACCCGAACCAACTTCTTGCCTCCCTCACATTGTTACTCAGCTAGCTCTGGTCGTCTCAGAGACAGCCTCCCCAAGCCCACATCCCCACACCCCCACCTCAAGACAAAACATAGATGAATATAAATGGATTGATTTAAGTTATCAGAGCTAGTGGGATAAGCCTAAGGTAAAGGCTAAGCTTTCATAATTAATAAGCAGTTTCCATGTCATTTTTTGAAGCTGGCAGCCCAAAGAAAAACCCATCTACACTTCAGTCCCAGGGAATCTGATGCTCTCTTCTGGCCTCCACACATGCTGTATACATGCAGTATACATGCAAATAAAACAACCCTACACATAAAGATAACAAATAAAATGTGTTTAAGAATTGAATCAGGTGGCGGTGGCATACACCTTTAATGCCAGTCCTTTGGAGGTACCTCCTGTTTGCTCTGTGTCTTCTTGAGTGGGAATACTACATAGCCTTTGCTTTGGCCTCAGGTCAGGTACTTCCACCATCTCTGTTAGTGTGATCTTCCAGGCACCCTATGAAGAGAAGTGCTGTTTTGTTTGTTTATTACCCACAGCGGTGTATCAGTGATTTTTTTTTCTACTTCAATAAATCAAATCTTTCTTTGTGCACTGGCATATACACACACAAAGTCAAAAAGAGTATGAAACAATTACTAGCAAGTCACTGACAACAAAAACCCTGTAGTTCATTGAATGATGCACTGTTTCTCAATGTGGCCACAGTAGTAACAACCGCAATTTTTTCTATAAATGCTGTGTATAAATCAAGCAACATACTAAATGCTTTGTGTCATATCTAACAAATGTCACTCTCTGAGCAATAATCCTGAATAGTTACAGTGGTGATTCCCATTTTATTCCCAACAGACTTAAAAGGTAATATAGCTAGCAACTAGTAAGGTCAGAGTTTAAACCCTGATCTTATCTGGATTAAATGTCTTACAATCATGGCCCTACTCAGGTTGATTAAAAAATAGCAATTAATTCTACTTTAACTACAGTAGAGAGGCTTGCTCAATCATATGAAGGACAGTGTACAAAGCAAATCACTTGGTGTGGTAGCTTGAAAGAAGATGTCTCCCAAAGTGTGTGGCACTATTAAGAGGTGTGACCTTGTTGAAGTAGGTGTGGCCTTGCTGGAGGGAGTGTGTCACTGTGGAGAGTGGGCTTTGAAGTCTCTCATTTTTTTGAAGTCTCTTTGGTTCAATCTTCACTCAGTGAAACACTAAGTCTACTTCTTTTTTCCTGCATATCAAGATGTAAGCCAGCACCATGTCTGCCATAATGAGAATGGACTAAACTTCTGAAACTGTAAGCCAGTTTTCCTTTATAAGAGTTTCTGTGGTCATGGCATCTCTTCACAGCAACAGAAACCCTAAGACAAGGTTTCAATGCAGGCAGTGATCTACAAATAGTTTGAAAACCCAGTGCAGATGGACTCCATCAATCTGGGTCAGACTTCGGGGAGTTCAATGCCAGGCAGTTCACTGTCAGCACATTTAAAACACAGTATAACTTGGGTAAAGGATGCCAGGTAACAATCAGTCCAATTCTAGGTGTACAATGAAGCTTAAGCTGTGACTAGATAGAAACTCTTACACAGTACATGTGACTGTGAGGGTGGATTCTATAGTTAAAAGGCCTAGAATCTAGTGTTGTCTCTGACCAATAGCATAGAGATCAGCAGACCATAAAGTACATGGGACAACTCCCCTAGGGGTGAATAATGGTCTAGGGAGGGAGGAGTCTGGGACAATCATTTGGGGAATTTCGGTGAGTTCTGCTTCTATAGCAAAAGGTTGGTGAGATCTGCCTCCACAGATAACAAAAAGGTCACTTTCAGATTTCAGGATGTGTGGTGATTTGAACAGGAATAGTCCCCAGAGATTCATGTTTTTGAATGTTTGGCCCAAGTGTGGCCTTGTTGGAGCAGGTGTGCCTTTATAGGAGGACATGTGTCACTGAGGGGAGGGGGTGGACTTTGGACTTTGGAGAAGCTCAAGCCAATTCACTTCTTGCTGCCTGTCAGTCCAGATACAGAACCCTCAGCTCCTTCTCCGGCACCATGTCTGGCCGCATGCTGCCATGTCCCACCATGACAATAATGGACTAAGCCTCTGAACTGTAAGCCTGTCCCAATTAAAAGTTTTCTTTTATAAGAGTTTCTGTGTTCATGATGTCTATTCACAGCAATTAAACCCTAAGCCAGAAGTTGGCACCAGGACTCAGGTATTGCTGTTATAGGACTGACCATGCTTTTGTTTGAAGGAATGCGGACTTTGGGATTTGGGATTAAAAAAACAGTTGAATACTTTAAGTAGGGCATAATGGGCCATCCTAGTAAGAGCATGGAAGGCAATGATACTGAGGGTGATTTGAATTATGCTCCCTCCCCACCCCACGCCACCCCCCAGCTGAAGAGATTTCAGAGGATAAGAATTTTAGTATGTGGCCTAGAGATTGTTCTTGTAGTATTTTGGCTAAGAATGTGGCTGCTTTTTGCCCCTTGTCTGAAAAAAAAAATCTGCCTGAGGCTAAATTGAGTTGGTGGAGCAAATCTCAAAACAGCCTAGTATTATTAACTCTGCTGTGCAGTTATTAGTGTTCACGCTTATGAAGATCTATAATGAAAAGGAGCAAGCTGAGCAAATAGGAATACAAAATGTACAGTTCAAGTAGAAAGGCGGCACCAGGACATGGAATGGAGCTAACTCCTGTGTTCAAGGTGATAAGGAGATTAAAGGAAATCCTGATGTTAAATGGAATAAAGGGGGTGGTGATTTCAAAATGAAATCCTACCCAGCTAAGCTTCTAACTTGTGAAAAGGAATTAAATAAAAGCTTAGAGCCAGGTGTGGTGGTGCACCCCTTTAATTCCAGCACTTCAGAGGCAGAGGCTGGAGGATCTCTGAGTTTGAGACCAGCCTGGTCTACAGTTTGAGTTTTAGGACAGCCAAACTTAGGCAGTGAAGGAAACCATCAAAAACAGAAAGCTTGTGAAGATATAATTGAACAAGCGGACCATGTTGCAGTTCCAACAAGCAACAGAATTTGGCAGTTTGGGCCATGTGGTTCTGGCTTTAGAGTCAAGGACAGAAGAAATGGGTTACGGAATCTCCCTCCATGGCAGCTAAGACCAGGCATATGTCTGGGGGTGTCCCTGCACGGAGGCCTAGAGAAGCCATTGTATGAAGCTATGCAGATGAAGCCTGGATTGTCTCAGAGACCTCAACATTTTGGAGATGCCAGAGCCTGCTAACATAGAGTGGAACAAGCTAAAGAGAAAGAAGTTGCGGTCACCAAAGCTGAAAGGAGTTGGAGATCTGGCAAACATTTTGATGGCAGGCATGGAGATGTAGAGTTTGGAGTTTTCCCAGCTGGTTTCCTGTTTTGCTTTGGTGCAGTAGCTCCTCACTATGCTCCCTTCCCTATGTTTTGAAGTGGTAATGTATCTCCTCCGGCATCATATGTTGGAAGTACATGGTCTGCTTTTTCACTTGAGTTTACAAGGGATTACAGTTAAGAGATTGCTTGAATCTCAGAAGAGACTTTGAACTTTTAAATAACTTTGAGACCGTTACAGGCTGTGTGGACTTTTGAAGTTGCATTGAATGCATTTCTGCATTACATTATGGCAACAAGTCTATGGGGGTCAGGGACTGGACTCTTCATAGCAATAAAGCCCCAACTATGACAGGAAGGAATGCAGGTTATTTGATATTTAGCTCCTTCATTGAGGAGACACCCTGTGTAATTAACACTTCTGGTTCTCTTAGTGCTTCTCTGTGATTACAAGGACCTCTGTGCCCCCCAAAAGTTACACTAAGGGAACAGAGTCAGGCAGATCTCTGTGAATTCAAGCCCAGCCTGGTCTTCACAGAGAGTTCCGGGCTGCATAGTGATAGCCTGTCTCCAAAACAGAAAGAAAGAGAAAGGGGCCTGTCTCTGACCCTTTTGCCTGCTTTTGTGATCCTTTTCCCCCTACTGGGTTGACTCATCCAGCCTTAATATGAGGCATGTACCTAGGGTTATTGTTACTTGTTATGTCTTGTTTGATTACTATCCTTGGGAGGCCTGCTCTTTTCTGAAGGGATCCTCTAAGTGGATCTGGGAGAGAGGGGAGGTGGTCATGGGGACTGGGAAGAAAGGACGGAGGGGAAACTGCAGTCAGGAGAAGAGGGAAGAAAACTAAGTAAATAATTTTAAAGCCATATATAACTCTTATAAGAGGACTTTGGTAATGTTTAATAAAATGATATAGTTCTGTGTTTTTTCTTTGTTCTCAATTATTATTTTGATTAAAATTAGATACTTTGTGAATTGCATCCATGAATACAATGTATTTTCACCATTATTTCGCCCCCTCAACTCCTGCATCCCCATCCCTTTCTCAGATTCATGTCCTCTTCTTTTTCTCCTCTCTCTCTCTCTTTATATATAATATGTGTGCCATATATATACATATATAGTATATGTGGGTATGATATCTGTAACTTACCGAGTCTGATTTGTGTTGCTCATATATACTTAGGTAAAGGGACGTCCATGTGAACATAGGCAAAGTCTTGCTGACATAGCTCTGAAGAAAACCCATTCTCTTCCATCATCGGCCATCAATTGCTTATAGCTCTTCAACCAGGTGTAAAGCCTTGTGTGCCCTTCTCCCCATTGACTGCTATTGTCTTGTGCAAGTAACCATATTGTTGAGAGTTCATGGGTATAACATTCCTTTCTTGTCCATAAGGCATTATTTCATAGCAGCCCCCCCATAATCTGATTCTTACAACTTTTCAAATCCTGCTTCCAGGCTGGAGAGATGGCTCAGATGTTAAGAGCACTAGCTGCTCTTTCAGAGGTCCTGAGTTCAATTCCCAACAAACACATAGTACCTCACAACCACATGTAATGAGATCTGGTGCCCTCTTCTGGACTGCAGGGATACATGCAGACAGAACACTGCATTCATAATAAATGAAAATTTAAAAACAAAAAAAAATCCTGATTCCAAGATGTTTCCTGAGCCTTGGATATAGGGGTTATGTCATAGATGTCCCATTTTGGAATGGGAACTCCACAGTCACTTACTCTCCGTATATTGACCAGTTATATGGCTCTGTAATAGCCTTCACCTGCTACAAAAAGAATCTTCTTTGATGAAGGGTGAGAACAACACTTATTCATAAGGCTAAGTACTTAGAAGGTGGTTATAAACAAAAATATTAGCAAAATGGTAGTAGTAGGTTCTCCTCTAGGATCTATGATTTCTTCAGGCACAGATTCTTAGATAGGTGAAGAATGGAGTTTCTTTCCAGCCAGGTCCTGTAGGCCTTTAGTCCCAAATTAACACACAGAGGCTTATAGTAATTATAAACTGTTTGACCTATGGCACAGGCTTCTTATTAGCTATTTCTCTTAATTATAAACCAATTTCTATTAATCTGTGTATCTCCAAGTTGCCTTGGCTTATCTGAGAATGCTGGAGCCTCTTGCTTTCTTAGCAGCTACTTGGAATCTCTCTGGTGGCTCCCTCCTCTCCGTGTTCCTCTTCCCGGCATTCTCCGAGTCCGGTAGCCCCACCTATACTTCCTGCCTGGCTACTGGCCAGTCAGCATTTTATTAAACCAATAAGAGAAACATATATCCACAGCATATGGAAAGACATCCCCCATCAAATAGGTTTACAGTATCCAGCATGAGTTACTTCCTATTGAGTGGTCCTTAAGTCCAATCAGAGAGCTGTTGGATACCCCAAAGATATTAGTACCACTATTGAACCACTGAACACACATCACTGGGCCAGTCATTATTGTAGTTCACAGGATTTATAGCTGGGTAGAATTGCTGATAACTTTTCTCCCCAAACAGCTTGCATAGCACCTTGTGACATTATGAAAGCTAGCCATCTACAAGGCTTCCTAGTCGGTACCAGCTTGATTTTCCCAAGTCCTGTGACCCAAGTATGTAGCATCCTCCACAAAAGAATAGTACCCTTAAGTTCTGGTGGGCAACCAAGAGCAGTGACAATAGCCTACATCATTTTGGGAGTGTCTCGACAGCTCCTGGTTAACAACTCAAGGTGAAGTATCCCACACCTGGAGATGGGCTTTAATGGCTTCTGTGGAAAGCATTATCTCTCCATTTGGGCTTTCAGCTTAAACAATCTTTGGTGTTATTTATTTCTCCCACCCACTTTCTCTATGCCCAACCCTGTCATCCTCCTCTCTACTTCAATCTCCTCCCTGTTCCTGCCCCCCCCTTTTTCCCTATTATAGCTGTGTTCCACTAGCCTCTTCTTTTCAGTTCTTTTTGTTCTCCTAAATGGTCACTTTCTACTTTCTTGGTGTTGTAGTTGGGTGTCTAGTATTGTGATGAGCCACCATAACCATGGTAACATTTAATTAGGGATAACGGAAAACATTTAACTGAGGCTGGCTTGCAGTTTCAGAGTTTAGTCCATTATCATCATGGTGGGAAACATGGCAGCATGCAGGCAGACATGGTGCTGGAGAAGATTCTGAGAGTTCTATACCTGGATTGGCAGGCAACAGGAAGAGAGAGACACTGGCCCTGGCTTGAGCTTCTGAAACCTTGAAGCCCATCCCTACTGACATACTTCCTCCAGTAAGGCCACACCTCCTAATATTGCCACTCCCTTGCAACAAAGCACTCAAATCTATGAACCCATGGTGGGAGGGGAATCTTATTCAAACCACCACACCTGGCTTCTATGGTTTGCTTTTTATCCATATCAGTGATTTTTAAATTGTCTTTACTTATTTACTTTTATTGTGTGTATATTGATGTTTTGTCTGCATATGTCTCTATGCACTATGTCTATGCAGTGTCCCTAAAAAGTGTCAAGTCCCCTGGTATTGGAGTTATAGATGGTTGTAAGCCACCATGTGGGTGCTGGGAGTCAAACTCAGGTCCTCTAGAAGAGCAGCTGGGGATGTTAAGCACTGAGCCATCTCCTCAGCCCCCACATCAGTGATTATTAAGCTGTGGTCCTGTGCCCATAGGTATACACTTGAGTTTGGCCAAAATGGTTTGAATCAGAAGCACTAAGGGTAAGGCCCAGCAAGTGGTGTTTCCATGTCTACAAATGACTTGTGCTGAAGTTTTAGCCCCTCCATTTGAGTCCATTCATGACTGGTATAGTTTTCTATGTTACATTCTCCTAAGCTTGAGTTTCCTTGGTAGAACTGTCAAACTCTCCTCTTCATCAAGGTGACTTGAAATGAAGAGAAAACCTTATTTCTCTGGCTTTGTTTTATTTTGGTTAATAGCATTTTGTTGATTTTAGGAATCACAAATTCTAGGGTAGGATGGCTCAGCAGTTAAGAAAACTGGCTACTATTCTAGAGGACCTGAGTTTGATTCCCAGTACCCAGGAAATCCCACACATCCTCTTATGGCCTCCTTCAGCACTTCAAGCATGTGGTGCACAAATAAACACACAGGCAAAACACCCATACACATTAAAAAAAAATTTTAAAGGGAATACTGCTCCACAGCTTGTGAGAGTGCAAACTTATACATTTTGGAAATCAATATGGTGATTTCTCAGGAAAATGGGAATCAATCTACCTCAAGACCCAGCAATTCCACTCTTAAGAATATACCCAAAGGATGCACATTCAGGTAACAAGGACATCTGTTCAACTCTGTTCATAGCAGCATTATTCATAATAGTCAGGACCTGGAAACAACCTAGATGCCCCGCCACCCAAGAATGGGTAAAGGAAATGTGGTAAATTTACACAGTGTAGTATTACTCAGCTATAAAAAAAAAATCAATGACATGATGAAATTTTTAGGCAAATGGATGGAACTAGAAAACAATCATTCTGAGTGAGGTAACCCAGACTCCAAAAGACAAACATGGTATGTACTCACTCATAAGTGGATACTACATGCAAAGCAAAGGATAACCAGGCTATAATCCACAGCTCCAGAGAAGCTAGAACCTTCATCCAGTAACTGATAAAAGCAGATGCAGAGATCCACAGCTAAGCAACAGGCTGAGCTCCAGGAGTCCAGTCAAAGAGAGGGAGAAGGAATTATAGAAGCAAAGCAGGGTCAATATCATTACTGGGAAACCCACCAAGACAGCTGACCCAAACTAACCAAGATCTCATGGACTCTAGCCTGACAGCTGGGGAGCCCTTCATTGGAATGAACCAGTTCCTGTGCATATGGGCAACAGTTTGTTGCCTGGTCTGTCTGTGGGATCAGAATCCATCCCTAGCATATAAACTGGCTTTTAAAGCCCATCCCTGTGGTGGGATGTCTTGTTTAACTTTGATGTGGTGGTAGGGGCTTGGTCCTTCTGGAAATGAATGTGCCAGGCTTTGTTGACTCCCCATGGGAGGCCTTACTCTTTCTGAGGAATGGATGGGGTGGGCTAAGGAGGAGGTAGGGGAAAGGGGAAGGAGGGGAGGGAGAACTGTGGTTGGTATGTAAAATGAATAAAAATAAATAAAATATTTTTAAAAGTCAAATAAAACATTTAGAAACAACTGTCTTGGGCTGAAGAGATGGCTCAGTCACTAAAGGCTAGGCTCACAACCAAAACATAAAAACTTTCTTATGGAAATATCACTAATTCTAGGTGACAGGCAAGATGGTTCATCTGGTAAAGGAGCTTGTTGTCAAGCCTGAGTTTGATTCCTGAGAACCGCACAGTAGAAGGAAAGAACTGACTCTTACAAGTTGTTCTCTGACCTTCACATGCACGTTGTGGTATGCATGCACATGCATGCACACACACACACACACACACACACACACACACACACACACACACACATACACACAGAGTGAGTGAGAGAATGAGAGAGAGAGAGAGAGAAACTAAGTCAATGTTTGGATAGCACTAATCCTGAAGATCTGAAGCTATGGTAGAAACAGTGTCCTAGATTACCTCTTAAGCTGCTTTTGTAGAAACTATTGACGCTTCACTTGGACCTGCATTAGCATTGGACTGGCGACCTTTGATGTCAAGAACCTCAAAACTCCACCCTCAGATCATACTGTCATTTTCTGATTGTGTGCCCTGTGAAGTATCACAAAGACTGATTATAAGTGTTCAGAGCACTGACGACTTCATTTGTGATTATTTCCCTTCACACCTTAAATCAGTTCAACTCCTTTCCCCACTAGTGTCCCTAGACTGTATCCTTGGGGAGGCAGATTTGAAAAATGTAAATCTATTCTTCCACCCTTGAATGCCATATGAACTCTGTTTTTGGGGGAACAAAAGCATTCAAGTGATTGATATGATGTGAAGCTCCCAACAGGCCTGTTGTTGTAACAGTGTAAGGAGTAAACAGGAAATCCTGGGCAGATGGTATCTAGAGATAATGCAGTGCTATGAGATTAAATACTTCCGGGCTTCAGAAAAGAATAGAAAACTATTTTATTTCCTCTTCCTAAAATGTACTCTCTTGTCCTCCTTCATCTTCTGCATGGTGCTGAGGGAAAAGCATACAGAGCAAATCTACAGAGAATGTCTAGCATCCAGCAGGACATGAACAACTGCTAGCCTCACTCCACCTGCTTTCTCCCACACATAAAAGATGTGCCTTCTAGGAGCCAGGAAGATGGCTCAGCGAGTGAGGCTATTGTTGCAACCTGGCAACCCAAATTCAATCCCTAGAATCCATGCCAAAACGGAAAGAAAGAGAGATACAACTCCAGAACCTTGTCCTCTGACCTCCACAGGCACAATGAGTATGCACATAAACATATATGCACACTAAAAATAAACTTTAAAATGTTAAATACATGGCTTTGACATAAACTGCATGTAATCACTACTGTAACTTCTAGAAATATAGGTAAGAAATGAAATGTGCACACAGTTACATAACATTTGCTTCACTGAGAGGAGACAATACTCTAGTTTCCCTCTATTGCAAGGGCTCACTTGGTCTTGTCATGTTAGTTATAGCTTGACATTGGAAAGGAATCATTCCCACCTGTATAATTCCCAGTCGGGTTGCTGATCAGGACAGTCCTAGCCAATCTGAGTCCCAGTCTAATGAAATATTGTTATATGATCACAATGATGCCTACAACTGACCAGTCAGTCAGTACACATAATGAATAAATGGCTAGAACTCTGAAGAGCCACTATTCCACTCATGCCAGGATGTATAATCACAATTGCTGATAGCTTGAAAGAAGCAGGTTGCCAATTTGCCAAGTCCTGTTCTGTGCTGAGGAAATGTGAAATGTTCTTGCCCTTCATACACAAGGTCTTACAATCTTAGACTATGAAAGGAAGAAACAACATAAATGTTGAAATGCCATATAAACATAATGCCGGACTGTGATAAGTGTTATAGACATGAGTGTGGCCTTGAGGTTCTGCAGATATGGGGCTTATACCAACACTTTAGGGAAATGATTGATGCCAGTTCTGGGGTATTTAATGTACAAAACAAATGCAAAGTATCTTGTTACACAATTTACTTAAAAAGCTGTCAGAAACTGCTGCTTTGGAGAAAAAAAATAAAGGATATTAATGCCATGGCAAAAAGACATGACAAAAAACTTAAAGATGCTTTTACTAACAAAAGACAATACTTTCCTTTTTTGATTGTGTGTGTGTGTTCGCATGTGCACATCTGTATATAGATGCACAGGAGTCAACCTACTGAGTTCCATTAGCATTGCTTGTTTGCATATGTGTCCAGAGATGACTACTTAAGCCTGAGTAACCTACTCCTTGAATGAAACTTATTCTCTCTCTTTCACCAGCCATTGACCACCTATAGCTCTTCATCTAAGGGTGGGACAGTGTGATACTTTTCCTTTTTAATAAAGTGTGTCCTGTACCCCAGGTCAGCTTTGAATTTGACTTTGAACCGCTGATCCTCCTGCTTCCACCTACAGAATGTTGGAATTACAGACGTAAGACAATTATTCCACACATGCTAGGCAAGGGCTCTACCAGTTAATCAATATCCTTCATTTTCAAAAGATAAAAATTGAACAATTTAAAAAGCTATAATAGTTTGAAATACATTAAGTATTTATTTTAACTGTCAAGACAGTACCCAATGGGGGCTGGATATCTCAGTTAGCAACAATAGTGTTCTTACAAAAAAACCCAGATTTCATTCCCAGCACCTATGTAGTTGCAAACAACCCTCTGTGACTCCAGTTCAAGAGGATCTGACCTCATTTCTGGCTTCTACATGCACCAGGCACACATGTGGTGACCAGATACAGCTACTGGCAATGCTCAGAAAAATAATTCATTCATATGAAAAGCATTTATCATAAGGATATATATTAAAAGTAAACTATGATGTAATTACTCACTTATCAGATTGGCAAAAATCCAAAGTTTTGCCTGCACAGTGTTCTGGTGAAGCTATGGGGCAAGCACTCTCATGTCATTTTGATGGTGGGAATGTAAAACTGCACAACATCATTGGATGGGAGATGGTTGATAGCCTGCTTAGTTCCCGTTTCAACTAACAATCCCACTTCTTGAAATCCATCCCCCCAAAAAAACACTGACAAAATCTACTATAACATATGCAGGAGGTTATTCTGTGCAGTTCTATATGCAATACCAGGATGGTTTAAACAAAACCTAACTAAAATCTCCACCCATCAGCAGGACTGTTTGGACCAACTTTAGTATATTCATTAGATGAGGTATTATGAAACAATAAAAATGAAGATAATGCATGGCTTATACCTGGAAGTGCTCTTTTGATATTTTGCTAATTGAAAAATGCAAGATGGAGAAAAATATAAGTAAGCTATTGTTACGTGCTATTTACCACTACTATTTATCTAAGAAGAAAGAGGGTATTGCAGACATATAAGACAAAAGATTGGTAGAACCTAGAGAGATAGATAGATGATAGTCAAAATGACATTTTTTTTTTAATTCAGGACTCCAGTAGCTCAGGCTGTGGATTATGTGGATTGGAAGTAGCTGAGCAGAAGAACTTTGTGAAGACCCACAGGCAACTAAGAACCCACTGTGGACAATACCAAGGTTTCAACAAAGAAAGTTAATTTAGCTAAAGAGGTAGTAAGTAAAGAGGCCCAGAGATTTGCAGCCTCTAGGTTAAATCTACTGCTACAAAACTTGAAACAAAGCCCAAAGCAAATGTCAACAGGAAGAAGATAAGCCTTGAGGGAAAAGTTCAAGCATTCAGAGAAGGAGAGGCAAAAATGAAACCCCAGAGCAGTGGTTAGCAAAGGCTGCAAGAAATAAAAACAAGGAAGGGCAGTCCCATTCGTGATGGCACTGGACAGAAAGAACAGCTGAAATGTTTTAGTATTTAGTAGCTACAGGAACACATTTTTGAAGCATGGTCACATGTAGTTCAGGCTAGCCTCAAACTCATTGTATACTTGTCTTGAGCTCCTGATCCTTGAGCTCACGCCCCCTGTATGACGGGAATATAAGTAGTTGTCACAATGCCAACTGAAATTGAAGCCATTTTGTGACACTTTTGTCAGGGTTGTTGTCTTTGAGACAGAGTGTCACAGACCGACCTGGAACTCATTATGACCAGGCTGGCCTTAAATTTGTGGCCGTCCTCCTGCCTCATCCTCTCCAGTGCTGTGATTATATCTGTAAGCCAACACACTTGGCTATAAATTCATTCTGAATAGAGAGTTTGTTGGTTGGTTGGTTGGTTGGTTTGTTTTTGGCAGTAGCAGAGATCAAAACAAAGGCTTTACAAATTATGAAAAAAAAATACTCTACCACTGAGTTATATCTCCAGCATAGAAGTATTTATAGGAAGGAAAAACTCCATGTCATTTTATGGATGTAAGTGATTTGTTGAGACATGAAATCATATATAGCCAACAGTGAAAGAGAGAACTAGGATTATAGTTCTGAAACCTCAAAGCCCACCAACAGTGATATACTTCCTCCAGCAAGCTCACACCTCTGAAACCTACCTGAACTGACTTAGTATTCAAAGTCAGCACCATATCTGGGCTTATGGTGAGCATTGTCATTCAAAACATCACAGCATCATAGTGAGACCCTCATCTCAGAAAGGAAAAAGCAACTGAGGAAATGAAAGACCAAAAAGTGAAGTTAAATGAAGGACGGTCTGACCTGGAAAGCTAACCAATATCTGTTCCTTGGAATTTGCTAACTTCCTCTCACCAGGCCCTGAGATGACAAGAATTCACACTGCCCCTCCTTTCTGCCCCTCCTTTCCTGTGAGTCAACAGGTGGTAAATAGAGTCCTTAGGAAACAAAGATATAGCTGCAACTCTGGTTTGCCCAGACAAGATTAATTAGCACACTCTGAGGCCCTAAGGTCTGCTGACCCTAATAGCAAGACCATGGGGCCTCCAAGGGTCACATACTCAATGGACAGAGGGTCCCACCCCCTCCCTAAGCTTGTGGGTTTGCCTTTAAAAACATCTGGGCCCAAGGGAGGGGGCTTCTCTCTAGCCTGCGTGCTGGAGGAGCCCGTTTGCACAAACGTTTCCTGTTCATCAAAGCCTTGCGTTTTGCAGCAACTGGACTGGACATTGAGTTCTTGGGGTATCGACCGAACCTGGAAGACTCCTCATTCTGAGGGTCTTACAGAACTTGAAATGGTTTATACCTGCCATTGTCAATATATTTAAGAAAAATAACAGCAATAAGCAGCTAAAGTACATTTAGTAATTGAAAATCTCACAGTAATCATACTGCCCCAACTTCATCTGCCACCCTTGAAAGATGAAGCCAATGGAATTCAAACGTCACATACTTGTGCCTCTCTCCTCAACTATTATACAATTGAGTCAAAAGACCTCAAGAAATTAAAATTACCTCAGGAGGAAAAGGCTGGGGCCCTGATACCCATGGCAGGGAGGGTTGGAAAGGTGTAATATTTTCCAGGAAAGAGAGTTCACATGGTTTTTACAATTTATCAGACCATCTCTCTTGGGAAAGACTAGCAGTTGACAGTGATATGTCCATGATGGATAGAACCATATCATTATCAGAAATGCTTAGTTATGGATACATGTTTTTTTTTCTTAGTTTTCTTTTTTAATTTCCTTTTACATTCCAACCAGAGTTCTCCCTCCCCCCTCACCTCTCTCCCTCAGCCCATCATCTACTCCTCACCAAGGGTAAGGCCTCCCATGGGGAATTGATAAAGTTAAGTTGAGGCAGGACCAAGCCCTTCCCCCCTGCTGAGTATGGCATCCCTTCATAGGGAATAGGCTCCAACAAGCTAGTCCATGCACAAGGGATACATCCTGATCCTACTATTTATGTATACTTCTTATCCTGTATTTAAGCCTATGCCACCCTGGGGATGTAACACCCTGGGGATGTAGAATGCTTGTTTAGCACATAAAAAGCTAGCATTGCACAAAGCAGATATGGTGGTGCACATCTATAATACCATCACTCAGGAAGTAAAGACTGGAGGATCAGAAGTTCAGGTTACACAGTGAGTTCAAGGCCAGACTGGGCTATGTGACACACTGTCTCAAAAAAAAAAAAAAAAAAAAAAAAAAAGACAGAAAGGATTTGTATACATCTTAGTTAGTAGAGTGATTGTTTAGCATGCATGAAATCCTAGGTTCCATCCCCAGCACTGTATAAACCTGATATCGTGGTAGATGTCTGTAATCCTTTGCTACACAGCTAATTTGATGCCAGCCTGGAATACAACACTCTATCTCAAAACAAACAAATACCCTGAACCTTTTCATAGGGACTGGAGAGATGGCTCAATGGTTAAGAGCACTTGTTGTTCTTGCAGAGGAACGGAGTTCAATTCCCAGAAACCACATGGTAGCTCACAAGCATCTGATTCTAGGAGATCTGAAATCCTCTTCTGACTCCCACAGGCACAGGTATGTACATGATATACACTCATGCAGGCAACACACTCATATACATAAAAATAAATAAAATCATTTTGAGAAAAAAAAAAGCACAACAGGGCCGTGGAGATATCAGAGCAGTTAAGAGCACTGGTTGCTCCTCCAGAGGACCATGGCTTCATCCCCAGCACCCACAAAGTGGTTCACATCTGTTTGTAACTCTGGTTCCATGGGAAACAGACACCTCCTTCTGGCCTCTGTGGGCACCAGGCATGCACATATTACATAGACATATATACAGGAAAAACACCAGTGCACATAAATTACCTTTTTTTACTTGCTTAGCCTGAAATTCACTATGTAGATCAGACTAGCCCTGAACTCAAAGATATGTCTGTTTTCCCTCCCAAGTTCTGGGATACCTGTCTCTTTAATTTGCCTACTGAGAACATGTAGCAGAGCCTAGTTGTTGGACTTTCAAGGATCAAGGCTTTGAACACAGCAACTCCAGTAATACTACAGCATAGCTGGGGTCTAAAACCTGCTTGATCACATGAGTCTGAGTCTCTTTGGCGGCTGACTTATGTGCATATTAGGAAACTGCTAAGACTGGGCAAGTTCGAGACCATGAGGGAAGACTTGACCAAGTTTTCTTGTGAGTTGTCTGGTGGTTTTCCAGAAGATGCTTCACAATTCCTATCCTTGAGGAGAGCTGAGAAATGTGTTGGTTGACAGACATCCCTGGAATGCACAAAACAGACCTACTAAAAGTCTACTTGCAGTAAAGACTGAAGAGCCTCCAGGAAAGGACTCAAGCTGTGTTCCATGCTTGATCAAGGCAACATCTGGAGACCTGGTTTGGAAACTATTTTCAGGTTACATTCATAGGGAAGTGTCCACTACCAGGTAGTTCAATTTGAAAGGAAAACAGAGCTATGTACAAGGAGCTGAGCTCCAAATTCAAGGTTAGCTATGCAAAAAAAAAAAAAAAAAACAGTACTAGGGTGAGTATAAGTAAATGGCTAAGAAATGAATCACTAACTAGATCACAGGAACTCTTGGCTGTTGTCTCTCAATACCCATACCTGCTTTCAGAAGCCTATTTTCTGTCAGAGGTCTGCAGCCATGTGTATTCTGTGTGCATCTGTGCTGACCCCTGTGGTAGGTGGGGTCCAAAAACAAGTTCCAGGCTAGGCAGGGTCCCTCACCTTCTCTGTGGAGTTTTTCTCTACCAGCAGGATAAAAAGACAGGGGACATTGTAAGACCCTCTATTGCGGTAAATAAGGATCAGGATAAACAAATAGGCCGAATAGATGTTTATTCAGGGAGAAATAACTTACAACCTAGACAGATGAACACCAGGAAATTCAACCGGATCCTCTCCTGTCCGAGTCACGCCAGCAAGAGAGCGCCTTCCTGGCCCCCTCCAACCTCCTTCCTCAGGTCCTCTCCGCCCATCGCTCCACCCACCAATGGGCGTGGTCAGTGCTACAGAAGGACTACCTCACTACAATTCCCCTTTTAGTCTAAAGAAAAGATTTAGGCTTAATACAAAACTGTATACAAAACAGTGAATAACAAGTGTGCTCTAAGAAAAGGAAAATCGAGAACAAAATGACCTACATATTTAGTCCTAGGGTGAGGGCATAATGGAGTTTACAATAGAGTTGTCCTAAGCTGGAAAACGTAAGTCTAGTACCTAATATATCTAACTAGGAAGAGAGAATAATAGTTGTGATAGTTTAATTTTCAACCTCATCAAGACCTGAGAAGGAAATTAACAATACTAGAGTAGACAGGAAATGCGGATGGACAGCTTCCAAAAGGTGCAGCAAGGACAGAAACAGCAAGCCACCTGAACTGTCACCCTAGGTCTCACAGCGACGTTGGTACATCCAGATTTGGCTAAGGCCAAGAGAACTTGACAGACCACAACAACAGCAGGGAAATAGAATGGCTGTCTTACCCTGACTTGGCAAGGTCAAGCAGTCTTTTATATTTGTCTCCTGTAAGCATATAGGACTGCATGTCCAAATCAGTGGTCAAGGTGGGGGCAATTTTATGCCCAACAGGCCATTAGCTGAGGCGAGATTGAACTCCAGCAGGAGCAACAACAGTGTCCAACATATTTTCGGGAAAGTGCACGGTGCTGTCAGGAGCAACAGTGTCTCATGTCAATGGAGTACTAATATTAAAACATTTAAATGCCATGTTTTGCATGTCTATGAAGTGATTGAAGATTAAGCATCTATATCTGACTAATCTCATAGGTACAGGAAATGTGAGTGAAGATAATCTGTAATATTTGGGAACTTAGCTAAAAAGACTGATTAAAATTTTCCTGAGTAAAGCAGGAACAAATACTTAAACAATATAACTATTTACATATACCTACATGTAAATCCCTAAAATAGAGGTAGAGTAAGTGTCAAGACAAGAGGTAGAACTATAAAGGGCAGCAAGATAAATATCCCAAATTGTATCAATATACAAAATGTCTTGAATACAGGAAAAGTATACATACATAGAATATGGTAAAAATAATGTGTATAAAATATTATAAGTGGAAACATTTAACACAATATAACAAAATATAAACTTAATTTTACATAGCTTACCATATAGGAATACATAATAATGTAAGCTGTAAAATACTATTTCATTTATACTCAAATTTTTAAGGAAATAGGCTAATCTACTTATATCCCATCTAAACCATACCTTTACCAACCATTCTCTATTTCTGTCTAAAAGATAAACCCGAGTGTAAGCATCACCCAATCCCAAATAACTAAAACCAACCCAAAGGCGATGACTATTATCCCAAAATTCCAAGGGTAGGGAAAGGGGCGTAGTCATATTAAGATTACTTCCTGCTGAAATGGGACGATGATTGCTCCAATGGATCCTGTAGGAAGAAAATTTTTAGCAACCAAATTTCTCAACAGAACTGGCTGTGACATATGTAGTTAGTCACTGTGTGGACTACCTCACTACAACCCTCAGAATGAGGAGTCTTCCAGGTTCGGTCGATACCCCAAGAACTCAATGTCCAGTCCAGTTGCTGCAAAACGCAAGAGGCTTTAATGAACAGGAAACGTTTGCGCAAACGGGCTCCTCCAGCACGCAGGCTAGGGAGAAGCCCCCTCCCCTGGGCCCAGATGTTTTTAAAGGCAAACCCACAAGCTTAGGGAGGGGGTGGGACCCTCCGTCCTTTGAGTATGTGACCCTTGGAGGCCCGATGGTCTCGCTATTAGGGTCAACAGACCTTAGGGATTCAGGTGTGCTAATTAATTTTGTCTGGACAAACCAGAGTTACAGCTATCTCTTGACCCTATTTACCACCTGTTGACTCACAGGAAAGGAGGGGCAGTGTGAATTCTTATCTCAGGGCCTTGTGAGAAGAAGCTAGCATATTCCAAGGAACAGATATTGGTTTCCAGGTTAGTTCATCATTAACATTACTTTTTAGGTCTTTCAACATTATGTGCATACTAGTTGGGGAAAGAAGCCCCTCACCAGACTCTGGCTAGGTATCAGAAGCTTCAACACATCTGATAGCTCAAAATTGCTTACAGAGGTGTGCTTGTTTTCCTAAAGATGTTTTCAAATAAAGACGTTAAAAACAGGCTGAGAATGGCAGTGATAACCCGTGCCTTTAATCCTGGCACTCAGGAGGCAGAGGCAAGTTTGAGGCTAGCCTGGTCTACAGAGCATGTTCCAGGACAGTGAAGACTACACAGAGAAATCCTGTCCCAAAAACAAACAAACAAACAAATAAACAAAAAAACAAAACAAATAAATAAACAAAAACAAGCTGTATTTACTAAGGGCCAGAATGCTAATGGTCTTAAATGTATTAGATTCCTTCTCATCCTTAAATCTAAACACTGCATCTCAAGACACCCTCACAATTTACAAAGGAAAATTCCCTAAGATTAAATGAAAGTAAGTAGACAGTGAGAGAGAGCAAGGGGAGAGATATATTGATTGAGGGAATCATTATGGGACTATCGAGAAACCTGCCACTAAAGATATTCCCAGGAATCTACAAGAATGACCCCAGCTAAGACTCTAAGCATCAGTGGAGTGCATACCTGAACTGGCCTTCCTCTGTAATGAAATTGATGATTACCTGAATTATCATCATAGAATCTTCATCTAGCACCTGATGGAAGCAGATGCAGAGATCCACAGCTAAGCACTGGGCCGAGCTCCCAGAGTTCAGTCAAAGAGAGTGAGGAGCAATAATATGAACAAAGGGATCAAGGCAAGTTTGGGGAAACCCACAGAGATAGCAGACCTAAGCTAGTGGGAGCTCACTGACTCTGGACTGACAGTGGGGAAACTTGCATGGGACCAAATTGGACCCTCTGAATATGGGTGACAGTTATGTGGCTTTGTCTGTTTTGTTTGTGAGGCCACTGGCAGTAGGATCAGGATTTATCCTGAGTGCTTGCACTGACTTTTTTGGAGCCCATTCTCTTTGAAGGGATACCTTGCTCAGCCTAGATATGAGGGGAGAGCCTTGGTCCTGCCTCAAAGATATTCATTGATTCCCCATGGGAAGCCTTACCCTATCTGAGAAATTGATGGGGAATGGGTTGGGGGACAGGTGGGGAAAGCAGGAGGAGGGAGAGAATGGGAACTGGGATGGGTATGTAAAATAAGATTGTTTTAAAATTAAAAAATGATTTTAAAAATGAAAGCAAGTTTATTTTTTATTAACCTCTCCCTGGTTTTTTAAGATAGGGTGTCTACATATAGCCCTGGTTGGCCTGGAGAATTCTATGTAAGTAAACAGGTTGGCCTTGAACTCACAGAGATGTGCCAGCCTCTGCCTCCTGAGTGCCTTTGCTTCCTTAGAGTGGGGTTAAAGTTATGTATCACCATAACTGGATTTTTCATTCTTAAATTTGACTTGATTTTTAAATTTTTCTTGATCTTTAAACCTTGTAAATTAGAACCTTTGAGAATTGTAACTCGAAAAGCCACAGAGTCTCATAAGGAACATTCTGAAGACTCCGAAAGGCATCCCTATCTCTAAACAACCACGTCTAAAGGCAAAATGGGTGCTATCTCTTATCTCTCCTTCATAAGAATTCCTCCACTCGGATGCTTTCTTTCAGCTAGTGTAATAGAGGAGCAAGCTTAAAGTGAGTAGAAATCCTAAGTGGGGAACTCCTCAGGCTGATGGAGACAGTGCTGACGTGCCCATTTACCTGTTCAGCCCATGGATATGCCTGCTTTACATTCACAAGACTGAGTTCCGTGAACGAGAGTTGGAGCAGGTTATGAAATGTTCTTGTGATACTCTCAGCCTGATGCCAGACAGAATTTCACCCCATCAGCAAATGTTTTACAATATCCCTTTCATCTCACCTCGGAGATTATTGTCCTTTAGGAATCACCTCTGTTGAAACACAAAAGGACTCAGTTTTGACAAAGCAAACAAACAACAGTTCCAGAGATGTCCTAAATTTGAACAAAAGGGCCTGAAAATGGATGGGAGAAAGATGAGAGAAGTTAATAATCTAATAGATACACGTGAAATCAACATAAAGATTGTATTTATCCTACATCCCATCACAGCTGGCCAACAAAGCCATTGAATCCAGAAATTTTTGAGGTTGCTATTCCAAAAGTGTTCCAAAAGCACTAATAGTTCTCTGTATGGACTGCCCTCCTATTCCACTGTTCTCCGTTTTATCTATGGTAAATTTGTTTCTGATGGAAAGAATGATTGCCCCTGTCCTGTTCCAGGTAGGGTTTCTATTGCTGTGATAAACACCATGACCAAAAGCAACTA